>NC_133588.1:11910584-12210584 GCF_964106895.1 Numenius arquata | reverse complement strand
CAGCCCGGCGCTATGTGGGGTTTTTTAATCAGCGCTGAGACAGCCAGTTCCTATAAATATCAGCCCAGAACCCCCCAGCTACCTTCACCCCAACCGGGGCAGTGGGGACCCCCAGACCTCAAGCCAGCCCTCCCTGCTGGGAACCACCAGCATCCCCCGAGGTCCAGGACTCCGGAGAGTGAGGAGAAGGCAGCAGTACACTCAGGGAGGGAGGCTGGGATGCGCAGGCAAATGCTCCATGTTTTGGAAATGCCCGGGTAACCACAGTTCAGGCTCCCCCTCCCTTATTTAGGGACCTCAGGCCACCATCTCCAGCTGGAAGAGAGTGCTTGGGTAGCTGCAGAGAGGGGAATGCTCTGGGAACCCCACTCTCCCTCATCACTCACTGCTGATGTACCGGAGCAGGATGTCCCAGGCTCCGTCAGCGCTGGAGAGTCCGTGGAAAAGAAATAGCAATGTTATGCCTAAAAAAAATCCCCAGGAAAGCCTTTTTCTCCCCCTCCCTCATAAGGGGAAGCTATCTGAACCTGCTCCCCACCACCCACGCAGCAGCCGAGACGCAGCGCTGGGCGCCAACATGGGCGTGTTGGATGCAAACCTTCAAATTCGGGAGGTTGGCCAAGCCAAGATATTCCCACTAACGGCTCCTGGCGCGGGAGCTCGCCAGGGGCTGAGCAGGATGCGTACATGGAGGGAGACGCCGCAGCCAGTGCATGGCGGGGGGCACGGAGGGTGGGAGGCTGCAAGGATGGTGGTGGGGGGGAGGGGGGGGAAGGAGGAGAGGGGGCAGAAGGATGCCAGAGTGCTGCCAGATGCCACCACAGCCTCCGTGGAGGTCAGTGGTGTCGGGAGGGCTGCAAATAGCTCCAGAGGGAAGGAATGGAGGCCTGATCCAGCTAAGTATGCAGGAACGTGCCAGAGGGGGCGATGGGGCCAGTGCCGAGCATGTTTGGGGGGTTTTGGGGAAGGGGCTTGGGCAAGCCAGCAGCAGATGAGTTTTGGCACTGAGGAAGGCACGTGAAAGATGGAGTGAGCGATTCCTGCACACTGCCAGGCTCGAAATGAGCCGAAATCCCTTGGGAAGGAGATCTAAGCGTGGCGGCAGATGGATCAATGGAAACCGCTTGGCTCGCTGCACGCCAGCAGGGAGAGGCACAACCAGAAAGGAAGCGAGGGTGATGGAGGAGGAGGAGGAGGAGGAGGAGGGGCTGGAGAAGGCAGAGTAGGCAGCTCTGCTGCCCAGTGCTGCTGGCTGCCCCTTCCTGCAGCAAAACCAAAAACAGAAATACAAGAGCAGGGAGGGAAAGGAGGAGAAACCCTTGGGCAATGGGATGAAGAGGGACCAGAGGAGCTGCACAGGAAATATTAAGCAGGGGGAGCCAGCCCACAGAAAAAAAAAAATTACTTCCCTTTTGTCCCCCAAACAGAGCTCAGCGCTAATCTGGGGAACTCCTCACCGCTGTACAGCAGCAAAGCTAGAGGCTCAGTGGGATTGAAGTCACAGAATAATTCCTTTTTCAACAAATAAATATCTATTAGGCAGTTATATAGACAGCAAGAGCATCTGTGGGTACATTTATTGTGGTAAAAAGCATGGACATATGAGGGAATCTCAGGATGTGGAACCATAATCCAGTCAGATCTGAAGGTAAATTTTCCCTGCTGCCATCTTGACACCCAAACCACTAGAAAAAACAACAGGTTTTCTCCATTTGATGAAACGACAGGAGCCCCAGAGCAGGTTTTTGCAGCCCGCAGGCACACTGCGACGCACGAGCGATGCTCAGCGGAGCAGCACCCAGGCAGGTCCTGACGTGACACCCGGGGCATCGCCCTACCTAATACCACAGAGCTCTTATTTGTTAACAGATTATAGATTAGAAATTATTTAACATAGCCTGCAAATCAACACGTTTCCCATCTGGCAAAACCACTCTCTTTAGTTAAGGCAGCTCCACACACGATTGCCTACACCATGCCGAAGCAAACAGTCCACAGTGGGGGGGAATAATGGGAACTGCCCCCCCTCCCCTTGCAATGCCCTGACGACATGCCAAAAAGCAGAACTTCCAGCAGTTAAACTAAAAATGGCAAATCCCCTTTCATCTCCCCAGCATTATTTTTACCCGGTGTCCCAGCGCAGGGGCAGCGCTGCCGTTTCAAAGCTTAGACCTGAGCTTAAAGAGCTGGGAAAAGCTCAGCAGTGCCTGTGAGCCATCTCGGGGTGAAAACAGAACAGAGATGAGTCGCTTCAATTTTATCATGAATTAACTCCCCACGCTGGGCCACGGGCACCCTCCCAGGGCTGGACCTGCAGGGTTTGGTGCAGCCAGAGTTTTTGCTGCGGGAAAGCTCTCAGGTGTAACTTACCCCGGGTAAAATAACGCAGCTTTTTCAGCAGCAAAACAAGCCTCTAGCAGGGAAAGTAACCCTCCCCATCACTGCTTCTCCGGCTTATTTGCAGAGATTTCCTCTGGTGTCTGCTCCAATTCAGGCTACTGAGGAGCAGCAGCCACAGGGGATGGGTGCAGGGGGAAGGAGCTGCATCCTCATCCTGCCAACCAGGGATAAACCTCCATCGTGGAGAGAGGAAGGGAAGGCTAGGGAAGCCTGGGAGCAAGAGGGATGGGATTTCAGGAGCTGAGACCCAGGCAGGCCAATGACATCTGTCTGACAGGGCTTTGAGCCGGGGCGCTGGGTATTCCCACAACAATAAAGCCATGGGGGGAAAAAAATCCCTTTTGTTTCCCAGGCCAGCGGCTGGAGGAGTTCCTGTTCCAGGAATGATATTAGCTGTTTTGCTGTAACACTAATTACGCAGCAGTGGTGAAGGGGGAGGGCTTGGCCCTCATTTTACTTCTTTCCCCCCCCCCCAAATAACTCAAAGTAAATAAGTAAGGTGCAGCATTGGAGCAGCGAAGACGTAGCACACACGCCCCATTAGCTCCTCGTAATGATCTTATTTGTATTAAAGCCTGGCCTGGGATGAACACAGCCCGGGTAGACCTTGGCTTTGATCTGGAGGGGAGGCAGGGGAAGAGGCTCCTCACCAGCCTGGAGGATGCTGGAAGCCACGTCTGTGCAAGTGTGGTGGGGAGGGGGAAGAAATACATACCCCCTCTTTCACATTCCCCCGTAGGCACCAGAAAATGAGAATTTTCCTCCCTAGAGGGGGACATAATCTCACTCCCTCCTCCCTGAATGTAAATAGCAGGGTCTCCTCCAACCCAGGAGCTCTGCTGTGCTGTGCAAAGCTGCACTCAGACCCGACCATGATGCCAAATGCCTGCTGCGGTGCTTCTCCGAGCTGTCAGAGTGGCTAGGGGAGAAAACTGACTTTTGAGGGCTGCCACCCACACCCAAAAGCTCCGAGTAGCACCTCTGCTCCCTAAGTACCCACAGGAGCAAAGACCTGCCTTAGTTCCCAAGCTCTGCTTCCCGTACCCAGACTGGGAGTGAAACACTGCAGCATAAAAAAGAAAATATTTGCCCCCCCCCCCCTTTTTTTTTTTTAAAATGCAAAACCCACATCATGATGGGAGGCATCCTGGGCTTCTCTGTCCCGACAGTGGGGTCATGCCATCCCACGGGCTGCTGCCCATCATCACACAAACAAAGCGTGGATAATTTGGGTGCTGACCCTGGATTTTGCCTCTAGCCTCACTGGAGAGGGGATACCAGGCAGCCCGGAGGTACAGCAACAAATAAACCCCGTTGCTTTAACACCATTCCCATTAAGGGGTCACGGGTGCAAGATTTGCCGTTGCAAACACCATGGAAAAAAAAAAATCAAGGAAGCTTCTTGTCCTGTCTCCCAGATGGAGGGAAGGGAAATGAACTGTGAAAAGGAGAAATCAGGGAGTTCAAATAAGTGGCAGCAACCCAGACCAGCTCTGGGCAGGTCGGCACCACCCGGGATGCCCTAGGTGATCTTGTACTGTACTGGGAGGAGAACAGGCTGGGGAGGATTGGCTCTGCCTCCAGCTACAGAGCTGACCCTGCTCCAGCCCTGCCTGGAAAACAAAACCCAAAAGCTCCCGTGTCTCTGTCAAGGCAGCCCCAGCTCTGGTTTTCACGCCTGGCTGGATTTTGTAATAGCAGAGAGTCAATAACTGGGTCAGAGCATCCGTCCGTGCAGGCAGAGCCGGTCAGGCTGGGGCAGGAGGCTCAGACCTGCCCAAACCCTGGTCCACCAGCCCGGGCATGGACATCCTCCCCAGCTCACACCCAGGAGAGGAGGTCAGAGCTGCTTATGGAAAAACAAACGGTGCCTCCAACCAACCTGCACACCCCAGTTCCACGCTGCCAGCGGCACACAGGGACTCCTTGTTCTGCCAAGGGCTGGGAGATAAGTCCCCACCTAGGCCCTGCACTTTGCACAGCTCCAGCAGCCCCCTTCTCCCCCTGACCCACGTCTGCTGATGCTGCCGGGTCCAGGGAGACCCACAGGTACTCCAGCATGGAGCTGGGACACAAATAGTTCCCACCAAGCATCACTGGGGCAGTGCTGTCCTGGGCACACCAATGCACACACGGTATGCTGGGGGCATCTGTCCTCTTTTGGTCCCCAAACCCCTGCAAAGGCTCCAGCCGGCTTTCCCAGCACGGAGCATATGGCATGGCGCAGGGAGGCAGCACAGACGGCACCAGCATCGGCTCCATCTCAAACATCCTCACACCTCCTTGCTGGAGGCATTTCATCCCCCAAACAGGGATGCATTTTGCCCCATCACTGCAAGCGTGGCAGCAAGGGGACAGAGTGCTTCCACCCCCTTTTGCCCCTTTTTTTCCCCATCTACAGGGGGTTGGATGGCTCTTTCCCTCCTCCCCTCTTCCGTGACTTGGGATGGTTTTGTGAATGGGCTATTGTAACCGGATTGGGGAGAGGGAAGGGAGCAGATGGGGAGCGGGCTCATCCTCGGTGCGGGCCAGTGGCCCAAGGCCTGAGCGATGCAGCCAGGTGCTAAAGGCCAGCCTTGCTTGAAGGTTACCCAGATCAGAGAAACATGAGATGCAAAAGACCTTGCAAAAGGGCAGACCCATCCTTACAGCCCCTTGCCACCTCTAAAGGAGCAGACACACACCCCCTCCTTCCAGCTTGCACCTATTTTTTGCCACCCACTTTGCCGGTGCCCCAGGAGGTCAGTGGGGCGCAGGATGGGCAGCAGCTCCCGTTCTCTCTGCTTTCCAAGGCAGGAGCAGCCCAGACCTTCCTCCTCGGGCAGTTGTTCAATTTTGCCTGCGCTTCGCAGAAACCCCAGGCCAAGCTCCGAGCCCAAATACGGAGACACTTTGGCCCCTGTCCCTCTCCCGCGAGCGCCTCCAAGCCTGCCCTCGCCCAGGCAGCGTGGTGGCGGGTCCCAGTTCAGCACAGAAAGCAGCCGGAGGTGGGGGGGGGGCAAGGGCAGGCTTGCACCCCAGTGATCCCATCCCTGATGCAGCTGCACCAGTGCATATGCACCCTTTGGCATTGCTGCCTCCATCCCTGCTGCCTCTTGCTGCTCCCCCAGGCAGACCCCCTGCTCTTGCAGAGGGGAATCTGGGGAGACCCCAGGCAGGGGGGGCAGAGAAGAACCTCCCCCCAGCGCACACACATTCCAGTGGCTTTACCCTTCGGAGTCGCAGCGGCTGGAGAATTCCAACTATTCCAGCATCTTTATCTTTTTTGGCTACAATTTCTCTTTCGGCCACGTTATAAATTAAAAGCTGCTTTGCTTTTAACCTCCTCCAAGCTGCACCTTTTAACCTCCCTCCCCGGGCCGCTGGCAGGAAGGGGGCTGCTCCTTGCCGAGGCCGATGCTCTCGCCTTGGAGGTCTGCCGCAAGCCAGCGAGCCCATTTCCCCCGCCTCCCTGGCTCGGCACAGGGTGCCAACAAAGGCTCCTTGCAAAAGGAGCTTGTCATCGCTGATGGATGACGTGGCCGCGCGGCGGCTGGAGCCAGGGAGCCGGGATGTGTCTGCGCGGGGGCTCAGCCAGCCACCTGGATGGCACTAACGGGGCTCCCCGCCAGCGATGCGGAGGCTGCCGGGGCTCCATGGTGCTTCCCGGGCAGGGGGACGACCTGAGGTCCTTTGGGAAGGTTTGCATCCGGAATGGAAGGGTCACCCTGACTCGGAGCAGAGAGCTGGATCAGGGTCCCATGGGGACACGTCACCTGGGATGAAGGTGGCACACAACCACCCCGAGCCCCATCCCGGCTGCGGTGGTGACCAGTGGGTTCAGAGGGGCCGGCCAGTGGCTGGGGGATTACAGACAGACAGCTCTGCTTGCTGAGCTCTGAGAAATAATTCTCTCCATCCTATGTGGCTTCCTACATAAGGTATCAGTGCTGCTCTTGATTAGAGAAAAGCTTCCCATATTACAGGCTTTTGGCTCCGGGGAGGAACGAGTTGGCCAATTGCAATTATTAAGACATTTAAAGTGCATTTAACCCAGGAGCCCTTATTTTCCCCTTTCAATGTAACCACTAATTCCTCCTAAATGGTCTGCTCCACGCTCCCAACCAGACAAAGGCTTTAATGTTCGCCTGAAAAGGCTTATGGCACAGGCACCGCGCACAGCGAAGGAGAGCAAAATGAAAGGCTGGTGCAGCCTCCAAGGGGAAGTCAAAGGCGACGAGTGGAGCTGAGCACGGCTCGGAGCCCACGGAGGGGTGCAGGGTCCAGGCAGGACTGGCCTTGAGCCCACCAGGCTGGAGGCGCAGGGTCAAGCTCAGCAGGACAAGGAGAGGTGCGGGGAAAGGCTTGCATTGCTTGAAGCATCGTGCCACAGGAGAGCCCAACCAAATGCAGTGGCAAAGGGTCACTCTGGGGAGCCAAGGTAGCCAGAGGAGCCAGAGGACTGGTATGTCCAGACATCACAGAGAGGCTCAGGCCTCACACCTTGACCACATCTTCTTCAGGGGAGCAACTGGCTGGTCGTTGAGCAGGAGCTCATCCTGCTGCCTTGGGGGTCCTGGTCCACAGCCAGTAACCCTTTAGGACAACCCCCAGCCACCTCGCCAGCAATGCAAACCCAGGGCTTGCCTGAGAGCTTTGTCCTTTAATCCAGGGCCAGGGATTTGCCTTTTTGCTACCTGCTATCGGATCCCCCTCGGGCAAGAGCTATAGAGGCAGAGCTCGAGTCTAGAAGCGATGGATTTGTACCAGGGATGAACCTGGAGCTACAGGCTGCAATAACATCACTGCATCCTTGTGAGCCAAGCAGCCCAGCAGCCTCACCAAGTGCTCCCCATCCCCAAAAAATTGAGGCTGTGGAAGGAGCCTGGCTCGGTGCAACCAGCATCCTCATCCTCTCCTCAATGCCTAAAACCCCAGGTTGGATTTATCACCTCTGAAGGGGTCCGAGCCCCAGCAGGACGTCCAGCTGCTCCCATATCCCCACACTTCTTCATACTTAATTCCTCCTGGAGTGAGGGACTCTTGGAGGATGTTTCTTCCCCCCCCCACCCCGCCAGCCCTGGCTTGCCTGCGGGGTCCCATTCCCAGCTGAAGTTATCACCACGCTCAGAGCCGATGGGTAAAACAGATGCAGCAGCAGATGCAAAAGTCATCGGCTCCTTCAGGGCGGGGGAGAGACAGGCCAAAAAAAGCAGAGCAGGATGGGCAAAGGGAAAACAGATTATTTTTTTTTGGCGCTGGGGTAACCAGGAGGCGGCACGGCAGAGCTGGTGCGAGCCCGGCTGCGCCGGATCCAGACCTTTTCCCTGGGGTTTATTTCCCAAACAACAACAACAAATTGGTTGCAGATTCCAAGCTGGGTGGGGAAATAAAAGGAAATCAAACCAAAATCCTTTGACTGCAGAGATTAAAGGGGATCAGAGGCCAAACACACAGTCAGCACCCAGCTCCTACCACTCACATGGTGAAGGCTGCTTTGCATTCAGGCTGTAATTAAACAGCTGTGTTTTCTTTAAAGTACAGTTTAGCGTTTGTTCAAACACCATTTTTGCCGAGTATCACAGGATTTCAAATGAATAGACTTTTAAAAACATATTTTGCGGGGTGGCCTTGAATTTGTGACTCGGGAAGGAGGCAGGAGAATATCTGGAGGGGAGGGGGGGAAATAAAGAAAAATAAAATTAAAAAAGAGAGATGAAAATTGCCTGCAGAGCAAACATGCCTTGGCAACAAGGATGCATAAGCCAGGGCTGGGGCTGCCATCCCTGCAGCTGATTGGCAAGTGCAGGGTTAAGACTCCAACCAGCCCCTCTATTAAGGGCTGAGCACATTTAATGGTTTAATATTAACTGAAGCGTGACAGCAGGATTTCAGCCCAACTGTCTCGCCTTGGAGCGCACGGCTTCACCCAGGGCTCCAGCTCCCCGACAAGCGGGTCCAGCGGGCAGGGCAAAACCTGATATCCAGCCCAGTCAGCTCCAGCATCCCTTTGGGATGAGATGCCAGCAGCCCCTTGGCATAGCCAAGGGGTCCAGCCACCCCGTGCACACACGCACACACACACACGTGTGCACAGCGATGGGAAGCACGACTCAAGTTTACAGCAGGTAGCCCTGCCCGGCTCGGCAGATAGTCAATACCTAATTTGAGGTTTAGCTTTTCAACCATTTCCCATTCATTTCAGCAAATGGATTGGACTCCCACGTCTGTGGGAAGATCGAAGGGTCCCCCCCCTCCGCCACCCACCCCTCTGGCTGGCCAGGGGTGGCAGGGCAGCAGCTGCCAGACTCTCCCTCCCAGCAGCTCGGGGGCGTTAATGGGAAGTCGATGGGACGGCTAACGACCGCTCTGGGTTTGACCTTCGCGCCGGCTGAGGTACTGAGCTATTTCGTTAGGAAAATTGCAACTCCAACCTGCTGGCTGGTTCAGGAGGCTAATTGCAGAGGGGCTGGCAACTGAGAGCTGGGGTTGCTGGTTCACAGCCACTCCGGGTTTTGGGTTCCTTGGCACTCTTTCTGCTTCAGCCTCTAAAATACAGCTGAGATGGGTCTGGCTGTGACCACCTCCTGCTGCCCAGCCCTCCTCCAGCATCAATGCAAGACCTGCTCCACCACCCACCACCTCCACATCCCACTGTCCGTCCCTGCCCACATGGGCACCCACAAACCTCGCAAGGCAGCACAGCTGCAGCTCAGGCTTCAAGGCAGCATCCAACCTTCTTTTAGGAGTATTGTAGTGGTGCTTACCTGAAATAACATCTGTCTGGAGGAAACACAGCGTAGGAAGCACAACAGCTCTGCTAACAGTAATGCCATCACCCTCCAAGGCAGTGCCAGGAGCAGGGAACCCCTGCTCAGGACTAAGGTTTGGACCCAGAGCAGCTCTCCCTGCTATATGGCCCACCTGGGAGCCTCATGATGGGGTAACGATCCCCACCTTGCAGCCCATCGATGGGGTGATGATCATCAGTGGGCTCCAAGGTGGGAATCATCACCCCATGGATGGGGTTACCGTGCCAGGTCAAGCATGAACCCCATCCCTTTGCACAGCAGATGATGAGAAAAGCCCACGTTTCACAGGGAAGGACCAACGCACCCACCCGCTGCCATGGGACCCACCGGGCCCCTGATGTCCCCTGCAACTGGGGTGCACCAGCCAAGCAGCTCCCATGCAACAAGGGTGGTTTTTTGGGGACAGCTGGTTGCAAAGGTCACTGTTGCCCTCTGCTGGTCCAGGTACAGGGAGAGCGGGCACAGTCCAGCTCCCACCCCGGGGCCTGGCACCCCAGCTGGCAGGGACCCTTGCTGTCCCTTGCCATCACATATGTGCTGAATGTGCCTGTGCTTAGCCAGGCTGCCACCGCCTCAGCAAGCTGGTGTTGTTCAATTCCCTTTGTTGACAAAGAGCCCTTCTGGTCCCAGGTCTCTCTTGTCTCTCATGTAAGGTTTTTTCTTACAGCCACCGCCACAGGCTGAGCCTGCAGAGACACTCGGCCGAGCTGGGGTACAGGTCCCATACAGGAAATAAATCAAATCTCCGGGAAATAAATCAAATCTCCATCCCCAGGGGATTGCAACCTACCTCCTCAGCCTCAGGGTCCCTGGGGGCACCCTGCCTCCCACCCCCATCTCCATCAACACCCCCCCCCGCCCTGAGACAGTATCTCTCCATCCCAACAGCTAACTCTCTCCTCCTTCCTGTGCTCCAAGCTCAATATTTTCCTCTCTCATAAACAAATCAATAGGAGGTACTCAGAGGCTGGTGACCAGAAGGCAAAGTCCGCAGCTTGCTAAATTCAAAGCTGTCGTTGCAGTCACAGCGCTGGCAGAGGGCCCGGCCGAAGCTGCCCTGCCTGCGGGTCCCCAGGCTCAGCACTGGGAACATGGAGCCAGACCCTGCCCAGCAATTCCTGACTCCTGCCCCATGCGACAGCCTCAAAATCTCCAAAGCACAAACGGAGGAGAGATGCTTTGGGCGCAGTGGGGATCGGAGATGCTGCAGGACCCCCGTGGAAGGGGAATCCCTTGGGACCCGGGTTATGTGGCAGCAACATTGGCAGCAGCATCAGCCATAGGAGTTGGGGATGGGCACATCTGTGGGTCCCAGTTAGATGAGCTGAGAATCTTGTGTGCACACAGTCCCTCCCACCACCAGTGCACAGGGCTGTGCTGAAATCTGGGAACCCCCCAGGGCCAACCCTATAGGGAGATGCCCCACATAGCTTTCCCTTCCCTAAGACAGGAGCAAGGACCCAGGTTCCTGCGTGTCTTACACCCAGATCCTACATTGTGTTGTAAAACCCTGTCAATAAGCATTAAGAAAGCATCCAGCTCACTAGGGAGGGAAAAAATCTGCAGGGTTAAGATAAAGACATGATGACAGAGCAAGACAGGGTGTTATCTCGGGCACGGTAGAAGGAAACAAGAGCTTGGAGGGAGGGAGGTGGAAAGACTGGGCTGTTTTCCCCTGCAAAACAGCAGTCTGCCAGGCTGAAGGTCAGGAGAGGTCTGTAGCAAATCAGCTTTTAATTGGAAACGAGCGGAGCAATCACGCCCGTCCGTGGCTACCTGCGCGATGATGCTGGGAACTGGCTGCCGTGACAGCTGTCCTAGGGCTTAGCTCCCCGAATACGTGAGATTTTTTTTTTCTCCCACCGGCACAAGTGGCAGCACACCCTCCCGAGGAAAGCCATGTGCTTGGAAACACAGCCCCTTCTGTGTTCCTTTCAAGGGAGGGAAGCGGAGAGAGAAGCAGCTTGCTGTCCTTCTACCTCCCAGCAAGAGCGAGAGGTGGAGGAGAAAGACCCTGTTTGGATTCAGCGTTTAAAGACACATGCAAAAACCACAATTTCCTAGAAACTTTGCATCTGCTGGAGCTCGGAGGCTGCTCTGACAAAGACGACTTGCGCTATATTGGATCCATACGTTGTTCCGTGCAACTGGAGCCAAGATCTCGCTGTGGGATTTGCGGGGCCTCATCAGGAAAAAGCACTAGAGCCCAAGAGGTTCCCAGGCAGCTACAAACTAGACTGCAGCCTCCTTCCTCCCACAGGTCTTCCTCCCAGCAGAGGGGCCCTTTTCATCCCCATCACCCCACTACCTGGGCAGGTAGCCGTGGCGGGGAGAGCTGTTGGGTCTGGCTGTGGTGGTGTTCCCAAGAGACCAGGGCTTCAAGCAGTGCCTCCCACCAGCACCTGAGCCACTCAGCATCTTCTTGCTCTTGCAAGAACATCCCTCATCCCCGGAGTCGAGACCATCTCCCAGATCTGATCTCAGCACCCCACAGCTTTCCCTCACCCTTCACTTACATTTCAGCTCTTTCCATTTCTCCCTTATTGATCCCAGTTTCTTCCTCTCACTGGTTCCCAGCTCATCCAGGCAGGTGGGCATGACCCTGCATTGCTTAGGGCTCTACAGTCCACCAGAGCACTGGCATGGTTTGCAAATGCTTTATTTTTGGCAGAGGGTCACTGAAAGTGGGGAGAGGGGAGCAGCAGTTCACTGGAGCTCCAGAACCTGAGAAATTTGAAGTCCTGCTAGTCATCAACCCACAGCCCACCAACACCACCAGCACCGTGCACTGGGGAAGGGCAGGAGCAATGGGGAGCCTTGAGGAACAAGTACGGCTCCTGTCAGCCTCACCAAGCGTGGGCCAGCTGGACTCTTGTCTTTACAGCTTCGGTGGTCCATCTGACAGATGGACATCACTGCTTGGGAAGCAAGTGGTCAAGGAGAATGGCACCCCAGCCACTGAGGTTGAGCAAAAGAGGGTTCCTTGCCTGCATTGAGGAACATCATGGCTCAAATTCCCAGCCCAGCCCAGTGCTGCTAGCAATCCCAGCCACCCCTGCAATCTCCCTGCACCCAGGGACAGCTGGGTGAAGTTCATGGAGAGGATAGTGGCCAACACAGAGAGGTCCTTGGCCAGTTCTGCACCCTGATGGCTTCCTACACGCAGAAGGTGGCCAACCTCCGCAATGAGGTGGTGGACCTCCTGGTGAAGCGGCTTGCAGACTACGCCGATGCCGAGAGCCTCGTGCCGCGAAGGGCTTTGACGGGGAGTTAGCCAAAGTGCAGGATTACAGGCAGGCCGAGGTAAAGAGCGGTCGAGACCACAACCCCCTAACAAGGTCCTAAGCAAATAGGTCCCAGATGCGGGCCTTCCTATCAGGAAGCAATAAACACACACCCGCCATAAAGGGAGCTGCGAGGACTCTGCAGCGTCGTTACCGACCGCCTTCGCTGGGGAAGGATGTGCTCCCTCCTGCCCTCAGCATCCGTTGGGCAGAAATGTCCATTCGTGTGATGCCCGGCTGAGTCCTTCAGCCCACTGGGGAGAAATCAAGCCAAGGGTCAGACCTTGCCTGAGATGATGACCCATCTCTGCTTCTCAGAGCATTTTGGTGTGGAAAAGGGAAAATCACATCCTCTCCTCTGTACCTCCTCATGGTATGTGGTACCTGGAGGTAAACGGGTCTTTTAGATCTCTGGTTGGCATCACCAGCTGGGAGACCTCCAGGTCTGGATCTGGTCCAATCATGCTGGCTGTTGGCCTGCTCCTGTTCATGCTTGCTCTGCCTTTCTACCTGGCAGACCAACATCCCCTTTCCTTGTAGATGGAGAGGCTGGACGTGAAGGTCGTTGAGTCCCTGAAGCTCTACGGCAGCTATCTGAAGCAGACCCGGGTAAAACCTGGCAAGGTTGCCCTGCCCAGCCCTGGTCAGGACACAGCTCCATACAATGGAAAGCTGGTCTGGGAAGAGCACGGATGAGACCAGGACAGAGGGGAGAGGCCCGAAATGAGCTTTGTCCCTCAGCATCCTTGTGATCCAGGATGTAGCCAGAAGGAAAATCTCTGCTCCTGCTTTGAGCTGAACGGCTGCAGTACCTTGATCGTGGTTACACAGATGAGTCCCTGTCTGAAAATGTTTTCCCTGAATTAATATCCTTTCTTTTTTCCATTAGCGCTTTTGGCGAGACCGATCTGCTGCCCGCAGGCATTCAGAAACCAAAGTAAAGACCAAAAGCCAGGAACATGGCGGGGTTGCCCCTCTCCCCAAAGTTCAATACAGTTAAACAAAACCTGATTATGCCTATTAGCCCTGCTTTCCTGCATGGTCCCACATGGAGCATTCATGTGTCACAGCGTTGGGAGACGCTGTCACAGCCACTGGCTTTAAGTGAGTTATTCCTGATTTGCACCAGGGCTGAGGATCTGCTCTGAGTGTCCCTGGCAAGCAGCAGGATGCTCAGGGATTAAGACTGACATGCATCGCCCCCGAGGGACAAGGAGAAGCTGTCCCTGCAGTTTCCCATGGGAAGAGGGGAGGAGGGGGAGGGTCATTAAGCAGCTCCTTACCCTGGGAATAATTAATCTGCAAAGCCCTCGAGGAGGGAATGGCTACATTGCCCTCTCCATACTCCCATTTCCAAGGCAGCCCCTTGAAAGCAAGTCCCTGTCTCATGGCAGGGGGCTCCCCACTTGCCACGTACAGGGTCTTCAAGGGTACGGGGCAGACTGCCTTGGATCCCCAGAAGCAGCACCTGGGGGCAAGCTGAGACCCATGTCAGCCCTCTCAGAGCGTGCTGTGCCTGGGGAAGGCTGAGCTCCCCCCCCGCCCCCAGCCTCCGGGCAGCCTTTGCAAGCTGGTGAGTTTTTAATCTGGCGCTGTAGAAATTTGGGCAGCTCTCCAGCCCCCTGAGCTGTTTTGCATTTAGGCTCGGTTGGCTTTTAGCTACTGCATCCAGGGCAGGGGCAGGAGCAAGGCTGCCTGTCCCCACCAGCCCTGCCCCATGCATGGGGCTCTGTGCCAGCACATCTAATCTTTCAGCTTTTCTTAGGGCTTTTGAGCAGCATCCGGAGACTACGACCCACGGCCACCCTACTCCACCAGCCCTGCCATGGTCCATGGGCAGCTCCCCATTATATAGCATCCCCAGGGTCATATCTTGGTCTTGTCCCATCCTCATTGCTCAGGAAAAGCCCCACAGGCAGCTCCCAGGGCAGGAGGCGGTATCCCAGCCCAGTGGGGTGGAGGATGATGGATGGGGAGGGAACGTGCCTCCTCTGGGAAACCTTCCTGGGGACAAATCTCCAGTCCAGAAAGTCGCTAGTCAGTGCAAGAGCTTTGCAAGACTCTGGTCTGGAGCTCTCTAAAACACAGGAGGGCTTGGTGTAATGGTGCCTTTGAGATGTGCTCAGTGATGCCTTCGAGACTGGCTCGTCCTGCCGGCTCCTGCCACCTGCGGCAGCCCCTTCCCCAGCCCCGGCCTTTGATCCACCTCCAGCTCCCGGCTCTCCTCGCCTTTGCTGCCCGGCTTTCTCTCTGTAGGGATTTTCCAGACCACCTGGGTAGAAGCATTTCTGCATTCCCCTGTGCGGCCCAGTGCCGGCGTGGGAACACACAGCAGCTCCTGAAGTCAGCCTTGTCTCTGCCTCTCCGTCGCTCAGTTGCTCTCCCATGCCAAACCAGGCCCCTAAAAATAAGCTGAATTTCCAGACCAATCACTTTTCCCCAGCTCTTCCAAGCTGCCGGCTCCAGCGGGGCCCACGGTGAGGGTTTGCAAAAGCTTTTTATTCAGATGTGCAAACACCAGCAGGTCTAAAGCCGCTCTTTAGCCAGGACTGGCAGGGATTAATCAACGCAGGGGCTCGGAAAGGTTCACCAGCTTGACCTGCCTTGTTTACCAGGAACACATTTCTCTCCTGTGCACACACCAGACTGAGCCATACGACGGTGTCTCCAGCCCTGGCAAACTCTCCCTTGGTCATCGGGTCTGCGTTGGCACTGCCCTCCGCAATCCCCGCGACCCCACTCCACCATCCCCTATAGCACAACCCCCCCCCCCAGCTCCAGCATCAAAGACAACCCCCGGGAGTGTCCCCAGTCCCCTGAGCCCTGCCACCCCATCACCTGCTGGTGACAGACGGCTGAGCAGGGAGGACTCAGCCTGCAGGATACGGCCCCCTCACCCCCCTCCCCCATGTCCAAGGAGAAACAGCCCCCGGTGATTTCACCCCCCTTTCCTCCTTCCCTTGCAGGCTGTTTTTCTCCCCCTCTCCTCCTTCCATCAAGCAGCAAATATGCTTTCAGAGCAATAAGACGGCTGTTCAGCCTTTGGAACAAATGTTCTCTGCCAGGCTTCGAGCACAGGGGCGGAGGGGGGACTCACACTGATTTAATGACAGTGATTTAAGCAATTTGATCCATTTTTATGGCGCATTTACAGTTAGGGGAAAAAGGAAAAAAAAAAAAAAAAAAGAGGAGAGAGAGAGAAACGCAGGAGTGGAACGGAGGCAGGAAAGGTTAGGGAACGCACCCCAGCAGGCGCTCGGAGGGGGAGAGAGGCTGCCGCAAGCTGTTCCCCTCGCTGCTCTGCCAAAGCAAGCCCTCGCCAGCCTCCTGCGCCGTGCTCCGAAATCTGGCTCGTGTCAGTGCCGCCTCCCCAGGGGCTGCGGCTCGCCAGAGAGGTGCTGCGAAGCCTGCGGGGCTGGGCATGGCTCTGGGGAGGGGGACATCCGAGGAAGGGCTGATCCTGCAGCAAAGGCTGGGGTGCAGGCGTGCACCACGCAAAGACCTCCTGCTCCCTGTGTCGGATGGATCCAGGGGCTGGGGGGGGGGGGGGGGGCGGATGGGGTTGCGCCCCCCCCTTTCGTTAGGGCAATGCAGCAAGGGATTATTCAAGCCCCAGCTCTCGTCCTCCTGCCTTCATGGGGGGAAGTGGTTCTCTTTTGCTGTCCCTACGAGATCCCATCCACTTCTCGATGCAGGCAGCTATAGGGGTGCCCAGGGATGAGCTGCCCATATAAATGCACCGTATCAACTTGCAGGAGAGGTGAAAACAGAGCTCTGAGCGCAGCCAGCTCAGCAAAACGCCAGCCCTTGCAAGCCTTTCCCACTCACTGTGCTGAGACCTGGCCTCCTCGTTGCACGTGCTCTGCACAGCTTCAGCCCGGCCCTGTTCCCAGTGCGGGGAGCACAGCTGCTCGCTGGGGCCAGGAGACTCCAAGTCTCCCAGCTGGGCTGTCAGAGCCTTGCAGAAACACCGGCCAGATGAAGGTTGTGCCGATGCATCCTGCCACATACAGCACATCATGCCCCACGGGGCTCTCTGCAGGGAGGTGCTAGCCCTGCAGGAACGCTACTGACCCCGGCTGCCCCGTCCTGCCCTGTCCTTCGTCTCCAAATGGGACTGACCCCTATTAAACCGAGGATGCACCAGCTGAGACAGCCCTGCCACTCAGCACGACCCCTGAGCCAGGGGATCAATGGGCAAACACCGCTCCTCGGTCAGGAAGACCCCCTGGAGATGCCCAGGCTTGGCGTGATGACAGGCAGCCATCAAGCTTGGGTCCTGCAGGAAAGGAAAGAAATGCCACGCAAAACCCTAAGGGATCCCTCCTGGGGTTCTCCACCGCCCAGTGGCTTTGTGGGACCAGAGCCGGCTGCAGCATCGCACCCTGCAATGTCCCACCCTGCCCAAAGCCTCCTTGCCCCATGGTGCAGCTGCCCCCGAACCACTTTTGTGCCACTTCTGGTGGTCAAAGGTGGGTTTAAAGCCTCGTAGGGGTGCAAGGTTTCCCAGCGTGCCGGCTGGGGCTGCTTTGAAGTCATGCACCGCTATTACTCGAGCAGTAAAGCTGCAGGTTGCAATTAAATAGGCTGTTCGTTTCACAGGCTTTCGCCAGCGCTTTTGGCCCATGTGACCACCTTCATGCTTGCCTGGTGGGAATCTGTCCTTGGGAGCACCTCGAGAGCTTGGTGTAAGGTAAAACACAGCTGGACCTTATCCCGCTCCCCGGGCTGGAGAGCAAACCATGTAGCACCGCAGGAAAACTGACAGGAACCATTAGCTGGGGGGAAAAAAGTCATTCCAAGAGAGTAAACCTAGCTTAAACATCAATAAACAGAGGGGAGCAGGCTCTGCCAAATCCCCTCCGTGACAAGCTGCGAACTGTGTCCTCCCACTCCAGCCGAGAGGAGCACCCCGCACTGGGAGCTGCCCCAGTCCCACCCACAGTTTGGGTGCTGGTGGTCCCTCACCATGGCTGCCGCATCGCGTGTGCAGAGCGAGGGCTGTCCCAAAACGTGGGTCTCAACCCCTAATAACTCACCCCTGCTGCTCCAGTCTCCTGCAAGCCCGGGGATGAGGATGCTGCGGGTCCCTTGCACTGCCGGAGCCGTCACCCCACCAAGACGCTGCATGGGCACCCGCCACTTATGCCTGATTTCTCTGGCTCGGTGGCCTTTGTGTCCCACGGGAATGAGATGCTGCAGCTGGGGGATTTCTGCAGAATGGGGAGAGGGGCACCCAGGGACAGCACAGAAATGTGGGGGCTCACAAACCAGGTTTTGGCAGCCCACACGCCCCCAGGGAAAACGGGGAAGGAAAGGGCTGCTCAGAGAATCTATCCTCCTGCTCCATCTGTGGGTCCCACAGCCAGGAAAACTCTTTCTGGAGGCTTGGTTGTTTTTTTTTTTTTTCTGCTTGTTTGGTTATCTTTATTTATTTATTTATTTGTTAAATATCAAGGCTCATCTGGAGGGTACAAATGCCCTGCAGGTCTGTAAGGGATGAGCTTTGAATTCAACCCAAAAGGCAAAGCAAGTGCCACGGGTGGCACCGACACCTCCACGGAGCCAGAGACACCCATGAGAGCAACGAACCCAGCCTGGGCTCGGGGGGGTTTCTTGTCTTTAAATGCCCCCAAGGAATAAAAAAAGAAAAAATAGAGGGGGGTGGGGGGTGGGGGGTAAATTCCAAGCAGCAAACAAAATAAATCTTCCTCTCCGAGCCAAAACAGAGATAAAATAGCCAGGGACCTTGGCCGGGAAGCTGTTTATTATAGTCATGGGATTCGCTGCCAATTTCGGCAGTTGGACAATTTTCCGTTTTCAGCCCATAAATAGCCACCCCTTTGCTGGGCGGCCCCAGGCGCCGTGGGGTGAGCTGCTTTCCTCGGCTTGGCGGCTGCTCCCAAAAACATCCCTGCTCCAGCAAACGCCCCGACCCGCCTAGAACCCCCCCCCGGCCCCTCAAGCCAGTGAGAGGGTTTGCTTTGGCAAAGGGATGGGGCAGGAATCACTTGCAAAGCCGAAACCCAGAGCGTGAGCGAAGCCCCAGCCCTGCCCGGGCGGCTGCTGCGGGATGCTCCGCCGGGTGCAGCTGCCCCGTTTCCTTTGTTTGGAGGGGATTAAAAAAAAAAAAAAGAAAAAAGAAAAAAAGAAAGAAAAAAAGCTCAGGAGAGCACAAGTGATAGGCACACCTGCCTGCGGCGTAACCCCGCGCCCCGCAGCTGCTCCCCCTTCGCCCCCGTCTCAAGCCGGTTCCCCAGGAAAGGGGCAGCTGGTGCTCGGTGGGGTCTGGTCCTCCCATGGGAACAGGGGACAGCGGCCCCAAGGATGGGTGGTGGTCGGTGGCCCCGGGGATTGCCCTGCTGCCTTCACATCTTTCTCCCTCTTCCCATGAAGACTTAAGACAAAGCCGCTCCAGGAAAGGCAGGCTCCCTCCAGCACGCGGCCTTTTGTCTTTCAATTAAAAATAAACAAAAATAACAAGAGGAACCCGCCTGCTGCGGCCGCGCGGCTCCTTCACGCAGGCGGCTCTGGCTCCGCGGGCTTTGCTCAGCAGAAAGGAATCCGCGGGCTGCAAAATCAAATCCACGTGGGATGCGAGAAAATGCTCCCACGGGGCCACGCGCCCCCCCAAAGCCCCCAACCCCTCTGGGGGGAACACTCCTCCTTTGCACAGCCAGCAGTGGCAGAGCTCCAGCTCAGACAGCAACTCTCCACCAGTGGTTTCACAGCCAGGTTTCTTCTCCTTGCTTCCCTCCGTGCCTGCCATTCCTCCCTGCTGCCCCACCAACGGGTCCCCAAGCAAGGGCAGGGGGATGGGGAGCTCCTGACCTGCACCCTCAGTGGTGGAGCCAGCCCTTTGCAACCCCTGGGAGCTTTTGGGTGCCCAAAAGCCCCGAGCCCAGGAGCAGATGTTCATGACAATGTTTTACCTTCTGCACAATGCCAATGCCATCGTCATGACGTGCTGGGCCACCAGGTTGATGTCAGTGAGGAGCAGCGTGCTGAGGAGGATCAAAGACAGCTCGATGCCATAGAAAAACACCTAGCTGAAGCACTCCCGGATATCTGGAAACACCAAGACCTTGATGAGCATGGAACACCACTCAACACCATCAACCTTGCCCCGAGGCTGCTGAGCCTCCTTGCAGGAGGGAACCAAGCCTCACTGGCCATTCTCAAAGCCTGGGCAATGCTCAGCCCCCTCTTCCCAACCCAGAAACCCATCATGAAATAGCGTTGCCATTATACAGCATCTGAAACTCCATGGAAAATTCATGCTCCAGAAAGACCTTCTCCTTCACCACATTGCCCGTATCTCTGCATGCCTGGGGCAGAGCCAGGGCTTGCTTCCATGGCCTTGCAGCCCCTGCAAGGCAAGGTCATGGCAGGCTTTTGACCGGGGCCCTGGGAACCCAGTTCCCTGCTTTGCAGAGGAAAAATTAAATTTTCATTCAAATTTTCACTTCAGCAGCAGAGATATCGGCTCAATTTCCACCTGCTGCTTTGAAGCCTTTGCTTTGCATGGGAGAAGCACACAACTGAGAGTTTTCAATTATAAAGCACATACATATAAATGCAGTAACAGCCAGGCATATGGATTTTAAGCCTTAAAAAAAACCAAAAACCCACCAACAAAACAAAACAGGGAGGCACTCAGAAGCACACACTGTCCCAGGAAAGACTGTCTCCTGCTTGGCTGTGTGGGGGCAGAGCTAGCCACGTCCCCACCAGACCATGGAGGACCACAAGGAACACATTCATGCTTGGTCCGACTTCAACGCCAACAGCTTGTGACATGGAGCTTGGACCTTGTCTGCCCAAAAATCAGCCCTGTATGTCTGGTTGGGGAGGTGCCAAGGTTTAACTCAAGGCCAGGCTTTAAGCTGAAGCTTGGACCTTTCCCTCAAAGGATGCCGGGAGGATGCATGGAGTGGGGCTGCAGTCCCCAAGCTATTGTTGCACCCTCTTCCAGAAGGATGAAAAAGGATTTCACCTCCTTGCAAGGCTGAGGATTCCTGCTCCAGGGTTGCAATTAGACTGGAAACTGCTCCAGGTTTCATTAGCGGACTTGGAAAGGCGGGTGGAAGGAGAGCTGGGCTCAAATGCAGCGCCAAGCGAATGCCCCAGGATGGATGCCAGCTCACTCTGGAGCCCCAAGAGCAGCTCATCCCTGCACCGTTTAAGAGTAATTTCAACCCACATCTATCAGGGACAGCTCTTTGAGATTCAACCAGGTCACTACACTGAAACCTCAAGGAGCGGAGGTCCATGAATGGCTGAATCCTGTCCCCCACTAACCCCTTCTGGATGCCAACAAAATCCACCACCTGCAGGAACAGCAGCGTTACCTCCCAAAATCGCCCCAAGGAGCATGAAAACACAGCCTGGCCTTCCTCCCTCCTCCATCTCACCACTAGCATCCTCACTGAGCCCGTTCTCCCCATCAGCCCAGCACCATGCTGGGTTTCTTCCTGGTTTCTTCCTCCCATCCTCCCTGCTGTGCATCCCCAACCCATGGGCCAGGGCTCACCTGCACCAAATTTTCATCCAGCTTTCATGCCAGAGCTTGGCGCCACAGGGCAAGCACAGCATGGGAGCACGGCACTCTGGAGGAGGCAATTGCAAGTGCAAAGAAAAACCTTCCAGCTGGCCACAGGAGATGCTTATTGATTAACGGCGACAGCCACAGCTCCCCATCGCCTCCAGGAGCAGCAGGACCACGAGCCGCTGTGGCAGCAGGTCCAGTCTCCAGCGAGTCTGGATTTGGCCCCGCTCGCTGGCACTCAGGATGGTTCTCCCGGTGCTGCCAGAGGAAGGTCTCCCATGGGGGAAACACCACGCTGGGTTCAATTTGCTCCATCCTTGAGCATCTCCCTGGCCGTCGGCAGAGTGTGAAGCTGAAGTTAATCTCTCGGTCTCAGGATGAAGCACCGAACCGGCGCTGATTTCCCAGAACTACCCCAGGGCCGAGACTCGTCTCCGAGCAGTAATTAGCTCCGGCAGCCGCCACACGACCTCGAGCAGAGGGTGCAATCCTGTCCTCTGCAGGGAAACGGCTCCTGTGGCCTTCCTCTGACTGTGTGTATTTATAGGACCGTGGCAATAGTATGCTGGGGGGTCTCACAAGGTGCCCAGGAGCCGACGGGATCACTCACCCACATCACTCAGGCTTCTCCCGGCCCATTGGGAAGACGGAGGCTGTCGACCGGGTGATGGTGATGTGCAGCAGGTCCTGAGCCTGAAATGGAAGCAGGCAGGGGTTTTGCCCATCGCTGTGTGGGAGGGCAGTGCCACTGCAGTACCCGGCTGGAGCCAGGCTGGGGGTGATGATGTGCTTCATAGCGGGGACAGATTTGAGTTCGTCCTTGGCCTTTCCCCATCCCCTCCTGCTCCCGGGGAAGAGCAGGGGAGGCACAGGAGCTGGGGGCCTGGAGGCAGCTTGCCCTGGGGCTGCAGCACAGACAGCCTGGGCTCCTCTCTGACTGCTCCAGAGGTGCAAAACCACCTCCTCTGCTGGGTCCCACTGGATGGACCTCCCAACACCTCATCACAAACCAGGACACAGCAAACACCACCCCCTGGGATTTAATACGTGAATACCCCAAATATCCCCCCAAGCTGCCAGGCCAGGGAGCCCCCAGGGGGACGGGAACAGAGTTTGCAGCCTGGAGCTGCACAGAGCCTGATGAAACACACCCTGAGCCCAGCTCCGTACCTTGAAACCAATGAGCCAGTAAATCCCAGTTCATGGGACCACCACGAAGACGACACTTGCCAGACTCCCTGCAAGTAAAACCAAGAACTGGAGCAGGATCTGTGAAAGGCGAGAGGGGAGACGCTGCTGGGAGAGGAGCCTCTGGGGACGCGTTAGCGAGACCTTACAGGAGGAGATGACATTAATGACCCACAGATGCCCCGCGAGGTTGGCAGCTTCCAACAAGGCATGGGTCCTGCTCTCCAAACCAGACCCATTTGGAAATGGGGAACCGTGTAGCCGTGCCTCGCTCTCCAAAAGCCTGGCTCTGGCTGGGGGCAGGGGGGGACAACCCCCATCCTCCCAAGGGACCTTCGCAAGAGCCTGCCCTTTCTCCAGGCTCCCATATTGCACTTTAGGGCTGACCATCAGCACCTCTCAAAGCCATCCTGCATCCCATGCTCGCCCCCTCTCTGGCCTTTCCCCAGCCCTCGCTGGCGGGGGGGACTACCGGCGGGCTCCCCCCCGCCACGGCCAGCTGCGCAGCACACCGAGGGGCCGCTGCCGGCCCGGCAGCAGCTGCCTTGGCCCGGGTTCAAGCACAGCGCTGGTGGAGAGCAGCTTGTTATTTCAGTCCTGCAACGGGGCTATTTTTAGAAAGCGCTGAACGCCCCTTCTCCGAAATCGCTCCTCGAGGTATGACCTTGCGGTGCTGCCGCCGCTGGGCTCCTGCTCCCACCGCCCCTCTCCTCGGGGACCAGAGCCCAACGTCACCCACTCGTCCGTCTAACCCCTGGGGTCCCCTGCAGAGCCCCGGTGACAGCAGCATCATCGCACCGGGGCGGCGGGGAGTGTGGGGAGGGGGATAAAGTCTGAACTGCATCTCAACCCCTGACGCCATCCAGGTTGGCTCCCGGTTTCAATTATCACCTGCTGGAGCAGCAGCTGCCGAGTGCTGGGGAACTCAAAGGCGAGTCAACAAGGTCTTGTTGTTTCAGCTGCTCGGGGGCATGGAGCTCCATGTGCCTATTCCCCCTCCCTTCCCTCCGGTGCCGTGGGGATGCTGCGGCCCCCCCCTGCTCGCCCGTGTGCTTGCAGGGCTGCCGTGCTTCGCATACTTCCCCCATCCCGCTCTCCCGGGCAGGTAAACGCTGCAGGAGATGCCGAGGGGAGAAGAGGAGGCAAATCTCAATAACAACAAGGAGAGGGGGGAAAAAAACAGGGGGGTGGGAGGGAAAAAAAAAAAAAAAAAAAAAAGAAAAAAGCCCCAACAACCCAGCCGCTGCACAGAGGTTATCCGGGGGACAGAGCAAATAATTGGCGAGGCGAACAATGCATTTTAATTAAACCTCTGCAGGAAACGAGGGGAGGGAATCAAGTTAATTGCACGGAGCGGGAGCAGGAGATTAAAAATGCTCTTCACTCGGAGGATGGTGGCTCCCATCCGCCTTTGCCGAGCAAAACAAGGCCACCTGGGGTGGCGATGCTGGCAGGGCGGTCCCCCAGGGCTGCTGCCGGGCCCCGTTTGGGGACACACAGCTCGCTTGCTCGGAGGCAGCGAGTGCCAGTGGGCTGTGGAAGGACATCATGCTGCTCCCCAGTGCCAGGGGGCTGCAGGACCCCCGTCCCCAGGGATGGGTGCTGCCACAGAAGGTGGGAGCAGCTCCCGGGAAGATCCCTCAAGGTGAAGGTGCATCGCCTGTGGCTGTGGGAGCAGGACCAGTGGATGTGTCCCACCACAGCCCAGTCTCTTCCCCAGGTCAGTGCTGCTTTGTGCCCTCTGGTCTCAGCTCAGGGCTCAGCCCAGGCTGTGCCTGCCGCTCTCCCTGTGCCCCAGGCAAAACCATCAACCTTTACTTTTTCCTGCCCTGGATACTCTAGATTCCAGACTCTTCCAAGCAGAGAAACATGCTTTCCTCAGCTATCCCTGCTTCTGATCTTGCACCTTTTGCTCAAGCCCTTCTCTTCACAGCAGCCTTACCCCCTCTCTCCACCCCAGACACAGGGCAAGCAGAGCGGCCAGCTCATGGCTGGGCTCCTCTTCCTACCCGATAGAGGAAAAAGCATCAATGGCTCCAGGATGCTGGAAGACTGAAGCAGGAGCCCTGACCGAGCATCCCACGCCTGGCACCGGCACAGGGAAGCACTGCCAGCTCCCCTGGGCACACGCCACCCCAGCGTCCAGGGCAGGAGGCATCAACCTCTGCTCCCAGGCAATTTGTGAGCTATCACACTCTGCCCTCCATCCAGCCGCCTGCTAATTAGCACCAGCCCAGCCCTCCGCCTGCAATGAGAACAGCAATCAGCCCTGCTGCTCGCCTGCTAGGAACAATCTCCCTCCTTCCCTCCTCTGCATAAATTTCCCAGGCTGTGGTTTTTAGACTCTGATCCCACATAGCTTTATTCACAAGAGAAGTCCCACTGGGGGCAAGGAAATTACTCCAGCGAGCAAAATTACCCATGCGCGGGATGCACGTACAGGGCACAACACGAGGGGTTGGTTTTATTTTTTTTTTTGCACAGCATCGAAACCAAAATAAATCCACCAAGGTAGCTCAAAGCCAAGCCTTGCTCCTGACCACGGGTAAGAGACGGACAAATTATAGCAATTAAAAAGAAGAAAGAGACATGTGGACTTTCATATCCACAAACCTCAGGACGTAGTCGGCGGGGGAGAATATTTCACAGTCACACGCACGCTGCAAAACCAAAGCACATCGCAAAATACTTTCTGTCCTCAGAGGCACAAGCTGTCCCTCCAGGCAGGCAGTGCCACCAGCGTGAGCACGAGGCTGGGACAGCCTGTCCCTGCCACAGCCACCCGGGATGGCTCGTCTGCAGCAGGAGGACACAGGCAGTATTGTACCCCAAGCGGAGGTTTTCGTGCTAGAGATTGAATTGCAGGTCGTCCCCTCCCGTGCACAAACGCTGCTCTGAGGGGGAAGGAGAGCTCAGCCGAGATCTTCCGCTGTTCCCCCCGCAGCTGTAATCGGACGGGCAGAAAAACCACAGCGCTCTGCTTAAACGCTGGCTCTTGCTGCACGAACGAGCTTTCCACCCGAGCAATTACGAGTAACCGGCCAGAAAAGCGCTGCTGCTGGAGCACAGGCTTAAAATGCGTATGGGGAGGAGGGGAATTGCCCAATATTTTCACCTGAAACCTGAGTCAAAGCCAGGAGGCGAAGCCCACCGTGCAGACAGCAAGGAGGCTGCAGCATCTCCGGGATGCTGGTTCACAAAGAGCATCCTGAGCACAACTAAGGCTGGGAGACAAATGGATCAGAGCTCAGCATCCCTAAGAAACGGAGGGGAGGTGGTGGCCAAACCAGTGGGTGCAACCCAGCAGTGCCCTCTTGGACACCCCCCTTGCTGCTGCCTCCCCATCACCCTGGGGTATTAATTGCACCCCCGGGTGGCAGAGCCCTGCGAGGGTCCCCGGCTGGGAGCGGAGGTGTGGGCACACTCGCCTCTGCGTGCCACGCTCCAGGGACGGGGACATTTGGCAGCTGCCTGCAGGGAAGGTGTCTGAAGTGCTGCTCGCTGTGGGAACATGAGTCAGAGCTCCCCGGTGCAAGAGCCTGACGTCTCCCTCCTGCTCATTTATTCAGCACGTCAAATATTTGCCCTGCGCAGTTGCACCAGATGCACGTTATTCAGGAGCTTTTTTTTTTTTTTTTTTCCCCCCTTCTGCTGGCAGTGACAGCTTATAAAAAAACACCACAGTGCCATCTTGGGAAACTTGGCCTCCCAGCTAAGCATGTTCGAGCGTCCTTTTCCTTGCCTGCTACAGGGACCGGCTCCTCTCTGAGCATCCCCTCTGCAGGGACCCGGAGGGGCTGAATGCTACAACCCACAGGCAAAAGCATCCACCCTGAAATGGGTCATTTCAGACCCATTTCCAGCCCTGTCTGAGCGACAGCAAAGCCAGGAGCCTGCAGGCAGTGAGCAGTGGCCCCGCTTGTCCCTCCTGTCCCCTGCTCTGTCAAAGCACCCTGCCTGGAAGCCGCACACGCAGCGGCAGGAGAGGCCAGCCAAGGAAAACTGCTCAATTTTGCCTCCTTTCAGCGAGGAAGCGGCTTTGCTGGCTGCCAGCCCCACAGTAATCCCATGGGGACCTCAATCTTTTCTTTTTCTTATTGTGCCACATCCCTCAATTTCTTATTTGTAGGGCTTCTCACACCCTGAACACCCTGTCCCCAGGGAGGAGGAGGAAATGTTTACCTCTAATTGCTAAAGGCTGGAGAAGGTGCCCTGGTGGCGAGGTGACACAAGAAGCCCTGGTCCCACCTGGCCCCCCTGTGGTTTCTGTCCCGTGGTTGCAGCCAAAAATGTCCCGTTTCATCGGGGAAATGCAGAAAAGGCTCATGAAACACAAGCCTGGGGCTGCAGCCGAGCAGATCGGCCACCCGTACGGTGTGTTGCTGGCTACACACAGCGTGCTGCAGGGAAAAAACACATGCCTTCACCATCTTTGTAAGAGGAAAATCACCCTTCAATCTCCACTTGCTTTCCCAGCTGGGACACATGCTTTGGGCCTTTGCAAGAGCTTCCCAGGATCAGGGATGGGATTTCTTGCTGGTAGGGGCTCTGGAGCCTGCTCTCCAGACCAGCCTGCTCAGCCAGGCTCGGGGTGCATCCTTCTCCCCGGGACTTGCAGGAAGCTACAAGGCATGGAAAAGCCCCAGGGCTGGAATAAACCTGCAAACAGCCTTGGCAGCTCTGTCAGAAATAGCACCGGGAGCAGCGGTGCCGTAGCTGATGCTCTGTTTTGCCCAAGAGAACGTGCATCGCCGATGCTTGGCAGCCATCCGATGCTGTCCTTATTCTTGGTGGCACCTGTGGACCCACAAAACGAGCACCAGAAGGACCCACTGGGCTAATACTTGGCACAGAAAATTCCCCAGTGCATGGCACAGAGTTTTGCTGCACCAGCCATGCTGCTGGCGGGGGGAGAGAGAGGAACTCTCTCGTGGGTTTGGCCCCCCATTAGCACTGTATCCTCCCCACCAAGAAAGCACCCTCAAGCATTGTACTCAGCCAGCTCCAGATGGATCTGCTGGGGTGAGAAAACATGCTGGCAGGAAGGGACTGGGATTTTCCAGCTTATCCAGCCTTTACAGAGCTGCACATCCCGCTCTGTTTGTGGAGGGGCAAGTTAGGCTAAGCCCATGGCAAAGACCGCTCACAGCTGAGCTCGATGCCCTTCGGGGAACCAGCAGTGAAAAAAATCAGTGCTCGGGTGAAAGCCCAGTGAAAATAGCTTCCCCAAAACACCACCACATGCCTCCCCGGCTGGCCAAGGAGCTGCAGTGACCTTGCTCGAGCACAGTGTCTCAGGTTCAAAGTGCAGAGCAAGAGGATGTGACTCACATCTGGGATGTGGCCACAGAGGACAGATGTGTTTCGTTACCGTGCGGGGCCCTATCTGCAGCTCTGTCCATTCAGGCGGTGACTCAGCCTTGCCTTCGAGCCCTTCCGAAAAAGGAGCCACGGCACATCTCTTCCCAGCAGCATCCTTGTGCTGCTGTAAAACAGATTTGGGAAGTTCAAGCTCCTGGAAGGCGGGGGGTGGAGGGAGTGGGGGGTGGGAATTAAAAATCAAAGTCATGTTTCTCCATGGGAATCTTCTATTTTGAATTATAAATCATTCAGAGAAGGAAAAAATCAAACGCTTTCATGGGGGAGATCTCTGTAAGTTTAGAGACTTAAAAGCTAAACATCCTCCCCCCCATTCCAGTGGAAGGACATGGAGGAGTCCCCTGGGCTTTCTTAGTCATTTACCATAGAACAAGAGGAAACATGTCCTGGAGATGCTCTGTGTCTGGAGGGAGGAATAAGGGGATTTCAACAGGTCTCCTTCCTACACTCCCTAGGGAATTCAGCCGCATTTAGTGGAGAAAGCCCCAAAGCACTGAGGTAGGGCTGAGACGCCCCATACTGGACATCAGAGAATCTAAAGAGGGGAATCCTGCAGCCAGCTAAGGATGGCACATTGCTTCTCTGGGTCTCCTGCAAAACCCAAACCCCAGACCCCCACCTTGGGCAGTGTCCCCCCCCCAGTATCCCCGTAAGCAGCTTTTTTCACGCTCCACTATTTATCCGTCACTGCCCACACACCCTGCGGCAACACAGCCGGGTACCGAGGGACAAGGTGGGACGATGGCCAGGGTCCCCTGGCAGCAAATCCACTCCTGTTCTGCACTGCCCAGAAACCCCCCTTTCGCACCAGTGGGTTTTCCAGTGGGAGAGCGGATGGGGCCACATCTGCCGGGAATTTTTCCCGGCCACATCCTGGCTTTGAAGGCACCAACAGCCGCCTGTTTTGCGCTGTGTGTGATACGGGGCCAAGAGCCGCCTGACCCCGGGGCCAGAAAGCTGGGAGCCAGCAATGCAGTTCACTTGGCAGACACTTGATGGGGCTACGAAACCGATTACCGGCGCACCTGGCAGAAACGGGAAGGGGTGGGGGGGACGACGACACACACACACACGACAAAACAGCCTCTGCCAGATGTTTTGGGGTCCCCCTGTGCGGGTACCAGGCTGGCGTTACCATAGCTGCCACCACCCCTGAGGGATGCTGTCCCTGGTGAAGCAGCACCCGGCGCTTGGCAGCTTCCCTTTGGCCTTCGGTCACACCCTGGACACAGCGTGACTGAGTGAGGACTGCCAGCACCTGGAGAAAGCCAGAAGCTTTACCCCCATAAGATTTTCCTGCTATCTGTTTTGCGAAGCAATGGAAAGGGAAGGCGAGCAGCTCCGGCAGCGAAGGAGCCGGCATCTCCAGCAGCGCTGCCTTGGCAAAGCACTGATTGAGTTTTATGCTGCTGCTGTGAGATGAGGCGATCTTGCCACCTCCTGAGACACCGCTGCCTAAACCCAGGCTCTTTGCAGGCTGCTGGGGTGGGCATGGGGGGGGGGGGGGCAGAATTGTCCCATATTTCACCCCAAAGCAAGGGGAGGACGCGGAGACGCAGTCCTGAAGCAGAGCCCGAGCGTGGTGAGAGGTGCAGCCCTGCATTGCGGAGCCTGCTGCGGGCAAGGACCAAGCCCCAAATTCCCCAAATGCTGCTGTCAAACTTTCCGGCACGGCTCTAAATCCTCCAGCCCTTGCCTGGCTCCAGCTGGCCAAGCAAACTAGCAGCAGTGTGCGGACGAGAGCAGCTAACGAGAATCAGAGCCTCTCCTACTCGATATTAAAAAAAAAAGAACAAGAGATGGTCCCCATAAATCATGAGCTAGTTACTGATGGAGAGGACTCCCCTCCCTCTTGCTCCGCACACTGCGACACAAATTATGGCCCCGACTTCGCTGTTGTTCAGTGATGAACATCTGAAAAGGCTGTGACAGATGAGAAAAGGGATGATTTAACAGCCATAAATCCAGCCAGCTTAGAGGTGTTTTTACAACCAAACCCATCTTGAATCCCCTCTGTTATGAATACTTATCACTCCCAGACACTACTACAATGGAAAGATTTTTAACAGCTTTAATAGAGACGCAATAAAACCCCCAGAGCCCAGCAAGCAAACGTCCTTTTTATCCCTGGAGGGAGGGAGAGGGGGCTGAGAGCCACCGGCTGCACTCAAGCTTGAAGGATCAGAGCTGGAGCAGCCACCAGGCCACCGCTAACCCCTGGGTTTAATGGATGGGTGGCATCATCTAAGAACTGTATCAGCTTTCCTAAAGCTGTAGCATGGAGGGTGTAATTAATACCCTACGGGGAGGGAGGGATGGGGAGACAGGCTGTGCCCAAGATGTACAGCCCCTTTCTCCTCCGGTGCTGCTCCTACCTTTGCCAGGGTCTCCTCCAGGAGCTGAGAGGCTGCAGTTACCCAAATCACAGCTGGTCTAACCCACCTTCAGGGATTTAAAATGAGGGTGACTTTTAGCTCGAGCAAAGACCCTCCTGAGTAGGGCACCACCCCTCAGCTGCCCCTCGCCTCGCTTGATGCACCACGTTTCTCACACATTAAAAGCTAAAGAGGCTCCATGACCACCACCCAAAGAGCAGGACAGGGATACCAGACCTCCTGGCTCGGGATTAAGTGGATTTCACACCTTCTTGCCATGCGTGCTGCCCCTATAGCCTCTCTATACCATTCTGCAGGCGCAGGCTGCACCCAGCCACCAAAATCAGCGGCCAGGGGGTGCCGGGGGTGCACCCACTGCAACAGGCACTCCGTGCTGAGCAAATTCCTGAGGAATAAGCACCTCCTTTCTTATACACACAAGCTTATCGGCACAGGGAAGTGATAAGTAACACATCGGATGGAGGGAACAAAAGCACTCCCAAGGCATGCGGCATCTGGTTTTCCATAGCTGGTCAGCCCACACCCACGTAAAACCCCAGAGAAGGCATCCAAGCACAGGCTGCAGGGCTGGTGGGTTTTCTTCCTCTAATGGTGAGCTTGTGGAGTGCTCCAAGGAGGGTAATTAAAAAATGAAGGAGCAGGGCAGCTCCTTCCTAAGAGAAACGTGGCTGTGAAACCCTGCCCCTGGGCTATGGAGAGAGAAACCAGCACTGCAGGGCAGGGAACGGGCTCAGCTTGGCCATATGGAGACCTGAGGGGACGTTGTCTCTGAAGCCTGGGTAGAGGATGACACTCACAGCCCATTAATCTAAGGGAACATCTTTTTTTAATAAGATAATAGTGAGTAATTGATTTTTAAATACACTGAAATCAAATGTCCCGAGGCCAGAGCAGGATCCCAGTTCCACTGCCGGATCAGCGGTGACTGGAAGAGATCGAGCGCACAGGGGAAAAGAAAATAAGAATTACATCTCCTTCGTGTGCCTGGCTGGCTGCGGGGCAAACGCTAACATTTCTTTAAAAGGTGCATCAATTTTTCGTTATTTAAAAAGTAGGTCATCAAAAGGGGAGCTGAGCTGGGGAAGGCACCAGGGACCATCGAGGCCGAGCAGGAGGAGAAGATCCATCTGATTAAAACACATGACAATGGCTGAGCAAGAATGTAATTTTTAAGACAATTTATTCCAATCTCTCTCTCTCTCTCAGCCCACCCTTCACACAGTCCCAATTGGGAAGGTTTTATGGACATTTTTTTATTTTATTTTATTTTAATTAATTTTTTTTTTTTTTTTTTAGAAAAATACACATGCAAATAATATATATTTTACCACTAAACTCTTTTTCATGTTGGAAAAAAAAAAAATAAAGTCAGGAAACAAAGCAGGATTCGGGAAAGACCCGAGTGGAGACTAACCGGGGGATGCCGTAGGGACGGGATGCTCCAGGATGCAGGGCTTGGTGCTGAGCTGCCTGATGCTCATGCTCCAGCAGATCCTTTCCATCAGAAAGGTCTTCCTCGGGGCGAGGGGCTGCCGGAGGGGACTAACGTGTACTTTGTGCACGTTAGTCCCCTCCGGCAGCCCCTCGCCCCGAGGAAGACCTTTCTCCCAGGTTTGGGAATGGCCAAGGGAAATCCAGTGCAGGATCCATACTTCCTACGAGACCCAGCATGGAGCAGAGTCCCAGCCCCAGCAGCAAGAGAAGCCCAGCTTAAGTAAAAGCATCATTTTGGTGCTAGGAAATGCCACCAGAACCTAAGAGCTACGTGGAAAAAAAAAAAAAACAACAAACCCTGTTATGCTATTTATCTTATGGGATACAGCTGACAGCACGGGGAAAAATGGACTGATGGTCCCTTGAAACCTGGACAATGTTTTTTGGGGTGAGATTGAGTGATGCACCCTTAGTTTCACGGGGCTGAGGTTTTCTGTCCCCATGTCCCGACCGGGTCCCATCAGAGCAGGGATGGAGGGGAGCAGTGATGTCCCCATGTCCCCAGCCCCTCTGCAAATGCTGTGCCAAGGTCCACAGGGAAAAAACAGGTACATTGCAGTGCCACCACTCGAGCAGAACAGGAGATGTACTTAAGACAGGGCTATTTCAGGTTTGATTGATGATCAGCTGGAGCGAAGGGGTTGGGGAAGGAGAGGGCAGCGAGGTGCAGCCCGGGGAAGGAGGGCAATTAATCTAATTCCACAGCTGCTGTGGGAAGCCAGGAGGCTTCAGGTAAAGCCTCAAGCCCACAGCAGCCCCGACGCTGACGATGCAGCAGGGAGCGGGCACAGGGGGAATCTGCCTCGCTGCTGCTTTGCCACCTCCTCCCAAGCCACTTTCAGGTGGTTCTCCTCTGCCTCCTCTCCCAGCAATCCCGCCCAAGGCCATGGCTTTTTTCCTGCTGATCCAGGCTAAGGATACGGTGCTCAGAGGTTCAAAACCACACAGGCAGGGCAGGGAAGGTTTCCCAAGGGCAGGATTTCCCTCCAGCTCCCAAGGAGCCTTATACGAAGGAAGGCAGCAGCACTTTGCCAGCCCCATCTCTGCTCCCAGCAAGCCCCCTCATGGCCCACGTCTCTGGCCGGTGGTGACATCCCTGGACAGACAACACAACTGGCTGACAGACTGGCTCAGAGCCTTCCAGCCCCTGCTGCATCCCATCACCATCCTAAGCAGCCGGCTCCTGCATTGCCAGGACAAATCCATGAGCTGCAAACACCCAGTGCCTCCCTACGGAGGGAGAGGGGTCAAACTGGAGGCAGAGCCGGCTGCTCTCCCCCATGAGGGGCTTCCCTTGGTGGCTGGATGAGGTCCCTGCCATCACCTCCCGCATCGCTGGTCCAGATCCAGCTTCTTGCCCAGCAGATGCTGGCAGGGAAAGGCAGCGGGAGGCTCGAAGCCTTGGATTCCTCTGGATTTACCACCATCCACGGCCGCCTCGGAAAGGCACCGAGCAGCAAACACACGTGGCAGCTCTGCACCCACCGCCATCGTGCCATGAAACACCAAAGGCCACAGGCAGCATTTCACGGGGGAGCTGGAGACACAGCAATCCAGCTCTCATAAACACACCTGGCGGCTGCAGCAGTCGCTCTCTTTTTGCTTTTGTCTTGTGTTTTGTTAGGTTTTTTTAACTGACAAAATACACTTTTGGGACTGTCTACTCTGAAAATAGATGCAAGAGGGTCTGGCAAGGGAGGAGGAGCTGTTTGGCTCCTATTTCTACAGGCTGCCCTGATGCAGCTCTAAAGTTTGGTGGACGATCATGCAGGTTTTATTGCAGCTTGTGTATATGATTTTTTTAAGTAGCCCAGCTTCAGTTTCAGGTAGCCCCGGAGGTGGGTTTCTCTCCCCTCTGACCCGCTCCGGCCACCATCTCTCTGCCGCAACATGCCAGCCAGGTGGCTATTCGGTGGCCATCTGCTCGATGTGGTCACTGAGCAGCTTGTATTGCTCTGTGGAGGAGAGAGAAAAGGGTGCTGGGAGGGTGCCAAAGCATCCCGGACAGGCAGGTGGGCTCCATCCCTCCAGAACCCCACAAAGGGGGTGCACATCCCCCAGGCTTGTCCCTACCTTCATCCAAATTGCCGATGGTCGCCTGCTTCTTCAGGAAGTCGCTGCAGAGCTTCTTGTTCAGGCCAAACGCCAGCATGTTGTGAATGAAGGTGCTGAGGAAGGACAGAGATGCTCGTGGTGAGGGAAGAGCCAGGCTTTCTTCCCCCCCAACCTTCCTCTTCCTCTCCACAGCACCTTGTACCAGGCACTGGGATGGTGCTCAGCTCAGTTCTAGGTCCCTGTGGTGCCCAGATTTGCAACGTAAGGGGCAGGAGCAGGTCCCAGGGAGAAGCATCAAGCATCCCCTGCACCACAAGGGATGTCCCCAGTGGGGAAACATCTGTAAGGCTTCCCACCCACAGCTGGCGAGGACACACCGCAGAACCCAGTGGCAGGAGGGACGGTCCCCGCGCCCTGCTCACCCCAGCTGCCCGAAGGTGATGTTCTCATTGAAGCGGAGGCTGTCATCACGCTCCTCCTGCGTCATGTGGCACCACTTCTCCCTGCAAGGCACAAACCCGTCTGGCACCGCCGTCACCCCAGGACCCCCTACCTGCATCCCCCCCCTCCCTGGGCCACGCTGCCTGAGGACAGCAGGGCACCAGGAGCCCCTCAGCTGCCAGCGCTCCTGTGGTCCTGGATGAGCTCCCACACATGCATCCATCCACAGATCTCTAGATGCCCCAGGAAAAAGTCTTCTTCAACCTTGGCTTTCTCCTGAAGGTGCCGATTAAGAGCTAGGAACTAGCATCGGCCTCTCCAGCACAGAGTTTGCGTCTCTCACCTTCGCTGCCATCGCTTTGGCAAGAGGGACGAGCAAGGAGGCAGGGGCATTTGCAGCTCTCGGGGATGGCCATCCCAGCAGGGCACCTCTGAAGCCCCCCAACACGGGGAGGAGGTACCAGGAGGGTACCAGGCACCTCTCCCCCATCTCCAGCAGGGCTCCAACGCCTTGAGCACCAAGCGAGCTGCTCCCCAAACATATCTCCTCCACTGCAATAGCGCAGGGGGCTCCTACACCCCTCCCCATGGTCCCACTCAGGGGTTGATGTCCCAAATCCCAGCACTGCCCGGAGGATGCTCCAGCTCCACTCTGGCTCCCTCGCCAAGGCAACTGCAGCATTGCCTTAAAGGAAAGGGCTTTTTAAGCTCTAGATGCTTGCAACCAACTCGAGGCGGTGGCAGGAGTTCCCATCCAGGTGTCCCACTTGGGAATAAAGCCTGTGTTACAGAAATGTCACTGCAGTGGTGCAACGCTCGGGTGGTGGCAGGGGGGCTCACTGCATGCACGCCGGGGAAACTACAGCTCCAGGGTGAAGCCAGCCCCCTCCCCAGAACTCAGGTGTGGTTACAGCCAAGGATAAGAGGAGGAAAAGCAAGGAAAAAGAGGGATAGGTAGAAGAAAAACAGCTCTATGAAGGAGAAGGAAGAGGAGAACACCAGGAGCGGACCCCACGCTTGCAGCTCTGGCACGCCAAGCAGGACGGGAGGAGCCGTGTCGGGTGGAAAGGGCAGCTGGGGAGAAGGGTGTCTCACAGTAAATTCAGTGAGGTCAGCTCAGCCCCAGAGCACGTTTGTGATGCTGAAACTGGAAAAGGATGAGTGCTCCGTCAGGCTGACCCCACGAAGGGGACCCTGTCCTTATTCAAGTCAGCCCAGCCTGGGTGAAAGCTGCGGAGCTGAGCCTGTGGTCTCCAGGGGTGAGCTGCGTATATTTATAGGCCTCTGGAAACTTATAAGATACGTTTAAAGCGATTAAAAAAAAAAAAAAAAAGGTGTAATTTCTCCCAGATAAAGCTTACGATAGCAAATAAAAACCACATCTAAATCTGGAGGCTGAAAAGAAAGGAGAAGAATTAAATTAAGGAGCTTTGAAATCTGGAAGCACAACTTCACAGATCTCACTGGCCCACTTTCAGAAGAAGCATGTTTGTAACCATTTTTTTTTCCTGCCTTTTTATGTTTTTGAGGGAGGAAGGGGAGAAAAAAAAAAAAATTATCAAAGTGCCCAAGAAAAAATTCACGTGCGTTTGGCTTCTTATTTGGGAGTAAAATGCCTGAGAAGGGGGAAAGCCCACATGTGGCTCTACTCAAACCCTTTGATCTTTATACCAGCACAGCAAGGGCAGGCGCAGGGGTGTGTAACCCCAGGGGCTGGGCTAACACCTTGCCTGTATTTCGGCGTACCCAGAAAGGCCTCGCTGCAGCCGGGCACTGGCAGGAGCCGCGCCGGTGAGATTGGCTTGGATCACTCGGCGTCGCTCGTCTTTCAGCAGCAGCGTTTCACCCCGCACAGCCAACCTGAGCAATGCTCTATCTGAGCAATATTTAAGTTATCCATTTGCTGCTGCATGCCTTAGCCATGTGGAAGATTTACCACCAAGCTTCAAAGAACCCTCATCCTCTTGCTAATGGCATCGCTTGGAGTGATTTGCTCCGAGATCGACTATCCCACGCTCCGGCAAGACAGCAATGACTCTCCCCGATCCCCAATCCCAGCCCGGAGCACGGATGGATGCAGCTGCTTTTGAGCTTTGCAACCAGGAGGACACGCTCGCGATTGCAATATGCAGCCCCCGTTTGCATTTTTCTTTTAATCTAGGAATGGCAGCACAAAAGTGCATTTTGAAAAAAAAAAAAAAAAAGGACCAGCTTTTCCAGCTGGCAAAGGATCCTCAGCACCTCTATGTGGCAGCAGAAGCTGGGAGCAAGCGGGAAGGACAGGAGGGAGGGATGCTTTATGCTTTCTCCGCAAAGAGACTCAGTTCATGTCCAAAACCTGCCCGGGGAACCATTCCTGGGACAAGCCCTCAGCTTCCCCAGCAGCTGGGCATCTGATTCCCACGGTGAAATATCACAGCTTGAAACTGGTCAGGTTTCTTTTTAAAAAGCTATATTAAATAGGAGCCAATCTCAACCATTCTGGCCCTTTTGAAAGGGTGATGCCCGTGAAGTCAAACCTCCAGCGGCCGTTCCTCCTGGGTGGAGAGAGGGCCTTTCAGAGCCCCCCTGAAACAGGTTACCCCCCTCCCCAGGGCAGGATTTGGACCCGAAGTGAGCGTCGGCCTCTGGACACTAATGCACCGAAGTACGGGGACAGACACACCTCTTCTCCTCTTCCTCCCCAGCGTTCCCTCTGGAGTGGCAGCAGAAACGGGGCCGACAAAAGTGGTGCGTGAAAGATCATGCAAGACAGAGGGATGGAGGGGAAAGGAGAGAAGAAGAGACGGAAGAAGGTTGTTAGAGGCAGAGAGAGCAAAGAGAGAGAAAAAGAGGAGTTTAGTTCTGGTTCCTTCCCCCCGTCCCCTGCCCTCCCCACCGAGAGGAGAGAAAAACCTCCCCAGCTCTCATTGCAGCCCTGGGAGGGTGCAGCCCGGCCACCCCACAGAGATGAGCACCATCATAAACCAGTCACCACGGACCCTGCAGACATCTGCCAAGGTCAAGCACCATCCCTGGCATTTCAAATCCAGCCCGTGGGACCCCAGCCCTCGCCAACAAACTCCCCATATCCAGCAAGCAGCATCCCAGTTCACCCAGTGGCTTGTGTTATCCTCTCCACAGGACTGAGGGAGGGTCACCACCACCTTCCAACCCCCCTGAGATACTTGGAGTGCTCCAGGCTGCAGCTCCTGAAGCTCATTCGTTAGTCGAGCTCATTTCTGCAGCAGAGGCAGACTCAGCCATCAGATTAATTGAGAAAGGCACTCCGAGCAGAGAGCAGCTGCCGGTGGCGTATGTCCTTGTGAGACATTAGCTGCTGCTAATTTGGGGCTTAATCAAAGCAAATGCAGTTACGGTTACATTACTGTCCAATAGGTTCTTTCAGTGGCTTGCTTGGAAAAAGACAGAAGCGATAAAGGAGAAAGCAGAGATTGATCTGTGTGCCGAGGCTGGCAGAACATCCTGTGGTGTGAGCCAGGGCTGCCGTGGCTCGGCTCAGGTGGTGGGGAGGACACAGGAGGACCGGCTGCTTCAAGAAGTGCCCTCACTGCTCAGAAAGGGGTTGTTCAAATGCTCCGAGCTCAACGACTCTCACCCCTAGAGCTCGAAGCCTCAAGGCACTGCACAGACACGCAGCAGGACAGTCTGGCTTCAGGGAGGGGTGAAACTACAGTTGAGAGAGGAGTGACCTGCTCAAGACCTCATGGCAGGTGGACCAAGAGATGGGCACAAGCCCAGTGAGCATCTCACCCACCCTTGCACCCCATGGGGTACCCATGTCCGGGCACCCAGATGCTTCCTGCACACAGAGACCCTCCAAAACGAGCAGCCGCTTCCCTGTGCAGGGTTTATCTCCATCCTCACAGCCCTCAGGGCTGACCACGCTGCCATCTCCAGCTCTCATCCTTGCTGCTGCCTGGGGTCAGTCCCCACACTGAGCTGGCAGCACTTCCATGGCCCTTTTGGGGACCGCTGGGACCCAGTGCATCCCCTCCCCGTCTGCTGTACCTCCTCAAAGGGCTGCACTGAGCATCTTCTCCCAGATTTGCTTGCAAACTAAGCACCAATCCTGGCTGGGTTTTCTGGACACACCTCTAGGGCTTTGCTTTCACAAAAATGATGTAAAATGAGTAAGAAAAACCTTCATGCTCCCAAATCCTTAAGAGGACACAGATCTCATTTGCCCACCCCACAGCCCAGTGGCCCCAGCAGCTTTGCAATCAGGGCTGGAAAACGGAGTGGTTCCCCGTGGTCTGCAATGCTTAGGGCCATCAGGAGCAGAGGGGAATGCCAGGGGGCTGGAGGGGACATGATGTCTCCTTTTCCCATGGGGACATATCCTACCTGGTGGTGGGGGACCGCTTCCTGCGCTCGCAGTGCACGGCGTCGAAGAAGGCGGCATTCCAAAACCGCAGGTTGTGCCTGCAGGGAGGGAGGGAGATGTTGGGCACAGCCACCCCCCATGTCCCCCAGCCTGCCCCCGAGTCTTCCCAGGCCAAGTTCACCCACTTCCCGGGGGCCAGGAGAGACGCAAGTCTGGCAGATTTGGCCCATTTTTGGGCCAGCTCTTTGTGTGGCTGCAAACACGCTTCCACTAGGACAAGGGATGTGCAAAAGCCATGGCCACCTCTTTTAGGGGTAGCAGCAACTTAAAAGCACTCATAAACATCTGGAGAAGGTGTAGACAAGGAGAACAAATCCCCTCCCCAGGGAGGTCAACATCTGGTAGGAGCCAGCTCGCCCCAGGCAGGCTTTACCAGATCGGCTGCTGCTTGAGGTGCATGTACAGGTAGATCTTCTCTCCTTTCTTCTCCTCCTCTGGGCTCTGCACGGAAACTGTGGGGATGCACAGTTACATACTGAGATCTGGTTGACTCCCACCTTCCCACCCATGCACAGACTTTGTGCCCCCCTGCCAGCTTGGCATCCAAGCAGCCGTGATGGCAAGGTTGGCAAACCAAATACGCATCCCCAACACAAGGTATGGATGTCCCAGGAGGATACTCAAGGGACTGGATCACTGGTTTGGTAGCACACACAGCTACCAAGGAGACTGGAGCAGCACGAAAGCTCAGAGGCAGCGGATGCCCAAACCTCTGCAACCTGTGCCACTGAGGACAAGATGCCACAAGATTTCATTGCGGGATAAGTGCTGTGGTTGCTCCAAAGCAAGGAGCTATGAAGGCTCCTTTAGAGCACTTCTCTAGGAGCTCAGAGGAGATAGCACCAGTTCTTCCTGCCCTTCTCCCCACCCCACAGCACTGGCAATACCAGCCACCTCATATCACTTCCAACCCTCGCTCCTTCCCCAGGGATGCCTTGACCATGCCTACTTCAGCAATGCTGGCTCCACTCACCCGTCTTCTTCAGCTTCTCCTTTGGTTTGTCCTCACCTTCGCTGTGGCACAGAAATCAGTGTCAGCTCCCAAGAAGCCTGTCCCCCTGACAGCCCACACAACAAACCCCTGTTCCCCTTGGCAAGGGGAGCACCTTTATTTGAACCCCCCCTCCCTGCTCCCACACCACCACCCCTGGGCCCAGAAAGGTGGCTAATAAACTGTAATGTCCATCCCAGTCAGACCTAGCAGAGATGATGCAGAAGACCACAAAGCAGCGGCACCATCTCCTGGAACCATGCCCAAGGGACACAGGGCTCCCAGACCATAAGATGCCCCATGACCAAGTTATGAAGCGCGGGACCAGGCTATAGACCATCTTCCCATGGCCATGATAACCCCTGGCTCATGGTGGCACTACACCCAGGAGGTTTCTGGCTTGGTCACCTTATGACTGCATGCCTCAGCCCAACCTGCCCTCCCGACAGAGTGGTACCCACTCGCTCTTTTTGGTGGTTGGACCCTTCAGTTTGGTCTCCAGGCCCCCAAAGAAGCCCTTGACATTCTCCGTCTTGGCCGACGTGTTTTTCAGCAGTCGCTCTGCGATGTCCTTCTTCTCTGCCAGCCAGCTGTTGGCCGACTTCAGGTACGAATCGATGCTGCCCATGGGCTTCTCCTTGGCCTCCAAGGGCAGTGCATGGGTCTTGCCTGGGGGCAAAGAGGCAGGAGCTCAGTTGGCCCCATAGTCCTGGGTGCTGCCAGCTCTTGGGGGACCTGCTCCCAGCTACAAGATGCACCGCAGAGACCCGGAGCCAGATGGAAACAGTGCAGACACCAACCCATCCCAATTCCTGTAGGTCGTTATCCTCCCCCCGTTTTGGATAGAAAATCCAGCCAGGTGACCAGAGGGGTCACCACCACACACCAAGCAATGAGACAAGGTGCTTCTGGGCTGGGGGTTTCGCTTCACATCCCCAGGGTTGGGGAACATCTTGGGATCACCACATACAAATTTCCCAGTCTAGAAGCAACAGCAAACCAGCATCAGTGTGAACTACCACCCCAGCGAGGGTCTCCAGCAGGTTTGCACAGCTTCTGGGCCATGGAGGCTCTTTTCTGCTCGATATCAGAGTAAGCTTGGGTACCCATCCATCACCCTCCCCATGCGCAGGGCACACCTCACCACTGGTCTCCAGCACAAGCAAAGTCCAAGGGTGCAGACACCTCTTACCCATGTAGTAGTAGGTGAAACACATGGTCATGAGGTTCTTGGCAGGGCTGAAGTCATCCATCTGGTGACACCTGACATAGAGGGAAGATTCGGTGAAGACACCCAGTGATGGCAACCAAAGCAGCATCATGGTTGCTGCTCCTCCTCGAGTTGTGGCTCTGATCTCAGGGGGTTGCAACGCAGCCCCAAATCCCCCCAACTTACTCGAAGAGCACAAGGGCGAACGACTGCATCAGGCGGTAGAAGGTCTGTTCCGAGACACACTTGGAGTTGCAGCGCTGCAGGCACAAAGCCCAGGGTTTAGCACAGCCCAATGGGGCAGCTGCCTGCCGGAAGCAGCAGGGACATCCTCAGCCCCCCGGGACCCTCCCACCGCAGGGAGGTGGACAGAGAGCACAGGCAGTCAGGCCTCCCCCTCAGAGACAGCATTTTAGAATCATAGAATGGTTAGAGTTGGAAGGGACCTTAAAGATCATCGAGTTCCAACCCCCCCTGCCATGGGCAGGGACACCTCCACTAGAGCAGGTTGCTCAAAGCCCCATCCAGCCTGGCCTTGAACACTTCCAGGGACGGGGCATCCACAACGTCCCTGGGCAACCTGTTCCAGTGTCTCACCACCCTCAGAGTAAAGAATTTCTTCCTAATATCTAATCTAAATCTCCCCTCTTCCAATTTAAAACCATTACCCCTTGTCCTGTTACTACACTTCCTGACAAAGAGTCCCTCTCCGGCTCTCCTGTAGGCTCCCTTCAGATACTGGAAGGCTGCTATGAGGTCTCCCCAGAGCTTTCTCTTCTCCTAACTCCAGCTCTCTCAGTCTGTCCTCATAGGAGAGGTGCTCCATCCCTCTATCATCTTTGTGGCCCTCCGCTGGACCCGTTCCAACAGGTCCATGTCCTTCCTGTGTTGAGAACTCCAAAGCTGGACACAGTATTCCAGGTGGGGTCTCACGAGCGCAGAGTAGAGGGATTTTTTTTGCCTCTCTGAGTTGTTTTTCTAGGGAATGGGATGCTTCTGAGTGCTGATGGGATTTCACTTTAACAAGTGACTTCCCTCCCACGTTACAGCCAGCAGGTATTTAACTGCCTCCAGATGCATTGATTCACTTCTGTGTCTCACCATAGCGAGATAGTACAGTGAGTATACTGAGATTCCTCCCTTTCCCCAAGTTTCTGCCCTCCAGAAATATTGCTTTGGGCCATTGCTAAATTCCCCTGGCCTGAGCCCTCCTGCCCAGGCTGCTCCAGAGCCCCCATATGGGATTGCCACTTTGCCCATCTCTCCTCTTACCTGGGCGCTCACGTATCTCGCGAACCATTCCCTGCCCTTCCCGTTCTCGCCGCTGCAGAGCTCACCAAACCTGGCCTTCTCTTCTTGGTCCAAATCCTCTCTGAAATGGGGGAAGGGAAAAGAAAAGAAAAAAAACAAAACAAACCAAACAAAAAAAAAAAACAAAACAAAACAAAAAAAAAAAAACAAAAAAAAACAAACCAAAAAAACCAACATCATTAAAGCTGAGGATGTGACCAGCATCCCCCGTCCAGCCAGCACGGCTCAGGTCCTCCATGTCATCCCTCTTGGCGGCAGCACCCCGGTGCTGCGGTGCCGGGAGGAAGGCAGAGGAAGAGGAGGAGGGGAGCATCCATTTTGTCATCCCTCAGCTTACGCTGCTCTTTTGTTCCTCCCTGGCAGGGGGGAAAGCAGAGGCAGAGGGAGAAGGGAAGAGCCAAGGACAGCCTGAGCAGAAGCTGAGCTCCAGAGACAGGCAGTCTGCCCCAGAGCTAAAACAACCCCTGTTGCTGCTCGTCACGCTCGGTTTGCTCAATCCTGCTCGACATGCCGAGCCGCAGCGTTACAGAGACCACAGCGATGGGAGCTGGCGGGGGATGAAGGGCTGGGGGGGAAGCCGGGGGCTGCCAGGGGGCCCCAGGGCACGCATGAGCTGCTGTCATTTGTACAAGCAGCAGCAGAGATGCCCAACGGGGGAGAGGAGATGGAGCCCCCCGCCACGGCAAGACCCCAGCACGGGAAAGGGGCAAAAGAAGAAGGGAGTGACGTTGGGGATGAAACATGCCGAGGGGGGTGCAAGTCAGGGCCTGCACCCCCCTCCCTTCCATAGCTCCAGTGCCGCATTAATGTCGGGAGCCATGAGCTGCGTCAGCCAAGCACGGGGAAGGAAACAAACCGGTGCTCCCACAGTGGGAAAGCAGCCATATCCCATCCCACGGGATGTTCCCTGGCAGCAGGATCGGCAGCGCCGGCCAGCCCCGCTCGCTCACCCCCCGGTGAAGATCTTCTCCACGTAGTGCCGCATAAACTCCCGGCGCTCGGCCGTCGCCTCGTCCCGGGCCGACTCGGTGCTCTGGCTGGAGGAGAAGGACTCGTTGGAGGAGGAGCGGCGGTAGCCACCCCAGTGCCTGGGAGAGTCACCCATGTCATTCTCACTGTCCGCTGACTCAGTGGCATCGCTCTCCTCCCCGGCCACCTCCTCTGTGTCCCCCAGGTGCCCGTTGCCACTGGGAGCAACGGGAAGAGAGGGCTCTGAGGGGATGCAGGCTGGTGTTTCGGCATCGAAGTCAATGAGGTTCCCTACAGGCACGTCCAGGGGGGCTTCCATGGCTCTCCTAGAGGATGTGGTGGTGTTGGGGGGACTCGCTCCTCTTCCTTTCACCCCTCACTGGGGTGTCAAGGCCATCGCTGGCAAGATGCCTGGGAGGACGGGCTGGCTAAGACAGGCAGGTTCTTCCATGGGGGGACAGGTTACTGCAGAACATCTGAAAGACAGGGGGAGGATAAGAGTGAGGACAGAACCCTGGGAAACCGCCACTATGGATCTTGGGCAAGGAGACCACAGGCCACCACCTATGATGTCCCCAGGATGCCCACCAGCAGTGGGGAGGCACAGGACAGGGACACACAGGGCAGAGCTGGCTGCTTTCCATCAGCCCCGTGAACAAGCAATAAGCCGTGCTCGTGTGCTTTCTGCACTGTTCAAGTGGGTTTTTCATCCTTTAGCCCAGAAAAGAGACAAATTGAGCCCAAGCTCCATGTGCCACATTTGGGATGTGACATCTCTCAGTCTGACGGGCAAAACTGGGCCGGTGTGAGCCAGCAGCCAGCAAACACACTGGTGATTTTCCAAGCAGCCCCGGAGAAGCACCCTCCTCTCCCCTTCCCTCCTCCCTGCTCACAGGTCTGCCTGACCCCCTTTGGAAATGGGACCATCTCCGGGGTGGAGCATCCCAGTGTTAAACATGCACCAACTTGGTTAAACTGGGAACGGAAAGGGGATGATAAAAGCAACAGAAGCCGTCATTGGATGTGGTTGTAGGGCTCTAGACTGCAATTAATTAGATTCATTAGTTTCAGTATCTAACCCCGATTGCAAAGGCCCTGCAAAGCAGACACAGTGACCACAGGCAGCTCTGCTCTCTCAGGAGCGCTGGGAGCACCGGCCAGCGATGGACCACGATGCTCTGGCACATGGACATCCCAGGTGGTACCACAGCAGCTGCTCTGCAGCAAAAAGGGCAAAGAAGGGGCTGCTCTGAAGCTGCCTCTTCATCAGAGAGTCACTCATGTCCTCGACAAGCCTGTTTCTGCCTCAGGAGACGGCAAGCGATGCCTTCTGAGAAGCGAGCCCGGTACGAGCAGCCCCACTGCAGCAGCCAGGCACGGGGCCAGCACAGGGCAAGGCAGCACGGCACAGGAGCAGGGACAGCAGCACAGGTAGAGCAGTGACAACCCCGGGGCAAGCACGATGGCAGCATCGCCACAGCCTTGCTGCCTTCAAGGGAACTGATCCCAGGACACAGACAACAACCCCCAGAGCAAAAAAAGAAAAAAAAAAAAAAAACCACACCACCCAGATTTCTTTCAGCTCAGAGACCAGCATACCCTAAAGGACCAATGTCCAGTTCATCAGACAAAAAGGAGTTCAAAATGAAACCAAATCTGAAGTGTTTCACCAGAGAGAGCACACTCCCCCATCTCAAGGGCTGGGAAAATATCCCATCGGCTGCAGAGGCAGCAGCTCTCCCAGCAGTGCCCTCCTCATCCCCAGGACCCCTTTGGGTCAGTGGGGTGCTAGAGGTGCTGGGACCCACGGGGCAGAGAGGGAGGCACAACACAGCACCCTCCCTGAGCATCAGACAGCTCATCACCCTGGCTGGGAAAAGCCCCCGTCACCCGGGTCCCCAGGGCTGAGAGATGGCAGGGACAGAAAAGAAAGTCGACTGGAGTGACAGAAACTCATGCAGCACCAACATGCACCCCACACCGAGCCGTCACCCCCCCTTGCTGCTAGCACCCTGCTCACCCACTCTCCCTCACACCAAACCCCCCTCTCGCCCCACACGCACCTAAACGTGGGTCCCGGGAGAGCTGCGAGGACGCTGCTGCAGCCAGGGAGCTGCTGAGAGCATCAGCCGTGGGGTGGCGAGGAGCAGCCGAGAGGCTGCGGCACAGGAGGGACTGGCAGCGTGCCCGTGGGGAGCCAGCCAGCTGCAGCCCAGCTTGGGCTCCCCCCCACCCACCCACCCCCAGGCAGCCAGACCCCTTCCGACCAGCCCCTCCAGCTGCAGGGACCACGCTGCCCTTCATCTGTCCACCCCCGGCCCTTCCTGCTCCCAAGGCAGCTGCAAAGTCCCTTTTTGCAGGGATGGAGCGGGGATGTCCTCTGCCAGTCCCTCCAGCACCTGCAGGTTTGGGCTCAAAGCTGCCTCCTCACAATGTTGGCAGATCATTTCCAACTGTCCCAGGCTGTATTTTAACAGGAGGCAGGGAAGGATGCATGTGATGGACCTTCACACAGCCGTGCTTTGCAGCATGTGCCTCCCTCCCTAACTTGTAACTTGCTCTTCTCCCATGTACAGCGTTCGGGATCATGCCTGGAAGCAGAAGGTGGCAGATCTGCAGAGCTGTCAGAGCTTTTTGAGAATATTTGCTCAGTTCTCCACTTAATGGAAGGGAATCGGTGGGGACAACAAATCCCCCTGCCCAGATTAACGACCATAACACCATTTGGGTGTCACATTGGGATGTGACACCCAAAAAAGCCCCATCCAAAAGACTTTGTGCAGGTACCCTGTGAGCTGGGCACTCCTTGGCATGTGGGAGTCCCAGATGTTCCCTCTCACGTGCAGCCTGTAAAGAAGTTGCAGAAATTTCTCCTTAGAGGTACCCATCCCAACCAGAATCGCTCCCACTAAGCGACTTGGGGACACAGCAGCGTTTCTGCCCTGGTATTTTGCAAACTGGTGGGACACAGCCCATCCGAGAGCCACTGATCAGCCCTCTCCCATGCTCATCCTGTGCACAGCCAAGCAGAGAGCTCTGCAGGAGCTGCCCCAAGGGACACACTGCTTAGGAGCAAAGTATAGACAAGATTAGGGAGTTCCAGCTGTAGGAAACAAATATAGATGAAGATGCATTGGTCAGACATCAGCTCTGGCTCCGGGCACGTCTCTCCTGCCCAGAAACCCAGCGCCAGCACACCAGCAGCACAGGGAAGAGACAGCCACGTCCAGGACATGTTTCTCCAGACATCACCAGAAACCGGACAGTGCTGGGGTGGCCCTTGGCTCTGCTTCAGGCCATGCCTGTGGCCAGGAGAGACAGAGAAGCATCCTGGAGCTCTCTGCCAGATATGCACAGCAGGCAGATGACATCCCTGGCCAGCCTCTGCCCGTCCCCCCTGGGCAGCAGGTCAGGGGCTGTCCCCCCCGCCCCAGCAGTTTGCAGGAGCTCACACACAGCCCTCGGCACACCCCACCGCCCAAACAGCTCCTCTAAAACACGTTGGCCCGTATTTTCCTGGCATCCTTTGCATCCTTCCCCACGCACACGCATCCTGCAGACCCTCTGGGAGAGAGGGGCTGGGGTGCAGGCTGAGCAAGACCCCCAGGACTTACAGCATTGAAGCGCAGCAGAAGCCTGGCCAGAACTGCAGGCAGCATTAGTAAGTGCCTTCTGCTCACAGAGGGCCAGGAAGGGTTTAACCACTCACTGACCAGCTCACGATAAAGCCCTGCCCTTGAACGAAGGCCACAAGAGGTATTTTAAGGTGCTGGCAGCTGCTGTGGGTGCCCGGGCTTCCCAGGCATACCCACCACCTCTGGGGCTGCTGGGTTCTCAGCACAGAGCCTAGAAGAGCTTCAAAAACAAAACAAGCCTCGAACTCAGCCCCACACCCACTCCACAACCCAGTCGTTTCTCCAGCAGAACAAAGCTAGGAAAGGAATAGCCAAAATACAAACCAAGAGCCCTAGCTCCCGCAGCCTGAACGCTCGGCTCCATCTGCTCATGGACATCAGCCCAGCTGCACATCCCACCACCGCCCAGGAACAGCCTGGGGGATCCCGCTCCTGCCTTATCACTGCTGGGTCAAATTTGAGAGTGAATAAGGGCTCTGGACTAAAAAGGGGCTTTTTAGCTGCTTGAGAGCCTTACTATAACATCACGTTATATCAGCATCATCGTGAGCTTCAGGAATCAGGCAGGGAGGGACAGGAGATGCCATGGGGCTCTACCTTGAGACAGGCGGGTGCAAGCCCAGAAGGGACCCACGGAGTGTTTAAACCCAGTGCCGGGAGAGGAAAGGAGTGAGGAGCTGGGATGGAAAGCAATGGAGCTGGGGAGGAGGGCGGACCTTTCTTCTACCCTATTTCAGAGGAATGCTACAAGCTTTGCCACCCTCCTCCCTCCCTGGTCCCAGCCCATACTTCCCAAGGGACAGGACCACTCAGCCTAGGTTTGCAGCTGAATTCCTTCTTCCCTTCGCAAACCCTGGGGAAATGACACACAGGGGCAAAAGAAATATCACCCTCAAAGCCTCACTGAGCAATGCTGAGCTGGCACCCACTGGATCGAGACCAAAGAACAGTGATGATGAAGGACAGGACACAGCCCAGCTTCGAGCACCGCCTTCGGGGACCCTCCGTGCTCATGGCCCGCTGAGCAATGCACCGAGGGAGCGATGCCCAACCCTGGGCGAGAGCCTTCGGTCCACCCCAGGGACTGCTACTACCCTGAGACAGGAGTGGCCTGGCCAAGGTGACACGGTAAACCCAAAACTCCCCCTCCCACCAGCACCGCAGACCCCATCGTCCCACCCAAACCCACTTGCCACTTGGACCCCCAGAGCAGCTCCTCACCGTGCCAGCAGCCTGTGTTGACCCCCATGCCACGGGGTGTCCCGGCAAGGCAAGCCTGTGTTTTCCAGGACTTTCAGGATGAGGTGGTTTCTCCCAGCATCCCTAAAACCTGCACAGGGTTTCTCCTTGGAGCTTTGTGCAGGTGTGCTGGGTGCTGAAGTCAGGCATCCTTCAGGACATCAGCAGTTCACTCCCAGGAGGTGGGACACAATCCCAGTTTGCTGTGATGGAAATCCCAGTGGGCAGTGGGACTCAGCCAGTCTGTGGCCCGGCTCTCCTCACCCCCTGGCCACGGTGCTTGGCCCCCCTAGAGACCCTGCCCACCACGACCCAGAGCGAGTTGACAGACTCATCTAAGCCTCGTTATCAGCTCAGGCCGTGGGCGGCATCCTGCATAATGACAGCCCTCAAACCCACACTCACACCTGCATCCTACACGGAGACAGTGCTCCAGCCTGGAGCCATCAGGGGTGATTAAAAACTGTAATTAAAACGAAGAAACCTCTGGCTGTCTTCTCATAGCTACGAGAGTACCGCCCTCCAATCCCTCTGCTCCCTGGGTGCTGGGATAGCACCCAAACACGTAGTGCGGGGGCTCTGAAAGCCCCTGGGGACACTCAGCCCATTTGCATCCCCCGCTAGAGATGCTGCTCTAGGGAAGGGGAAATTACACAATTAAATATTCTTGCAAGACTCGGCTTGGCAGCCCAGAGGGGACAACTCTGCTCCTTCAGCTGCCATGCACCGACAGAGCTGCAAGCTCCACCAAGATCTCCAGCAGCACATCCGTGCCATGCCAAGGGCTACGTCTGTCCCAATGCTGCTCAGAGCCAGAGGAGCTGTGCCAGGGCGAGAGCGATGCTCCCGCAACATCGTGCCCTGGCAGCAGCAGGGCTCGCTCCCGCTCTGCAGCAGAGGAGGTTTAAACACGTCCCATGTCTCTGTTTCCCAGCCGTGTCAGGGGACATTGTCCTCCCTAACCTGCGGGAAAGGGAACGGTGCATTGCTACCTCCTCCCACCGAATGTCCTGCTGCCCCGAAAAGGTCACAGCCCCGATGTCGGGGGGGGAACACAGGGAGTCATTGCTGCCGGAGGGACAGAGCAAAGTGTCATTTCTCAGAGCTGGCACTTTTCCACGCTGCAGCCCGCGGTGGAGATCCACACTTGTCTCATCCACCCCATGCACAAGACACCCACAAACACATCCAGATCCCTGCAGACCCAGGCTCGCATCACCCACCACGCAGCTGGACCCAGGGGTCCGACACGGGCAAGCTGCTCCGGGTACCAGGACTCCCTGGGGAGACCATGCAACCCCCCTCGTCCATTGCACCCACGAATCCGTCCTGGCAAAGCACCTCTGCACCGGTGAGAAGTGCCGTGGCAGGCGCTGAGCCAGGCTGGCAGAGCTCTGCAAAGGCACCGCGGGCAAAGCTTTGTTTCTGCCAAGGAAAACTCCCTGTGCTGTAAGGGAACGGCCTGTTTTCTCTAGGGGAACTGGTCAGTCTTGTTCCCCTGCATCTCTCCCGCTGTGCGAACACCCCCGCAGCAGGGTCACAGCTGGGGGACATGGACCCATCGAGCGCTGGATGCCTCAAACCACCCTAAAGCTGGAGGTACAGCACTTATCCCTCCTCCCAAAGTGCCCCACGAACATTTAAACGCACAAACCTCCTTCCTTAAACAAGCCCTGGGACTCAGAGAAGCTGAAACTCCCACACACTGAGTTTGCTTGTCCCCATTGTGGCTCTGCTCTCCTCCCTGCGCTGGCAGCGAGGACGCGCTCCCCGTTTTACCAGGGCTTAGGCTGCGTCCTCGCCAAGGCACAGGCATCCTACCCCGACTGCAGACGCTGCCCTGCCACTTCGCAGGCTGAGAAGTTAACAGCCCCTGCAACTTCATAAAAATGATTCCTTGAATACCAGGGAGGCTGTGAGCCGAGACCTGCGCTCAGCTGTGCTCGTGCAAGCAGAGCAGAGACCGTGCGCACTCAGCACATGCCAGAATCAGCACCCAGCACTGCACCGTGACAGGGAGAACCGGAGAGCGGGGCAAGAGCCTGCATATCCGGGGTCCCATCCCCTGATGCAGGATTTTTTGGCAGGTGATGCCAACACCTTTGGTCCCCTGGGTCTCCTCCCCAGCTGCGGCTCTTCTCCTGGCCCCAGCATCGCCCTGCGGGTCTCCGCTGCCTGCAGGGTCGGGCAGCCACAGGCAGGACCCCTCGGCTTCTCAAAGCCAGCATTAACCCACACGGGTCACTTTACAAAGCCAGCTCGCTCAGCTTTAATAAGGGAGCCGTTTCAAGACAATCTGAAGCCCAGCGAGCTCCCAACTTGCCCCGCTTTGCAAAGAGCCCTTTCTTCCTGCTGCCATCAGACACCAGATGGCAGCTCCCCATTCGCCTGGACTTTAGAAGAGAATTAAATGTCTCTTGAATAGACCTGCGCTGCGGAACACCGGCTTTTGTGCCGAGCAGCGGCTTCTCCTTTAACACTCGCCAGCAGCACAGCTTTCACACACACACACCCCCGCCACACACACACATCCCCAAGGAGCCCTGAAACAGAGCTATTTATTCTGCCATTCCCATTTTCACCGGGCAAAATTTCACCCAGGGACCCCCAGGGGCCGGGCTGTATTTTGGAAATGAGCTCCCTGAAAGGCGCTGGAGGGTTTCCCCTGCCCTGAACACACTCACACCCGCCCCCCGACTCCCATGGGGGATGCTGCCTCCAGGTTCATGGTTAAAGATACAGCCAGCATGGCAGTGCAGCTGAAGCCTTTTGCTGACAGAGCCCAGGGACCCACGGGGTGCCCAGGGACACCCCCCGTCCCCCCATCCTACCAGGGGAGGATGAATGCATCCGACCGACGGGCTGAGTTTAGCGAGAGGATGGCGATGCCTCGGCGGCTGGGCCACAAGAAAGCGGGTTATCCCTTCCCAGCATGAGATGGTGAAAGAAGACGGATTAAACCTCAGGTGGCCGGGGCGGGGGGGGGGGGAAACCCTGCTGCCGTGCCGAGGCCTGTCCTTGTGCAGGGTCACAGCGGGGCTGGTGTCCCCCGTTCGCTGCCATATCCCTCCCTCCCCGAGCTTTTACCTGCCCCCAGGAGCATCGGCGCACCTTCGCTCGCCGGCGGGTCAGCGGCATCCGGCGAGGCTGGGTCCAGCGTGGCCAGCACGCCGGGGAGCGGGCGATGCAGGCGACGTGGGGACGATGCGATCCCTCCCTCCGGAGCTCAAGCGCATCGCGTTTTTTTTCCCCCCTCGGGTGCCCACGCAGGCACGCACGGCTGCGCGCAGAGCCCGGCTGGCTGCGGCGCCGGCTCAGAGGAAGGGGAAGGAAAAAGCTCATTGTGTCATTTCGCCACGGTTTTTCACGGCCGGCCGAGCGCGGACGTTCCCCGAGAGCCATGCCCTCTGCGAGAGCGCTTGCCTTGCGGCGGGATTCTCATCATCCCAGCACCCCCCCTCCCCTAAACTAGCCTGTCCAAGCCCCTGCACACACAGACATATGAAATATTAAATAAAATTAGGGAGGTCCTCCTCGTCAAAGGGGAATTCTCCAGCCCTTTCCACCACCTCTAGCTGGTTTTTAAGCCTCCCCATCACTCAGATCCCCGAGGATTGTGAGTTACCTGCTCTGCTCCTCCCCAGATGAGACACTTCGGGGAAAAAAAAAACAGTTGAGATCAGAGGGAGAAAAGCCCCAGTGGGGAGGAGAAACTGGGCGACAGCAGCCGGGTGACTGCAGAGTGTGGCGGGATGAGGGCACAGCTGAGGGGAATTATGGCTCGCTTGGAGAGCAGCATCAGTGAAGTCCAGCTTCTCCCTTGGCACCATTGCGGAAAAAACTCCAGGGATTTTGTGGCAAGAGGTGGGAGAGAGGGAAAGGGCGAGACCCCCTAGGAGGGATGTCCCAGAAGGGGTGTTACGTGCCCAGGTGACAATTTTGGGGTGCTTACGACAGGGAGTCTCTGATACGAAGAGAAGCAAACGACCACGTAGAGGGAGGCCACCAACCCTTCCACCCTTGCCAGCCTCTGCCAGGACATCTAAGCCCTCCTAAAAGGACCCTGTCACTTGAACGGCCACGGCCTGCATTAACCAAACAGGCTCTCTCCCAAAGGGGGGTGTTTTGGGGGAGCAATGGCCCCCCCAGCTCTGCAGCAAGGCCCAGGCAGTGTCACACACCCAGTGACAGCGAGAGGATGCTGGAAACCCCCTCTGTCGGTGTGGCATCCCCGGTCCTGCTTATCTTCCCTGCTCCAACATCACCCCAACCCAGAGCAGAGCCCCTTTCCATGCTCCTGTGTCAGAGCATCCCCCATGGGCAAGGAGATGACCATCATTGACCCAGTGTGCCCTGGAGGACCAGCAACAATAGCCAGTCCCGCTCTGCTACCCACAGGGAGCGAAAACCAGGCTTGACTGTAACATCAGCATCATCTCCCCCAAGAGATGCTGTGGAGGCACAGCCCAGGAGCAGCACATCGTATGAACCCAGGGAAATATTGCTGGGACTGTTGCTGCAGGGACTGCGGCATCCCCGACACAGCCTGGCCAAGCCCAGATGCTGCCGCACAAGGGCACTCTTGGAAGAGAGTCAAGAGCCTTCAGATGGCTTTTCAGTCCTTTCGAGCCATGCAGGGGAGAGAGAGATGGGTGAGTCACTCCCGCCACGGAGCATCCTCATCGGGAGAGCTCAGATGGAGCCAATTAGCGCGAAATCGCTCAACGCCCCGTCCGTCCCTGCGCAGAGGGGATGCTGCCTGCCCCCCGCACACATCAGCTGCAGCCCACGGAGGAAACAACGCGTTTGTGACACAAAGTTTGAGCTCAGCAGAAATCTAAGAGCATTACTAATTGACTGTCTGCTGAGGGTGATTATTATAATTAAGTCAGACTTCAGAAATTGCAAGTGACAAGTAAAAACACATCCCAGATCCCCAGTTTTTATACAACGCGACGGTGAGGGTTTAACTGCCTTCCCCTTCCCTGCTCCCGCTGGTTGGGTTTTCACGTGGACACCCCATCTTCAAAGCACGACTCGCAGGTCGTGTTTTTCATCTGTCCCTTCCACTGTTGACCTTGGGTTTGCCCCGGAGCAGGGGAGACGGAAACCCCGGTGATGTGCCGGCACACACGCTCCTGGCACCGAACCAAACCCAGCCTCCAGCACCGGGAGGGGAGACGGGGCGGTTTTGTGCCTGCTCCACCTGCTTTGATAACTCACAGCCCTCCCCAGGAATGATTCACCTTAACCAGGAAAGGAGAGGCCCCGGGGTGCCGGGAGAGCATCCACCCCGTGACTCTGCCGTGGCACAGCACCTCGGCTGGAAGCGGCCAAGGACCAGGGCAGTCCATCTCCACCAAGGTTCAGGCTGGGTTATCAACCCGCCTGCATCCACATGAGATGTTTGAGACTTTCCATGCAGCTTGTGGAAACATCTCCATGGTGGTACCCCCCAAAAACACCCACCTGGGAGAGCTGCTGCTTGGCAAGATGGAGGGACCCCAGTCCCCAGCTCCATCCCCAGCCAAGACCCATCTCCCACAGCCCCCCAACGCTGCATCCACCCTCCAGCACCCACCTCCCTCCCCGGTGTATTTGCAGGGAACCCATGCGCACCCACAGACCCGCCGGTGTTGGAGCTCCAGCTGCAGCTCTGCCCCCGGATTGACGTGGATATTCATCACTCCATTCCCCTTTTTTTGCAGACAAAGGCTCCAGGGGTGGCTGTGTCTGTCGCACACGATAAGTGCCCTATTTTCTTTCCCCGATCACAACACGGCACGACTCCAGGAGTGGGCGGGCGCCAAGCTCACATCTGCTGGGGACACTTCTCCTGCACCAGTAGGGAGGCAGAGAGGAGGAACCGGTGCAGAGCAGCGGGTGATATCCCCACCTACTCGAGCAGCCGCAAGGGGAAGCACCTCTGTTGTGGAAGTTACTAAAGTATTGGGCAATATTTTTCTGCTTCATGCCCTTGAGCACGAAGCAGCCCAGGAGAGCGGGGCTGGGCACAAGGTACAGGGGAAGGCGCCGACAGCTCCAGAAAGGAGCCAGGGTCTCTAAGACAGAAAGATGTGATGCAAAACCCCGCTGTAAGGAATGGGAGCAGAGCAAGAGCAGGGAGAAACAAGGTAAAAGCACTGGTAAAAGCCCCAAAGCCCAAGTCATGCATGTAAACACCACGGGGCAAGGCTGACCCCATGGTGTGAGTTGAGCCCCATAAAAGAGGGGCAGCTCCGGCTGCAGCCTGGGCAGGGCCATGCCCACGAGGACACCCAGAGCACGGCAAAAGCACATGGAGTGGGACAGGGGCAACAAGACACTTCAACATCACGGAGTCACTTGCATAACGAGCAATTAATTCTCATTTAGAGGACGCACAGCCATACGAAACCATCCAAGCCCCGAAGGATACTCACCCTCCACAGTCTCATGGTTTAAGGGATTTGGTTCAGACTCAAAAAACAAGGAAGATGCCGGGTTCCTGGTGCTTATCTAGCTGTGTCCTCCCATGCCCTCTCACAGCCCAGACCACCACCCTGTGGCCACCCCACACCATCTCCCCTGTGCCCAGCCCAGGAGCTCCCAGCTGCTGACCCAACCCTTCAAACCCAACACCCCAACGTGAACACACAACGCAACAGCGTGTTGCAACACCGCGTATGGTTGTGACATGGCTGCTAAAAACCTAAATAAGCCGCTCTTCCAGACTGGCCCTCTGCAAATCCTTCCTAATCCAATCTGCTTTATGGCATTAAGTTGGACCCTCCCGCACCGAACGCCCCTATTTGCACAACAGTTGGGGAAATCCTCTCGTTTCCTCATTCCTGGTTGAATCACCGAGGCAGGGATCGCCAGAGCTTCCTTCTCCTCACTTATGGAAGCATCTAAGGATGAGGATCCACCTCATCCTTAGCTTCACACCCCCTGGCACATCCCATGGGTGGCACATCACCAGTCCTGGCATGGGAAACCATCTCCCCCGCGCCGACTGTAACGCAGCCAAACACAGCCAGGTGCTGCCAAGCAGCTTCTCCTTTGCCAGGTGTTTATGTGGTTTAAAACACAGGGTTTTCTCTATCTTAGCCAGATGCAATGGAAGAACTGGAGGGGACGAGCCCTGTGCCGACCTCCAACTTGCCCCAGTAAATCGCAGCTGGCATCCAGGTTACGAAACAAGCCCGAAAACCCAGCAATTTGGTGCATTATTCACACCGAGCAGAAGATGCCAGAGCACACACTCCCCACCGCAGCTCGCTTCGGGTGATGCTCTGCCATCCCCAGGGCCACCCCACTGCTGGATCCCACATCAGGGGGACACGACTGCACCACCAGCTGCCGCTTACCTCTCCACTGAGCAAAGCGGAGCTTGCCACGGGCTGTCAAAGACACACTCCTCCTTGATGTTAACTTCTTTAGGGAGGAAAAAGCCTCCCCGTGTCTCCCCGGGGTTCTCTCCGTTAGCAAACATCTGCCACAGCACGTGCGTTAGAAGAGCTCGGCGAGGGAGGCAGGCGTCAGCAAGTTCGGACGAAGGTGTTATAACTACCCTCAGCCTCCCTGTAATCTGTGGAGCGCCAAAACGTTATGCCACGGAAGAGAAAAGCAGCTGAACCTATTTATAATGCCTTCCCGGGGAGCCGCAGATGGCCAGGCTGACATGAGCTCCAGCAAGAGGAGCGGGGATCCTCTCCCTGTGCTATCCCTGCAAACACGCCTGCGGCTCCGTCAAACACTTTGTAGAGGAATAGCCAGAGCCTGAAAGGGTGTTCCATACCCACCGCTGCTGGCTGCACCCCAAGATGGCCCTGGGGAAGAGCTCCTGCTGCACTTGCAATTTAAATAATTCCCCTGAGCGCTGCTCTTCGTCCTCTCCCTTCCCGGCAAACCACCCCGGGAGCGCCGGCAGCAGTGGAGCTGGGAGAAACCGAGGCGGTTTTGATCCCTCCCGCCCCTGCGAGGCAGCCGGGACGGGCCAGGAGCAAACGCGGGGCTGCCGGGAGTGCAAAGGTCGCACCAGTGAGCGACAGCTCAGCTTTCTGCTCCAGCGGTGGCACGGGGCGGTGGCGAGGACCTCTCTGCGTGGCTCCCAAAGCAGCAGAAGTGGCCTCAGCGTGGCAGGATATGGCTCAGCTTGTGCAAACCCCCGGGTTTCCCAGGGAAAGGCAGCCTGGCACTGCAGCTCAACGCTGGGCAAAACCCCACGGTGCCTCCACCAGCCTCCCCAAAACACAATGCTGGCATGAGAACAGCTCTCATCTTTGTGTTCCCTCTCCCTTTTCTGGCTCAGCTGCTAGAAAGGGTGACAAGCCACGGTTATCACCTCGAACTGTGCCGTCCTACCCTGGCAGAGCATGGTCCTCCATCGCCACCCCGCACACAGGAGAGAGGAGCCCATGGCAGCCCCACAGTCCCTGTTCGGACATGAGCAGGGGATGCTCAGGAGGTGCTGGCAACCACAGCACCAAAGGGAAGGTCGCTGGCAAGATGGTGCAGATAACTTGAGCCCAGCAACGCGGATGCTAAGGGTACAACATGCTGGCAGAGGACCAAGTGCTATTTTCCTGCTTTTATTTCCAAATCCTGATGAAGACGTGGATTCTCAAGCAGGCCACCTCACCCATCCTCTCCTGAGGACCCTGCTTTGGTGTAACCTCCCTGGTCTCCTAATCTTCTTTCCCAAGGGTCGGCTGATTTAACTTTAACAGCGCCAGCATCCTCTGCAGCCCTCGACGTGCAGCGGGGCATGTCGGGCATCACCATCGACCTTCCCGATCAGCAGCACACGGTGCCCAGCAGCGAGCCGGCAGGGACAAGGAGGACGAAAGACCCATTGCATTTCCAGACAGGAAATCACTCCATCCCCAGGGAAACCCGTCCCTAATTATTTTGCATTAAGAGCCTCCAAATTCATGAGCACGATAACCAAGAAGAGGAGAAAAGCAATTAAATTAACTCCAGGAGCCATGAAAGGCAGCTCTCCCTCGTGGTCCTGCAGCCCACCACGACACAGTGTGCTCCTTCCGATGGGATGGGATGGGATGGGATGCCAGGCCAGCCAGCATCACCCCCAGCTGACTATTTCTTAACACGTACCAAATCTACGAGAACAAAACTCGTTTTGCCCACACCCACCAAAGCCGCTTCCCCAGCAAAACCCGTCACGCTCTCTTGAAGGGCTTTGTGCAATGTAATTTCCTTTCCAGTTACAGCAGCCAGCCGTGACTCTCGGCTCTCTGTTTGTGTAAAGCTCTATCACGTGCCGGATAACAGCCCAACAAGGAATTTATAAATATAGGCTTTTGAGGCAGTAATTGTCACTCCAGCCATCTGTTAAAATGAAGAGAGCGAGGCAGCAGCACGGCAGAGGTAAAAGTACAGGGGAAAGCATGGCAGCGGTGCCATGGATGAGCCTCCGAGAGGGAGCAGGGGATATGCCGTGATTTGGGATCTCAGGGGAGCTGCATTTGATCTTTGGCCATTGATCCATCCTGCTCACAGTCTGAAAAAATGCCTGATTTCCCAACCACATCAAATTTGCCAACTTTTGCCATTCCACACCTTCTTTTTTGCCACGTGGGGTGCAGGCCAGCACCCAATATTTTCTCCCAGCAGATTCCAGCGACTTTGCCAGGTGGGATCAGCCATGCAGCAGAGGGATGCCCACACTCCAGGAGTACCGAGAGGCTGGTCCAGCCCCACCACGCTCCCTGGGGAGCCCCAAAGCACCAATTTACTTTTACCTTCAACCCGGGGATGCCGGCTCCCCGGGGCTGCTCCTTCCAGCTGGTGAGAAGTGTCTGGCAGAAGGCGATGCCCTGCGTGCCCCGGCGAGCTCGGTCCCGGGGAGGATGCAGCCTGGCGTGACGGGGACAGTTTTGTAAGCATGTACCGGTGCACGATGATTAATTAAAGCTACGACTGTCAAAATAAAAGATAAACAGGGTGAGCCAGTGATGCACCCAGTGCTTTTCCCTCTTCCCCGGGTGCCGCCCCACTGCCGATGTGCCCCGAGAGGTGGGATGGGAGGTACCGAAGGGGCTGCTTGCCAAAATGCCGCCCTGGGCAGTGCCGGGACAGGACTGGAAAGACCTGTTGCTGCTCACACTGCCGGAGCCAGGAAGGCATGGGGCCGGGAGGAGAGGTGTGGCGGAGGCCAGCAAAGCCAGCGTCACCGCCTCCTGCACCGTCACCGACACTCCTGCGCTTGGCAAAGGGTGGGAGACACGTTAGCATCCGGCAACAGAGGCGAATGGATGCATCCCATAGCCCATGCAACCCCCTGTGGGGCTGCGAAGGGAATATACCCTTTTAATTCTGCCCTTGCGTAAGGCTGGGTCTGCAGGTCCCTGACCCATGGGCCAGGACCCCCAGATGCTCGAGGAGTAAGTCCCCCATCCCAAATCCATAGTCGATGGGATGCCTTGAGGCAGTCGCCCCTGTGCCCTGGTCCCCATCTCCCACTGTTTCGACTGCAGCACAAATTGCCTGCAAACCATCTCAGCCAGGGGGGGAAAAGAAAAAAGAAAAGAAAAAAAGGAAAAAAAAAAAAAGGCAGCTTTATTTCTCCCTGACATTTAATAACCTTTATTGTCCTCTGAGCGGCGGTTTCCCATCCCAAGAGCCAGCAGCACGGCTGATCTTCCTCCAGGCTGGAAACGCTTTAAAGCCCAGCAGCCGCCCCATCTCCCCGCCCCCCATCAAGAGCGAGAAACCCCCGAAAGGTTCAAAAGGCACAAAACAGAAGGAAACGCCATGGGAAGCGGCAGCCCCGAATACCGGGGCCAGGCTGGCTCCTCTGGAACTCACTGCAAACCCTGCATCCCCTGCCACCTCCCACGGCTCCTGGCTTCACCCCGCGGCATTTCCCGGGCTGCTCCGGTTAATTTTCGGCACTGAGCTCCTACAAAAGGTGCCGGGGCCGAAGCAGGGCATCTGACGCATTGGCTGTGGTAGTCACTAGGCGAGGGGGAGAGCCGCTGACAACTCGCAGGAGGCAAAAGGAGAAATTAATGGTGCTGCAATCCCCACTGCCTCCGTCATTAGGAAAAGAAAACGCATTCGAGCATCCTCACTCGAATGCACAACGTAATTTGTTTCAAGTTTTATGCCACCCTCCTTTCCGGAGATGGGCTGAAAGCTGGGAAAAGTCTCTGGTTTTATCAGCCGCGCTTCAGGGCAGACACAAGCCAAAGGAAGGGATTTGCAGAGACTTGTATGAAGTAGGGAAAAAAATAAAAATAAAATCATCTAAACCTGTGTGGTGTTGGTGCTGCAAGAGGCAATCGGCCACTAAGCTGTTATTATCACCTGGAGCTGCTTGCTAATAAAATAGCTAATTAGCTCAACATTTAACATAAGTATTTTATGGAGGGTGTCAGTAAGGTTTCTCCTACCCACCAAACCCTGCACCACTAAAACTGCCCCAGCATCGCTGTGCAAACCAGCAGCATCACCTCCCCTGAAGGCAGGAGTTTTGGGGCAAAAGAGGTATGGGAGAAGCCCAGTTTTCCCTGGGATTTAATAGTCTCCTCGAGCCCCAGGCTCTACAGGAGGAGGCTGGGATTTTCCCCAGCCCCATTCTTGGCGTTTCCTCCTTGGGGCCTGGTGTTTGCGCAGGCGGCTGCCGACGTTTCCTCCTCCCGGTGCCGGGAAAGGGCCACCCTCGCCCCCCGGGGCCGCTCCAGGGGAGCAGCCTGGCCGGGCATCGGCACCCACCACCCCTCAGACTCACAAACCACCATTAATTAAGGCACCAGATCTGCTCAGCCCATCCCCCCCCCCAAAAAAAATATGCCACAGAGCTCCCCTGCACCTTCTGATCCCGGTTTTCAATCCGAGAGGACGGCCGGGCCGCCAGCGGCGTCACGCTACGTAACTCAAGTCAGGTCTCCAGGTGTTGCCGGAATAGAGAAATAATAAAATACAGACCTGGTGGTCCCAACGGCAGCAAAATCGCTGGGCTTTTTCTCCAGGGCTGGAACAAGGAAGAGGGAAAACACGCTTGCTCCGGAGCACAGGCAAACAACAGCTTATCACCACGTTAGCAGCCCCAAGGCTATTGCGCGGCTTCAGGAAAAGTATTATTCCCCTCCGCTCGCAGTAAAGTGTCTATTTTTGGCCCCTCCGTCACACCGAGCCGCTGCCTTCACCCACACCGTGCTGGGAAACCGGCCAGCCCCGCAGCCCCGAGGGATCCCTGCAAAGCCCGTTTCCTCCACGGCTGCCAAACTCACCAGCAAACGGCTAAACTTTTGGCAAAACGGAGATAGTTCTTTTTTTTGTTAAAAGCTGCAGATTCCTTGCAGTCCGTCTTGGTTTGGAGTTGGGTTCGTTTTTTTTCCCCCCGCCCTTGAAACAGCTGGTTTCTTGGGAGATCTCCCCGGGGGAGACCCAACACATCAGCCTGTAGCAGGCACTGTGTGGCATTGCCACCGACAGCCCAAATTTGCCGAGGGAGTTTAACTGGGGTGGCTAAAAGGCATCCGCCTGCAGATGCCAAAGGGCATCGGCTGGGGGGACGCTGTGAGCCTGGGCTGGCTGTGGCAGGGAGGATGCTGTGACCTCGGGGTGCTGCTGGGGAGGCTGTCCCGGGAGAGCGGGCACCAGTTTGGGGATGTTTTGATGCTGGGCAGGGTCCAGCCAGGGCCGCCAGAGGGTTTGGGGCTGGCACTGGCACCCCAGGGGATGGAGGTGCCCCAAGGACAGATGCAAAAGGGCAGAGCCAGACTCCGTGCTGGAGTTTGCAATGACAATTTTGGGGCGGGGGGGGTCAGGGTGGAAAACGGTGGATTCTCAGTCCTTGTGGGAACAGAAAAAGCCACAGATGATCTTACCCAGTGCTGGTGACAGCCCTGCATGGTGGGCAAGAGACCGCCAGGTCCCTCTGCCAACACATCTGTGATGCCCTCCTCCCTGCACCACGTTTTCCTTGGCCAGAGAGAACAAATACATTCATTTTATCTCTCCGCTGGTTCCACTTTCCAGATCTCACCAGCTCGCCTTGGTCGCGGAGCTGCCACCACGCCGCTGCAGTGCCCAAATCCAAACACTAAATACATCGAAAAGGAACATTTTTGATAATTACCTTCTGTAGAACTGTGGGATCTGTAATTGAGGGTGAAATTACGTCCAGGGTGCATTTCAGTACTGAAAATAGCATGATAAATTAGCTCAGCTTTTTCCTGGTTGACTCAGCTAATCCTTCAGACGCCGACAGACAGATTTGATTGTATCATCTCTCCTTGGGCTCAGTAAATACCAAGGCCAAGTCGTGGCAGCTGCAGAAGACATATACAGAGTTGCTGCCTGCAATATATAATCTGCCCTTATTTCTGAATGCACCACAGCTCGGCAGCGGAGCTGAACAGAGGTCGCTCACGCTCCGGTTTTGATTTATGAATATGGATTTTGTTGGTTAAGCCATTAGGAGCGGTGATGAAGCAATTCAGCGTGCATCCTGAACTGCAGCTTGCCTCATTTGAAGCCCGCTCTGCAGAACATTCTCCGTGTCTTCCCCCTGCAACGCCGTTCATGCAGAGAAGATTATATTAAGGCTTTGTCTGTAAAGCTGTAATTCCACCTTGCCACCCTGAGCCCTCCCTCTCCTGTGTGAAACAGCCCAGCCGCAGGCAAGGAAGCGGTTGCAAAAGGAGATTGCAGAGGGCTCGCCCCCATCCCCAGCGGGAGAAGCCGAGATCCTGCCCAAGAGGCTTAAAGAAAAGCGTTAAATCTGCTGAGACCCCAGCGGGGACCCTGCTCTGGCTGCTTGTCGTGCTGACCCAATGCCTCCATCCACCCCAGGGGAGTTGGGGATGCCCCCAGTGGGGGTAGCTGGGGTAGGGGTGACCCATCCTGCCCTTTTCATACACCCCCCCCGGGGCTAAAGACTCGAGAGGAGAGTTAACATCACGGCCACAGCTCGCTGAGCGGCCGAGCGTCGCTCCCCCAGCGAAGCCCAAACCGGTTTAGATCCCTTTTCCAAGGTCGTATTCCCCGTTCCCGGGTCAGCATGTCCCAGCCCCATTCCACGGGGCTTTTGTACGGGTGAGAAACAGGCTGTGCCCGGGAGGCCTCGCTCTGCAATTAGAGAAAACAAAGAGGGAGATGGGAATTGTCCATACAGCACGGCGAGGGCCAGGGTACAGCCTCCTCCGCCGCCTGGCTCCCAGCTGGCTGCCGGCTCCAAGCCGTATTTTGCCCCATCGCTGCCGTATCTGCTTGTTTTGGAGAGGAGCAGGCTCTCCCCCCCTACATCCCCCCCCCCGGCTGGTGATTGCCTCCAGCTGCCCTCCTGTCAGGCACTGCGCCATAGAGGGCCAATTTGGCACCTTCTCTCTAACGAACCAGCACAAGCCAAGATGCGGTCGTGGATGAAACAAATGCGTTATCGGCGTGGGAGCCTTTGGGAAGGGTCCCAGCGAGGGGCAGGTTTCCCCTTCCCAGCAAGCGAGATGCTCAGAAAGCAGCACAAATAACATCCCAGCTCTCTCCCTTCCAGAGTGGCAGAAAATTAAATTTCCACATTATTTATTCGTGCAACTCGCGGAACTCCTAAATGGAGCGGAACAGTCGCAGCCATCGAGTGCATCACTTGCCAGCCATCCCCTCCTCGTTTGTTTTTAATTAGCAGCAACGCGCAGGGGGCTGAGCCAGGCAGCCCTAGCGCTGCTGATGCAGTGACAGATAACGGAGCTCGCCTCCTCCAGCCGGGATTAGGGGACAACAGGCAGTTGGCTGCAAATCACCCCCTAATATGCTGGGAGCAAGGGTGGGATAAATGCACTGGAGCAGGTAACGAGGTCACCGCCAAAAGGACACTCGCTCCGTGTCTCAGGTATTACGGTAACGAGGATTGAGGGATGCAGGGTCACCCGAGGCTCCGCGGGAAGGGAGGCGAGTGCACGAACCAGGGTGAGCTGCAAGACCTGCCCCAGCCGGGGGTTAATTTGGGTCCCCAGAGGTGAAGCGAGGGATGAGGAGGTGAGAAAAAGGCCCAGGGAGAAGCCAGCCATGAGAAAAACAGCGTGGAGAGGTGTGAGACAGGAAGGGAGAGAGGGAGGCGAGTGAATTTACATGCAAATTTAAAGCAGTTGCTTTAAATTTAAATTCTCGGTGGCTCAGGGGAGACAGAAACGTTCGCGGAGAAGGGTGGGTGGTGTGACAGCATGTCGGTGAGTGAGCAGGAAAGATGCTCCAGCTTGGACCTCTCCCAGTGTGAGGGACCTCTCCCAGAGAAGCCCACAAGCCCCAGTGGGAGACCCAGCCCCAGCAGGAACAATGCTGTCCCTCCTGGACAGCCTGGACCCAGCCTGCACCGGAGGGATGCTGGGGCCACCAACATCCTGGTCTGACGGACAGTGGGACAGAGCATGCGGTGATGGAGCAGGAAGCAGGGAAGGAAGCGCGTCAGGTCGGCTAACGAGCTGTTTATTGAATAATTCAGAGGGAATTGATGGCTGGTGGCCACAGGCTCCCATTGCCCTCTCTGCCCTTCATACAGGTGTTCTGTTTCACCTCCTGCTGTGCTCCTGGAGATGTCAGCGCTTCCTTACCTGCCTCAGCCCTTCCCTCTCGTTTTCAGTGGGAGAAAGCACTGTCCCCACATCTCTCTGGGCCACCCATCCTCCAAGTGTGGCAAACCCACACACCAGGGCCCCCTTCTAGGTCCCCCCACGCACCGTGGCACTGCCACAGGGAGGGTGCACAAGGCTGACCACCAGCAGGCTGGTGCAGACACAAAGGGCAGTGGTAGAGTATCCTGGGGGTGCTGCCACCCAGTCCCCTGGGGTGCCCAGGTCCCACAGGTGCCCCCCAAGGGTCCTCACCTCATCCTGGGGATGTTCCAGCGGTCTTGAGTCCCAAAGGTGCTTGGTCCCAAGTCTCAGGTTGCTGGGGTGCCGGTCCCATGAGTGTCTGTACCCATGCCCGTGGGCGTGGGTGGTCCCACGAGTGTCCGTGCCCACGGGGGTGCCAGTCCCACAAGTGTCTGTGCCCACGGGGGTCCAGTCCCACAAGTGTCTGTGCCCATGCCCGTGGGTGTGGGTGGTCCCATGAGTGTCTGTTCCCGCAGAGGTGATGGTCCCACGAGTGCCCATTCCCACGGGGGTGGCAGTCCCAGAAGTGCCCGTGGTCCCACACATGCCCATGCCCACGGTGATGCCGGTCCCACGAGTGCCCATGGTCCCACAAGTGCCCATTCCCGCGGGGGTGCCCGTCCCACGAGTGCCCATGGTCCCACAAGTGCCCATTCCCGCGGGGGTGCCGGTCCCACGAGTGCCCGCAGACCCACGAGTGCCCGTGCCCGGTCTCCGGGCGCCCCCTGGCGGTCGCGCCGCGCCACAGCACCCCCCCCGCAGCGACGCCGCTCGGCAGCGGCTGCCGCGGACCCCCCGGGGGACCCTCGCCCCGGAGAGGAGGACTCCCGAGGCGGGATCTACGAGGGACGCTGCGACATTAAAGCCGGGTCCCCAGGGCACAGCCAGACGCGTGGGGAGCCAGGCACAGAGAACATCAGGCGGGTCCGGCACGCATTAATTACGGCAAGAAGGCATCAGCAGGGGTAGCAACGTGCAAGCCGAAGGGTGGCAACTCCAAGAAACCAAAGAAAGAGCTCAAGCGTCTTTAATTAGCCATGTAGAGCTTGCCACTAATTAACCTTTTCCACTGGGAAGAGGAGGAAGAAAGCAAGCCCTGCTGGGAAGCGGGGTGAGGAAAGCACACGCTGACTTACTCATCCTCCTCCCAGCCCATGCACCGGGGAGGGATGCCGAGAGGAGAGGGCAGACCCAAAACAGCCCAACATTTCCCCATTTAGGTGCCTCCGAAGGTTTGGAAAGTGGGAAACACCCGCCCTTGGATCAAGAATCATCCTCCCTCTTTCCCCTGGTCCCCAGACTCAACACAGGGATTCCCAGCCTCTAACCCTGAAGATCTGTCCCCCTCCCATCCCCTCCTGCAGCAGGAGGGAAGGCAGACGATGCTCCCCTCTCACAGCAGGGAAAGAGCTCAGGGTGAAACAGGTGACTGATAAGCAGAGAACAGGGAAAAATTCCAGCCCTCCCAAGCATGAGAGTGAATAGAAGCCTCTGTCCCAGCCCATTCCCTCTGGAGCAGGGAGATCAGGACGGAGAGAGAGCTCAAGACAGTGTTTCACACAGCCCACGGGTGCCGATGCCCTGGATGAGCGTACACAACACCTGGACCACGCTCCGTTGGGCTGGCGGGGGCCGGTCAGTCAGCCTGAGGCTCCAGACCTGCCTCTCCCAACAGCCAGAAATAAAACAAGCATCAGGCAGAAAGGCCCAAGTATTGCACTGAGAGGGAATGGCACAACCTGACGTTGCTTTCACATCCCATCCTCACTCCAGGGTAAGGTCTCCGGCTGCTGCCAGGAGCTGGGCTCACACGGGGAACTGATTTTCAGGCACGTACGTGCAGCATTAAGGAGGGAGACCCACCTTCCTTCCTGGCTGGAGCCAACAGACCTCTGACTCCACGTGAAGGCACCAAAGCCTTGTGGTTTTTAGAAACAAGCCAAGAAGGAAGAAGCAGCGTCACCACAAACGGCAGCCGTGGAGCAGAAACACAGCCCTGAGACTGACCCAGCTGCAAACACAGTCCCCAAGCCAGTGTGGGACGTGCCTGTTCACAAGTGTCTTCTCAGAGAAGGATAAAACTTACCCTTGCATGGCCTCAGTTTCTAAGCTGACAACTACAGGGACAACCCTCTGCCTGTTCCACAGTTAACAGCCCATAACCGGCTGTGACACTCGAGACCTTACCCCTTGCAGATGGAAAAAGCAGTTCATCCATCACCAAGCCGGGAGGAGGAACCCACCTGCTGAGGAACATCTCTGCCAGGTCACAGATAGCTCCTCACTCTTCACAGGAGGTGAGGGAGGCTCAGCCCTGCCCTGTCCCACTCCTCTCCAAGAGGTGTTAAGCTGCCCAGCACCCAACCTTCACATCTCCAAGTTTCTTTGGAAGGAGGATGACAAGCCAGCATTTGGGAGGTGCGTGTGGTTGGTATCCAGAAATGTTGCCACTTGAGAAACATTTGTGCTCCTCGAAGGCCAAACATATGGTAGGAGTTATGGCATGCTTTGTTAGCCATGCTTTACTGTTCTCCCTTGCTAAGTCTTGAACGACTGTGTGATCGTATATAGAACACTTCACGTAGAAGAGCAGGGTCAGATGTGCCTTTAGCACCAGGAAATTAATGCAAGGAGTTGGTGGTTAAAAAAAGGGGGGGGAATGGAAGAGGTCACACATTCACAGAGGACTGCACTCCAGGAGCTGTAACCGCACTCTGGCCTTGATTAACTACTGGCACTAAGGCAGAGGCATTTCCAGATTAAAAGTTCGTGCATGAACTTTGATAGTTTAGTGCTCCCCAGCCAAGGTTTGTTCTCAAAAATAATAATCTGCCAAGAAACGTACCGGCAGAATCGGGCTGCATCACTGGAAGCACAACACCCACTCCAGCAAAGGCAGGGCTTGGGCCACTCACACCGAACCGGGGACTCCGCCGTACGTCCTGGCACACCACCAGGCACAAGGACAAACGACTCCTTGGTGGCGGCCGAGCTCACGCCACAAACTCTCCCATTTCAGCATAATCACTCTTTTGGAAAAGCAGCGAGAGCAGTTCAGACCTGAGGTGGGTGCGAATTTGAAGGCAGGAGGGGAAACACGGAAAAAAGGTGTAGAGAAATACAGACAACTCTAAGCCTGATTCCATAAAGAAGGGGGTTTACGCGGTCACGCTGCCTCCCCCTCCTCATCCCTCGTGTTAGTTTTGTGCCAGCTGAGCTCTTTCAGACCATGTTGAAGGAAGAATAAAATAAAATAAAACAGGATCACCACATGCTTCCTTTCAGAAAGGGAAAGCTGTGGCTGGGAGGGCAGGGAGACTTCGTCAGGGCTCAGGTCGTTACTTCTGCCAGCCCCAGCATCCACCCCAGGGCATGGGGGTGTGTGGGGTAGATGCAGGGGGAAACAACAGAAAACAGGGACAAGGGAAGAGCTGGGACTTTGTAACATGAGGTGTGGGGGTGTGTGCCTCCCATCTTCAGGAAATCTGTTTAACTGCTCACCGAGTACCCGAACAAGGGAAAATGAATTCTTATTGTGCAGTGGAAGCCAGGCTGCTGCACATCAGAAGGGTGGAACTCACCCGCTGCTTTCCTGGAGAACAAAAAGAAGCAAGCAGAAGTAAGTTCACAAAACTTCCCTTTTTATTATTTGAAATTGGAAAAGGCTCCTTGGGTAACAATGATCAGGTGTAAAAGTAACACACATTTTGCTCAGCTTTTCGATACCTGGGATGAAGTAGGCCAAGTGCTGCAAAGTCACGTCTGGCTTTTAGACAGCCCATTCCTCTCAAACCCACAACCGAAAGGACAGGCAAAGCCCCATCCCTCAGACAGGGGAGCAGACGGGGCAGGCGAGTCGTTTAAACTACAGTTATCGCGTTCCACATGGATATCTGTGGCACGAAACCAAATTGCTTTGATGTCAAATGGCATTCTAGAAAGGAAAGCTCACCTTTTCCCTCTGCGCTGCCCTCCATATGAAGCAGAGACCTGGTGTTTCACCCTCATTTTTAGTAAGCACCACGGGGCACTTTACAGAGACTTATTTACACTCAACGCCTACAGGAGATGCCCAGATTAATCCATCGGTGTCACGTTAAAAGGGTTAGTGCAAAATACACGCAGAAACAGGGTACACCTGCTTAGAGGAAGTAGGAGTATTAATCAACGAAAAAAAAAAGTGCAGATTGCTTTAATTAAGCTAATGAACACAGTCAATCCGAATGCTCTTTTCCTCAAAAATTAAAAAGACTGCAATCCAAACAAACCCCAGAATCGTACATTTTAATTTAGCCCACAAATAAAAAGTCAGTGGCACTCACAGTTTGGTAACTTATCTTCCACTCCACCGCCTGATCACACATCTCAAACGTTTCACTGTCCAACTGGTAAGTCATGCTGTCCGTCTGGCCCGCGGCGCCACGGCCAGCACACAATCCTTTGGCAGCTGAACGCAACAGAAGATGATTGGCCGCGTGAGCAACCAGCTACAAGACAGAGTTAATACATTATCATTTCCTAAACTAGCAAGTCGAGGTTATAACAACCCATTGCCACACAACACCCAACACTTCCATTAAGTTCCACTAGTTTTAAATTAATAAAAAGCAATAAAAAGTCATCCTTGCTTAAAAGTAAACATTGAGCCAGCTGCATTTTGTTTTTTTCTTGGTAGCTTACACTTCCAAGCACACTTGCCCAAGAATTTGCTTTCTCCCTAGTACAAGTTTCCTAAACAACTGCCATCCGACCTCTGCTGTCCCATTCCAGAGCAGCCATGGCTACTGTTCACTCCAGAGGGAAGCCGACAGCCAAAGTTACAAGTAATTCCATTCTTCTTCCTCCTCCTTAATAATAAAAAAAGCCTGATGAGTCCATGTGGACGGCAGTGAGTCTCCTACAACCACAGCGCCTGATCACAGCACATTTATAGCTATGAAATCAGGCCCAACACAAACAAACCGGCTGGATGAGGATCTGTGATGCTTCTGTTTTCCAGCTGGCCAAACCCGGGTGTTTTGACAACACCGAAAGCGTGACCGAGGAGCACAACACAGCCCGAGCACGTAAGCCAGTCGCTTGCCTATTGCTCCTGAGCTAGAATTAAGCCCTAGGTCTTGCTGTGGTTACAGGGGCAATATTAATCCGCAACCTAATTGAAAGCGCTTTGCTCATTTCAAAAAGCTTCTGCCAAGAAAGTATTCCTATCCCTGACAAGTTGCTTTCTATCTTCCCCAGCACTTTCCACCCATCTGGGATAAAAAGCAAAGCCACTTGTCCCCAAGATTTTCTACAGAGTGAACAGGACGAGGACACGTCAGCACCAGAAATTTACCACCATCTGGAAGGCACCGCCACACTTTACCCCTGTCAACAGCTCACAGAAATATCCCACCAAGCTGGACAACCAGGGTTCAGGAAAGAAGCAGGGTAGGCACCGAGACATACTGTGCAGGGGAGTGGTACCGCCTGTACCAAACAGGAACAAGTACAGCAAAACACTGTACCATCAAGCACGGCTTCCCACGGGTACCACCAGGGAGGGCAGGAGCGGGGCTGCGGCCGCATCCCCCTCCCCGGCCACAGACGATGCTCAGATCCAAACCACCAGCCTCTACGTCCGGCTGCACTCCCTGTTGGTTCCCCTCTCCCAAAGCTTTCAGAGCCGCACCTTGTAACTCCTCATCGTGTTATTCTGCTTTTCTCTGCAAGCACTGATGTAGCCACGCACAAAGGAACCAGCAAAGGCACAGGAGCACCCAGAGCATTTATGCCAGTCTCTCCAAATTCACCGTCTTGACAGCTTTCCTCACCCGAAGCCAAATCAGAGGGAATTTTCTTCTGAAACGCCGTAAAAGCCTGCCAGGCTTTGAGGAGCAGAAGGTGAGAAGAGAAGGCAGAGGAGGAGCATTAATACAAAATTTGCTATTTTCATTGCCTTTGCTCTAGACAGAATAAAGCCATGGTGTATCAGCACGTTTTGCCTTTGATCGGGACTAGCACATTCTGACATTTTGAGGCCAATCAGGTGCACTATAAATAAAAAGATGCTACTACAGGGGCAAAGCTGAGCTGTGAAAAGCTCCTGCAGGGCATCGAGCCTCTGCAAAGCCCTTCTCTCCAGCCAGCCAAGCGTGTCTCGCCCTCGGGAGGGAGACCCTTAACACTGCCACTGAAAACGTTCAGAAGGGACAAGCTACAAGCAGAAGAACCATCTTAGCGTGAACAGCAGCCGCACAACCTGTGCCAACAGCCAACCAACAGGTCCTTGCCCAAGCGACAGAGCAGACCTGTGTTCAGCACTGAGCAAAACACTCCTGCCTACTGCTACCCATGGGTTTGTACTCCCCAAGCAGACTCCTGATATCAAGAGGAATTCAAGCTGCAGGTAGCAAATACTAAAAGCATTTTAGGCCCCAGTGGAACATGCCTACACCACCTTCGCACGCTCAGCCAACCCAACACAGCAGGTTCCAGGGAAGAGACTGGCTACAGTCAGCGTCTGTACTTAGGAGACAGTGACTTGGGTCTCAGGCCAAGTGCTTGCAGTGCATTCAATACAGTCTGGACTTTCAATCTGCCTTTAAAAAACAAAAAGCAAAGTCAGTTATGTAAAACTTCAAGATTTCTTTTTTTTTTTTTTTTTTTCAGGGATATTGGAAATAAGGAGGAACCCACAATCAGAGCTACGGATTCATTTGCAGCTGAAGAAGATCTGGTTTTCGGGACAATTTATTGAAACAGCTGCCCAAGGGACCTCTCTCATCCCTTCAGGCTGTTAGGGAGAATAGAAAGCAGCCAACAGACTGGCTGCACCACCCTGACAGCAAGCTCCAAGATAAACTGGCCACCCAGATGCTGAACAGACTCCTATGTCTTTTGGTATCCCTGAAATCTGCATCACCAAGCTGGAAACCTCTGTCTGCAAGACTAAGCACATGCTCTCCTCCTGCACGCAGCTCAGCAGCTGCAGCAAAAGGCAGCATAAGGCCAAAATGCCCAATTTTAGCTTCAGCTCCCCCCTCTGCCCGCACACCACAGCTCAGAGAACTGCCACCCTTCCCCTCGCCCAGCCCTGCGTGATGGGGGGAGATCTGAGTCAACTCTTCCCTCTGCTGATGCTGACAGGAACACCTCGAACAGGCTGCTCAGAAACAACCTACTTTTTATAGCTTATTCACTGGAACAGTAATAGCACTTCAGATCCTCACCTCTAACACTGAGGCAGGTTTTCCACTACTGACAAAGCAGTAGGAAACAAAGAAAAAAGTGCCCCAAATCACCTTCAAATTCCCAGAGGTTTGTGAAACTATATCCAAAGAGACAGGAATTAATCCTGTGAGTGACGTGACCTTCTGCTCCAAGTCTCTGCTGGAGACTCGGTTCTCACACAGCTTGAGGGCACACTCAAGAGCCAGAAATGGCAAAAAGCCCTTGTGAGAGTGAAAATAAAAGCTTCTTGCAGTCAGGGAAACTAGGCAGTGACTGAAACTTTTCCTCTGAAGGGGCCTGAATCCTCCCACCACAACACACATACAGACATGCTTACAAACCAAAACCTGCAGGAGATGTAAGGGCAGAGTTTTGTTAGACACTGGAAGAGAAGAAACCTGGAGTTTATCATCACAGCCAGAGAGCAACTGCACAAAAGATGTATTTTGCCTGTAACCAAGAGCTTCCTTACAAATAGCTCTCTCCTCTCCGTGCAAGGATCCCCATCACCTCTTCCTACAAAGGATTAACACGTGCTGATGCAAATGCTGATGGTTTATAGCACAATTCAGTCTGTAGATTAGCACTGAATAGGATTTTCCTGCATAGGACAGTCTATGGGGAATCTGCCTCCTTGCCTGCAGCCCAAACTTCCCAGCAGAGCTCAGATCTGCCACACAGAATGCAGGTATCATGGAAAGAAATTAATCCCAGGAGCTTTCTGTGCAAGCAGCAATCATCTGGGATGAAACAAGCGTGACAAGAAAGGGAACAGAAGGGTCCTGTGAGTGGAGCAGCAGCACCCGCCTGTCAGCACCAACCATAAAAGGCGCCAGAACAAGCCACAGCAATATTAGGAGAATCCCTCACTACTCCTTCAGACTGCACAGGGCAACCTGATACAAGAATGACACATAACTGGGGTCACATCAATACCAGTGACACACGGCACCTTCTGCTGCCCATCACAGATGGGAGTCAGCAGGCTGCATTTGGGTTTATTTCACAGTTAGTTTTCTTTTTTTCTCCCTCCTTTACATTTTCAGGCCCACTTTAAAAGATCCAAGGCGAACCTTTCAGCTACAAAACCAGTTCTGAATGCACCAGCTTCTGCAGTTTACACTCATTTCCAGTTCCACACCCAGCTCCATTAAGAAAAAAGAATGACCTCCTCTACGCTCAAGGAGACACCCACACCTGGAGCCCCAGGGACAGCACATCCACCAAGCTTCAGAAGCCAGGGCAACACCACGCACACCGTCATTTACAGTGGGGAATCCTCCCCTTGCTGCCAAGCTGAGGGAATTTCTCGAAAGGAAACCACCCACTCCAATTACTAAGCCAAGGATGCAGGTATTACACCAGCCTCTCTTGATGAAGCTGCACCCAGAGAAAGGTTTCTGGAGAGGAGGACATGCTCGGTCACCGCTGACACAATTTATCACTAAGCAGCCAGCCAGTCTGCAGGGGGGGGAACCACACAGGTTTCCAGGGGGGTAAAACAAGTCTCCCAGGAGGACAGATGAGCACACAGCACAGCAAAGGCTTTAATGAGTCCCCTCCATGAAGAAGAGCTCTTTCCTCGGGAGACTGCTAATGGTCAGAGCAGAGGGCTTGTGTCCATCCAGTCAATTAGATGTTCTTCTGATCCGGCTCTGACCTTGAGTCATTTCTGTTCCAACACATTCTTTTTGCAATAAGAAATGTCTATTTCCTCCTCTGCAGGATCCCTTCAGCTATACAAAGCTATGTTACACACTGGGTAACGAGGACTGCTAGGGAGCAGTGCAGGGTGGCAGGGAGGAAAGGGCAGTCATGGATATTTTAACCGGGATGTGTACATTTGGGGTAAAAAGGCTTTATTAAAAGTGCATGCTTTTTTTCAGAGGTACCGAGAGCAAGGAATCCCCATCCCAGCCCTGGTTGGGGAGTGCAGCAGCCTTTGCAACCCCTAGCCCTGTCCATCACAAGTCACCCATCAAGTAGCCAGCGACTGAATGTTCTTCAGCATTTCATCAAAAGCCTCGCGGGAAGGCGCTTCGGCGTTCTGGAAGGAGACCTTGATCCGGCTGTAGAGACTGAAGGATTTCAGCTCCAGCCAAATGAATCCAAAGCGATCATCATCGAAAAGAACAAAAACACCCGGTGTTCGCTCGGGGCTGGTGAAGCCATGGCCAGCAATAAGCCCCGTTCCATAAAAACTGCAGGGAGAGGAGAATAGAAAAAAAGATGTAAGAATAGCCATAACCACCCAACATTTAATAAAATAAAATAAAAAAAAACCCAACCGAACAAATATGAAACTGTGATCAAGCCATTGTCAAACCCAGTGCCAGGTGCTACAGAACAGGGAGTTTTACATTCAGTCAGCTCTTATCACACAGCACAAAACACTGTTGATACCATTTTAAGAAAAGAAACTCTCCATTGCTATTTGGAGGTTGCTGCTTTTAGCTATTCAAATTAGCACCTGCACACCAAGGCTTAATTTCTGTGTAGTTCAGCGCAGTAATCCATCAGAGATTTACTGCTGCAGCTCAAGGATCAACCCGGGCCCAGACAATCCTCACAGAAAAGGAAAGGCACGTTGAGAGGGTGGACCAGAGAGGCAAACCTTGCAACAAAATCCAGGGGAAGGGAAAGAAAGAAAAATCTAAAAAAAGAAAAACCTAACTGGAGCTGGGGAGGAGTAAAGGTCAGCCTAACCTCCAAGCAAGCAGCAGGTGGAGCAGGGTTTTATTCAAACACAACTGGGTTGTGACAGCAGGGGCCTTCTGGGATTAACCAGCTATTGGTAGGTTTTTCCATGAACACAGATGTTTGGCTGAAGGTCACCTTCCTAAGCCTCAGCTTTTGGGCTCTTTTTCTACACTTCATTTAGTACACACTGCTTCACTGACTTCAGGTCCCATTCAACAAGGCTCTCTGCATACTTGCAGCCAGTGCTCAGGGTGCTCAGCACCTTCCAGAGCTGGCCCTAAGGCATCAGAGGCCAGGGAGGGGTGGGAGAGAGCACTGTGCTCCTACAGCCAAAGAACACAAATGACACACACAGCAAAGGGAAGCGGCTTGGACAGATCTACAAATATATGTTGCTTGGCAGTTCTGGAAACAAAACACACACAAAAAAAAGGGGGAGGTGTGGAATACAGGGTAGGTGCTAGCTTCAGAAGTAGCAGGATAAAATCTAGCAAGGAAGCAGGACGGCAAATGACAATGTGGTAAGAAAGAGAAGGAGCACACAGCAGTGTGGGAGACGGGGCAGCAGTGGCAGAAAATGCGAGCATGGGGGGCTGGGAGATTCACACGCAGGTAAAGGGCAATCAGATGCAGAACATGCCTCAAAGACACCCCCCCCCCCTTTCCGTTTCAAGAAGTGACTGGCACAACTAGGCTACAAAACTGCTAGTCCCTGTTACCAAATTCGGCAGGTCCGGGGATAGTCTTCATTCCTCGATATGACTCCCATGGGCAGCACAAAAGGCTGGGAAGCTGGTGCCTTGTTCTGGGTTGTCCCCTCCGCCCCAGCTGCAGTCTCTTCCCCCTCGGCACCTTCTCCTCCCAGAGGCTTCGCAGCAGGCTGAGAGGCAGCCTGCTGGGAGCGGTCATCTTCCTCCTGCCGCTGCTCCTCCTCCTGCTCCTCTCGACGCACCTGCTCCTGGACCTCCAGGACGATGCGAGAGAGCTCACTGAAATCACGAAGGTTCTCAATGTCTGGTAGCTGCAGAGGGTGCGCCAGGTCAATCTCCACAGTCTGCTGCCCAGCTGGGATGTTGGGATCTCCCTAGAGACAGGAAGCAACAGCATGGCTGCAGAGGCAGCGTGTTACAGAGTTCACACCTGTATCCTCCCCACATCCATCATGTGACTTCTACATAATTGACCCTATTCTACAATCACCCTCGGACTCTGTTCATCGTTCCCTGAGCTGTCTACATCACCTCTGCTTTCCCCCTCCCAGAAACAGAATTTTGAAATCAAAAATATGAGCCAGTCCGTACTTGCAAGGGTGAAAGAAAGTGAAGGCTGCAACTGCATTTTGTCAGAGTCCCTGCCTGCAGAGAGGAAGGAGCTCACTAGCCCAGCTTCAGTGAAGAGCTGCCAACATTTGGTACCTGCTCCCCAGATACACACAAGTGATCTCCAGTGACCTGCTACCAGCTGTTCACAGAAAACAGCTGGGAGAGAAAAGGCAGGGGGAACCGGGTGGCGTCATGAGAAACTTTGCAGAGCAGGTTCGAGCTACTCTGCACGTGTTAAGATTCACTTCTTACCACCAATCCCCACGACGAACAGGGTTTGGGGTGGCAACAACTAACTACCTCCCAGACAGAGATCTCTCCTATGAATGCAAGGCATCAAGAAGAGCATGCTTTAACAAGCATCCAAGAGTAAGGAAAATGCACTCACGGTGATTTTAGTCCCCTTCGCTTTCTTTCCATGAAAGCTCAACATGACAATCTCCAGCCCATGGCTCCCATACGTTCCCTTGAAGAGACCTGGCCTTATAAGGTCGTCAGGGCTGCTAGGAGGGAGGTAGATGCGTCGGTACGTCAAGCAGTTGCTGTGCAAAAAACCGAAAGGTTAGAGAGGTTAAGAGAATCCCTTTACATGATGAACGTGTTTGCAGTCTGCTCCTCCAGGCAGCTTTGGGCTGTCATCGAGAGAGAGGCAGGATCTGTGTTTTCAGCAATACCAACAAGTTTAACAGATTCTGCTTTAGACTTATGGAAGCTCTCCCTCCCGCCACTGCTCTCTACCCATCCTGGTTAGCACACCAGGAGGCGCCTGCAGGAAGGTCACAGTAAACCTTCTCACTCCCTGGGATTCCTGGAGAACTTAAGAGTGAAGCGTATTTAAACATGTGCTACAGCGAGGTGGCTGCTATTAGAAGTTTGGAGTGATGGTTAAAAAAACCCCCAAGTTCTCAGGGAGTGTGTGACTTCTCCCTGGCGCACTACAAAGCATATTGCTTCCTAATACAGGTAATAGGCAGATAGCTCCTTGGGATCACAGGTATTTGCTCTGTCTTCAAATTAAACACAGTTAAATGACTTAAAACCATCTTACTGTGCATAGTTACTGTAAAGAACTTGGTACCTTATTATTACTGCTGTCATTACATTACATCTCAGTAAAACTGGAAAGCATTGTGCTTCACCATATCTTTGCACAGAGCCAACAGAGACAGAACATCCCTCTGGCTGCCAAAGCCCACCGCAAGCACCACATCTTCATAACAAGCGACCCACTGTGCTCTTGAAGCTGCAGCAGCCTCAATACCTAGAAAGAGCTGGTGCCCTTACTCGTATTGGCTGGTGTAGATGAACTTCATCAAGATGAGCTCTTGCATGTGTTCATGGAAGATGTCCTCCAGAGTCCGACCCCACTCTTCCCTTAGCCATGTCCGGAATTCCTGCAGCACAAAGAGAAGAGAAAAGGGGGAAGATAAAGGCATTTCATTTGTGACAGTGACATACTCCAACATGACTTTGCCTTGTAGCACAATTCCCCAGCAGAGCCACGGCATACACTCTGCCAAAGACAGACAATCACGGCTGGATTTGGGAACAAATACATGTTGCTACACAACTGGCTTGGAAATAATAATAGTAGTAATAATGGTAACTGCCCTATACCTGCCACACAATAAACAGGGCTCCCATTCAAGTAAATCCCAGACAGAACCAATATGCCTCCTCAGAATAAAAGCATAAGCATCACCTCTTACTACAAAGTAGGTGATCTACTACTTCTTTATATCCTGACTTACCTTACAATAACTCATTTGTGCGCCCATAAGCTGACTCCTGTGCCCTATCCTGGCACATTAAACATAAAAGGGGAAGCTTTTGAAAGGCACTGAAGATTTAGGAGGTTAAATCCTGCTGATTTAATACTGATGCATCTAAATCCAAAGAGTGCTTTGAAAACATCTCCTGAAGTACTTTTACACCAGCTCTGACAAGTTAATACCCTACCATGAGTTAGCATGATAACAGCTTACACTAAGATAGCAGCCTACCAAGTGATATTCCAAACCAGCTTGCTTTATCTTCTAAAGCCAGATCCTCCAATTACCATAATGCCACGCACACTTAACGCAGTGCTTTGAAAGTATTAAAGCATTTCTCATCTGCTACAGAACCAGAAAACACTTAACTAAACCTTTCACCCAGCTGTTTCCCATTAGTAGACAGACATTTTAAAGCATTTGTTAGAAGCAACTGAAGTATGAGATTTGTCACGTTTAACTAGCCAGCAGCAAACTACCTGGAACAGGTATTAGCTGAAGGGTTTCATCCTGACATTTATACCTGCACCTTAAAACATGTAGTTTGAGTCAGGAATCTGCCGTGCTGAGTATAGCTAACACAGACATGGGATAAACAACCAAATGAAGCTTTTAATCCCTCAACCAAGACGCCAAGCAGTACAGAGATGCCCCGCTGACAAGCAGGTATGCAAATGCAGCTGGTACTCAACATTAGCCCTGTGTCTGAAAGATCTTAATTATACAGACAGCAACACCACAGAGATCAGTGTCTGGTGAGTGCTGCATGGAGTACAAAGCATGTGGCTGTCTTTCTTTGGACAGGCCTGCTATCAAACAGGAATGGTGTCACAAAACAGAAAGAAAAAGTGTGCTGGGGTTCAAAGAGCACCTTGCCACAGAGAATGGCCTAAAGCAGCTTTTTGCTCAACGGGATGAACGTTAACAGCCTGCCAACACTCTGCTACACACTGAGGTGAGGCACGGGGTCTCCACCCAGACATTCTGCAGATCTAACACTGAATTGATCGCATACCCCGGATCCTTAAACCACATCTTGGCAAGTACAGAAGAAGTTCCCCAAGATCCTGCAATTCCTCGAATGTGGCCACTTTAAGTTTGGATTCAAGTCACAGAACAATTCTACTCACTTAAAAAAATCATAGTAAATCAGCCAGAGGCTACCAGCCTGGGTTTTCATGTATGTTCAGATATACAGAAATTAGAAGACAGAAGACCACCTCCCAGGCTCCAACATTAGCTAAGAACTTAGCAGCTTTATCTTCAGAAAGGGGACATACATCCAGCCTTAATCCATACTGTTGGTAAAGTACTCTTACCTCTTGCCTTCCCCCTGACATCCGATGGTGATCTGTCTGGTTGCATTTCGTGGAGAACTCATCCTTCTTTACAATCTGCAGTTACCATGGAGGAGAATTTAACAGGTTATAGACCTGATTAGAGATGCCTCGGATGACATAACTAAGACTGCTTAGAGCAAATGCTTTAAACAAGCGTTACTGAATTTGCTATAACAGAGAAAATATTAAGTGATACCAAGTGCAACAGCTACAGAATAGAAGAATAAGAGCAATAAATAAAAGCCCAATGCATTCTAATGAAAGATACTGGTTTTAAGTTGCTTCTCTATTTGAGTTTCCTTCTTCAAAGAAAAGGAAACAACCTCTCAGAAAACTTTTCAAAGCATCCGATGTACATTGAATGGATGCTACGTCACCTTCCCAAGGTCTCACCTTAAGAGAGCTGTAAAATAGAGCAGGTCTGTGCGTCTGCTTGGACACATTCACCAGCTGCACAAGGCCATTTTGTGTGTCATTTCCCCCAGGCTGTACACATATTGGTGCTCCCACCCAACAGAAGACAGTATAACAGCCCTGCTGTACTATTGCCAGGGAACAAATTCAGAGCAGGGAACAGCCCACACAACTTGTCAGACACATAATGAGCGTAAAGCTGGCATCCACACATACAAGTGGTGGTGTGGTGAAAGCCACATCCCTTAAATAGAATTCTCATACAGAGAAATGATGAAATTGTTGATGAATCCATTTCCAGAGCCAATGTGCACACACACAGAGCACCTAGGACAGATGTTGAAAGTGCTAGAGGAGCTCACCTGGATATGGCCGTTATGAGGTCCCTTATGACCATACATACACTCAACCGTTGCACATTTCCTCTCCATGAGATGAATCCTGAAGAGAGGTTTGAATCTCATGGGATCATCAACATGAGGGTCATGAGGTGGCAAGTACATCCACCCAATGATGAACAAACCATCTACCTGCAGAGAGACAGGAGACAAAGACACAGGATCAGCCTTCCACGCTTCCTGTTGAGTTTGCAGCAAACAATTCCGGGGCCTACTCTGCAACAGGGCAGGAACTGTAGAACAGCTTGCTGCATTTCCAAACTGCTTTCCAGCAATTAAACCAGACCATATGCACTCACAGCACACCCTTGGTGAAGAGGGAGAGGGTTTCTTTACAAGGCTTTCTGCATCACTGGAAAATGATCAGGCTTTTATTACCGCAAACGACTTTGTGACGGATGCTTGGTGCGTAGGATCCAGAGGGAGAGACTACACTGAAGAGACCACACAGCTAGTCAAACTCTAATTGGTTTGAGAGCTCACGCTGGCAGATACTCGAATAGACAATTTCTGCTTCTCATGATTATCCGTGCCTTTTGGACAAGGAATTATTTGGCTCTATTACTCACAGACAGCACAGGAAGCAACAGTCTCCTCTGCTGAAGAGGTGCAAGTGCCAGCCCTCTTCCTGCATGCCTAACAGAATCCTTCCCCTCAAGCCCTGTAATTCCAGAGAAAGGATATTTTCTAAACAGAGGGATCTGAGACAAAAGCAGAGCAGCGTCACAGAGGCACACTTGTCTTTATAAGGTCACAATAGCATGTAAGTATTGGTGCACTTGGATGCACTCTTATATCAGTTCATGGAACAGAATCTTGCAAAACCCAAAGGCCTCATGATTTGTTACGCTTCAACCTGTCAGCTACTGAACCTTGGTGCAAAGAACAAGGGCTTCAAGCAAACTTCTGGCCCAGCTCTCACCAATACAGAGTCAAGTGTTGTTCATTAACTGCTCTCCGCAGGAACACAAGAGCTGCCAGACTCCACAGGTCTTGCGTCAGTCATGCATCAACATCCCTACATCTGATGCATTAGTCTTGGACATAGCTAGTGAAAAGTATTGCAAACTACAGGAAGGAGAGGTGCGCGAAATCCAGTGCAAAACCCTTTGCAGGCCAAGATAAAGCAGTAAGTGATGGGCCAGTGCTGAAACCTCTGCTGTACTCAATGTAGAAGGAATGTAGAAGGACTCCTGCACAAGCCACTGGAATATATGCACTAAAATATAAATCAAGCCTTTCCCTGGAACATTGCTCATGTTTTCTGTGGGCTCCTGTGGCTGTTTGGAGTACAGCTGAAAAACAAAAGGACTGTCTGGAGAAAGGTGATGAGGATAAAAAGATCCAAGAAGTCACATCCGTGTCCCCATCACTTGCTTAAGGGCTGACTGTTCAGACTTCTCAATAGCCCAGAGATGGCAACCAGGTCTAGAAAGCGGTACGCAAAAGACTCATCAGTGCTTGACACCACAGCCCCCAGAATGAGATACTCACCACCACATTCAGCAGTCCCCCATAGGGCCCGATGTCTGGTTGCCACAATCCCAGGATGTGTCGGTATCGGTGCAGCACTAGGGAACAGTGAGACACTGAAGTGAGTACATCAAGCTAAGGAATTGGGAAAGAAAATAACAGGAAGACTGCTACCATACTGCACACAACACTGACCAATACCACCCACAACTGCCTTTACTAAAGAAAACTGGTTATATCCAAATACAGCCAGGTAATTCTGAACTGAGGCCTCCTACAAGTTCATACAGATTTATGGTTTTCTCTGTAGCCCTGCTCCTGGCCCAGTGCAGGAGCTATTTTCCAGGATTTTAAACAACCAGATACCTTGCCAGGAATTCTCAGAAAACTTTTGCAACGCAGTCCTGTTAATGCAAATCACATGATATACCCAGAGCTAAAAACAAATACAGTATCTGCCATCTCCAGTTACCAAAAATGTACTTGATGCGTCAGACTGCAAAGCAACAAAAAAAAAAAAAAGGAAGGCACAAAGGCAGTAAGGAACAGGGAAATTTGAATATTTTGAAATATCTTCTCCACCTTATATAGACAAACTTGTCTCCAGCTAAGCATCCTTAAAAATAGCCACTGAGAGAGCACAGGCAAAGCGCACAGACCATGCCAGCGCAGAAGATCTGGTGATGTTACCAGGTCAGTAACCACCTTAAAAATTCTAAGTAAGCAGCTACATCCCAGCAGTGCCCAAAAGCTGCTTCCAAGTCCCTCTCAAACCCTACTGTAGCAGGTGAAGCTTCCCCATTTCTTATCTCGGACCTGGGTGCACTTGATTGAAGTGAAATTGAAGGACAAGAAGGAACATTTTCAGCAAGCAGGAGAGAACGCCTATTACAGAATGATCTTAAAAAACCTCCTCTCGAGGGAAGCTGAGAGATGCTATTTGTTTCCAGTCCTTACATGTTCAGCCATGAGTTCTGTCCATACAATTTCCTGACATGACCAGTTCATGACCTTCACGTGAAAATATTACACACAATCTGGCATTCTGGGCAGGAAGAAGAGGATGGAGATTATTTGTAAGGTGGCACTTACACTTGCCTTACAATGACGTTCATGGCCAACTCAGAAGGCCACAGGACTGACCTGAATAATGGTTTTTGCTTTGCATCAATTTATAGGAGGAATTGTGTTTCAGTGCAGCTGTTACAACATCTTTGTTTCATTAACTACTTAAGATAGCAAGACCTGTAGGAGGTGTTTTCATTACACCAAAACTTCCACAGAAGTTTAGGACAGCAGGGAGGGCTGTCCAGAGCTGCTGCCAACTGGCCTGGAGGAGCCTTTTTCCTGGGCAGTAAACAATTTAAGATTGATGGCCTGGTTTCACCCAGTGAACCGAGTGCAGCCCAAACAGCACTAAGACAAGCAAGCAAACCACATTCCCAGTCTTCTCGTCTCAGTGCAGTAATTACATATTAATAAATGGTATGTGCATTAGCCACTCCACCCATCACAGTCTGCCTTCTACCCTGTCTGGCATGGAGATGATAAAACCCAGGGGTATTTTTTATTTTTAGGACAGAAAACCTGATGCTAAGCTATCCAAGAGTGCTGAGAATGTCCCTCCTTCTCCCTCAGCTCCTGCCTGAAGCACTCTCAGAGCTGTAGCTAAGATCAATGGACTTTTCAACAGTGGGGAAAGTGTCTGCTTGACAAGGCAAGCCCTTCCACCTCAAGACACACATCTACTGAGGGCAGCTCGTGTGCTAACTTCGAGTAAACAGCCAGCTCCAGCTGCAGCTCAGTTCATCAGGAGCTGTGGCAGTTCAGGAAACATGGCTGAGTCACTGACAGAGCCTGCTTCACCATCTGCCCCAACCACCCGGAAACCTGGGGATGCAAAGAGGAGAGGAGGCCAAAAAAAATCCCATTAACCTCCAGAAGAATCCTACCCACTGGACAGACAAGCGCTTCTGTGCTTAGTCTGCACCTCTACTGTGGGCAGCTCTTTTTTAATTTTCCAAAAACTCAGCTCTTTGGCACCACAGAAGTCTCCAGATGAGCTGATGGGAACAGGCTGCGATGTGGGCAGTGCTCCCCCCGGCCTCACCTTCCCAGCACACCAACACCCACGGCAGGGACACCTTAACAGGCTAGTCATCTCCCTCACTTGCTCAGGGTGCTGTGGCCTCCTTCTCTTTCTTCTCCTGTTCTTTCAGGAAAGGACTTTATTGGGGAAAATGCTGGTACTTGGCCAAAGGTCCAAATAAGTCTCAAACCAAAAGCACAGCTCCGTTTTCAGGCTCCAGCGAGCCAGCAGCTATATTCATTGCAGGGAAAACCTGATGAATTCCAGCTCCGGCTCTCCCTGGCGAGAGACTGGATGGATCTGACAGTTGTTTTCCTCCCTGCTCCTCAAAAGAAAACAGCACTTGGGTCTTCCTACGAGGTTTTCCTTTGCTATGCTCACTGCCTATTTTTCTTAACCTTGAAGAAGTCTCTTGCCTATCCAAATTTCTGATGGAAACTTGATGGAAATATGCAAATTTCTGATGGAAACATCCTGCCAAATGGAGCAAAAATACGTTGACTGGATGGTTCAGTACAACCTCCACCCAGCCTATTACCCACGCTGCCACAAGCAGCCCTGCACACTCCTCAGATGGAAAAGCAGCTTGAGTCCAGCTGGGGATGGGCTAGGAAAAGCAGCGAATGCCCAAGCTCCCATCAACAGAAGGCTGGCTGGGAAAGAATGAGTTATTAAAACAGGAGAGCAGATGCTTTCAGATGTTACTTTTTAGTTTTAACTAAATCTCATTTCATTACCTGTGTCCTGCTTGGACAGCACAGAGAGAAATGCAAAAAGCTAACATGGGAGTTCTCAGTGAAATCTGCATCCTTTAAAGCAGAGGTAGCTCGCTTTTGAGTGGAGAAGACCTGATCCACTACAACTCTCTTGGACTACTGGGATGCAGCAGAATGAGTTGGAACAATGTAAGCAGTTGCTGCCCCCCAGCTGGTGATAACTGACCTGCTAGAGGAAAGAGCTAAGTGTCAGCCAGGTTAGCTTAAAATCCTGGGGAAAGTGATCTTGGCTGACCTGGCTAACGCTGCATCAATATGAATTAAGGAACACTCACATGGTACGTCCCTGCAACATGGTCTTAAAACACAGGAGGGGGGAAAAGGGGCAAACAGGCAATTGCGTCTTACACCACACCGGCTTTTCCCCAAGTAATAGAACACGTCTCTAGAGAAAAGGGGCATGAGCCATCAGAAGCTTGGGGCTGCAGCTAATTAATTAACAAGTGAAGAAACAGCACAAAACGCTATTTCAGAGCCACCACAAACGGCATGTTTGGAGCAAACACCCAGGTAGCAATCTACAAAGGAATCCCTTAGCCTGCAGGGCAGTCTGGACACCCCTCTCCTTCCCATCCAGCTCCAGAACAAGGCTGGTGTTGACAGGCACGACTGCCAAACCTAAAACCTTCTACCGATTCCTGCTGTAACACCGCTGCTGCTTGTTGGTCATGACTCACATTAAAGACATCAACTTCTCTGCGTGGCCCATGCGCAGCTGCTGTCTTTAGCAGAGGTATGTCTGCAGCATCCACTCTGCTCATTAGCGTGTGCAAAAAACTTCATTCCCAAGCACGAGTGAGTTAGTAACTTGAGTCTGCAAACCTCTGCAGACCCAAAGGAGCGTTAGAGACAGCTCAACACCCCCTCCAAATACCAAGCAGTACTCGCTTCATTAATTGATGGAAACTAATCAGTACTTCGCCCCAATTCCTGCAGATCAGTGAGCGTTGAACTCCAATGTTTTACTATTCTTCCCTCAACACAGGAGGGAAAGAACAGTTTACCAGAGCAGATATTTGACTGAGGAAGGCAAATCACAATCTTTGAAACACCAGCAGAATGCTTCCTAGAGAGGGAGATTGTGGTTAAAAGGATTCACTGTGCAGGGAGGGAATTAGTATGGGAAACCTCAGCTTTTTTCATTGGGAAGGGCTGTGGACCTGAACGCAGCTCATCTGGATCAAGACAAAGCTTTTTGCCAGTCCAGAGCTTATTTAAACTTGCTTTTGGGAGCCCTCACCAGAGCATATGAATGCTTCCTTCCAAGAGAGGAGCAATCCATAAAGAGCAGGGTGAGTGCTCCTTTACTGTGAATAGAGATCCTCCTTTTTGCACCCAGTCAGGACAACTTTCTAACTCAAAGCACTTCACAAGGAGACTAATATACCTCACTGCCTGCCCTACTCACCTCGTCACTCTACTAACACACACCAGAGAGAACTGACTAACTGGTGCCCTCCGTCCCATGGTCCACCCCAAAATAAATTTGCTTAAAGCAACGTCACACTCCATGCAGCATCAGCATCTTTTGTGTGCTTAGTGCAGGAAGCATCAACCAGCAGGAGGTACGTACGGCAGGTGTAAACATCTCTGTACTCCATGTGCTCGTAGTCGGGAAGGATTTTCATAAAACGCCCCGACTTCACTCGTGGGTTTATACCTGAACAGACACAGCAGGGTAAGTACCAGCAAACTCTGCTCCACTGTAACCAGCACGTAACAGTACGATGAATCCGCACCAACCACGCAGGAAAGTCAAACTCCCCTTTGACTTTACTTCCAGTTGTGATGCACCATTTGTTTCCATCAGCCCCAGTCTCAGGTATCCCCAGTTAGCAGGATCACTCACTCAGACAGAACTTGGCACATTCAAGATTCCCACAGACAGTATTTACAAATGGCATCCAGTGAATTCAAAGCAGAATCAGGGTCCTCCTCAAACTCTAGTGCGACTGTGATAAGCACCGCTGTCCCAGTAAGACCACTTAGGCCAAGTAACTACATGGGCAGTAGCCCAGGCCTTGGATTAGTTATGTTTTCTAGCACTTAAGCTCAGTTCCCCATTTTCCACACTACTTTATACAGAAGCACATTCAGTGGACAGAAAGGTGCATGTGTGTCCTGCCAGTAGCCTCAAATTAACTCTTCTGCAATTGAAGAGATTTATGGGACAGTAGAGAAAATGGGGTCACGCTACCAGGAAACTGTTCCACTAAGCATCTGCAACAGGGCAAACGGCTGAATCTGAGCAGGAAGCAGAGATGGTGCATCTCTGAGAGCCAGAAACAGCCGCCAAGCATTCCGACTTTAGAGTAACCACTGCTAGTCAGGATTGCTGAATGGATACGGACACAGCCCTTATTCAGAAGGGCAATAAAGTCAATTACAGGGGTGGCTTTCACATGTCAAGTGGGACACTTTGCCAACGGATGCTGTGGATTCAGAAACGACTTTGGTGCAAAGGAAGACTGGAAACATACATGCAGATCTACTGAGGGCTAATAAATCAAGAAACTTTGTTAGACTCTGGAAATCCCCCAACAAGAAAACAGTCGGAAGCTGGGAGAGCACTTAGGAAAGTATCACATCAGCTTGCCCTCTTCTTGGTTTTCCCTGGGTGACTGCTCACAGCCATGGCTGTGAGACACAATACTGGGCTAGAAAGAGCATTCTGAGCTAGTAAGGCCATTCTTACATAGAACTTGTGTATAAAAAAAAAAAAAGCACTAAAATATCACTTTAATATATCTGAACCATGGAACTACAACTAGTGAAAAAGATTATAGGTCATGACAAGACATCCTGCCATTTGAGACTGGCAATGCAGAATTAAGATCCAATATGGTATGTGCTGTATGGCTGTTACCTCACCAGCGTCATACAGAGACACTACATTGAATGGGAAGTAAGAGAGGCCTCAAGTGCTAACGAGACTTCTCTGTGGACATCTAAGTGCTGGCTCAGCATCACTCAGCCCTCCCACTCACGAAAATTAGGCAGTTTCATTCCTAGTGCACAAATAGATAAGGAGGAACACTAAGCGATGATCCTGTGGATGCTCAGCAAGTCTATCAAAGATGGGATTAAAACCCTTCTACCTGTTCTTCTTTCCAGCATTGAGATCAATGCCTGAGGTCATCACTGCTTCAAGGTTCAGCAAATACTGTACATGTAGAAGCTGAGCCAAACTTTGGGTATGCAAAGCCTACAGAGACCTCTCACGATTGACTTCTCTGCTTCTGTTTCATAAAACATGACCATGTTTGAATGGCCAGAAGCCATAGTTCAAGTGCTGCAGGTTAAATCTTGGGGTTTTATCCTAAGGTCCCTTAGAAAACTTGTGGTGAGGAACCAAGACAATACAGCCTGGCAGTTCTCAGGGGCTTCGCAACCAGCTCAGCTTCCGACTGCAAAGGGTGAGATTTGGTGACAGGGGAAACAACCTCACCATGGATCCAGGCCTCCATTCAGTCCTTAGCCTACCTTGGTTTCTCTCTTCCCATGGCGTCCCCACCCTTCTCTACTGTAAGACAGAAGACATGCCTCTACCTTGCAGAAGGCACAGAGGGTCTAAGGAGCTAGGGTCCCACTCCCACCGACATTCCCAAAAAGCCCTGCCAGGCTCTCCTCCTCCAGGAGCAGCCCAGAAGGCGGCTCATCACTTTACCTACAGCACTTTCCCACTGTCAGCATGTAACAGCATCCTTTCACTGACACAGAGACTTAGCTGTATTAGGGCTATGCAAAACTATCAGTCAATTCCTTAGCAAGATCCAAAAACAGCAAAACAGGAAAGGATGAAAAACCTTCACTACACTTTATTATAATGTTAAATTACATGCTCTTTTCCCACCAAAGGTTTGAGGAGTGTAGACATCCCAATTCTTGGCATCTGCTTAGTATTAAATAAAACTCCAAACATGTCAACTTCACAGATGTAACCCCTGCCATTAGCAAGTAAGTCTGAATAACTTATGCTGTCAAAGTTTAATAAATATTCAACACGTATATGCTTTCAAAATCGGTACTAAGCAAGGACATACAGATCTGTACCAGCTTTATCACTTACGTTTGGCATAAACATCTCGACAGGACACTCCTGTGATCTCCAATTTCCGCAAGTTCTCACAGACACCGTATTCTGCAATGACACAGACAATAACGTCAACTCCGGCACAAAGGTGTTTGCTACCCAGGATCTTGCTATCTATTGTTTGAGAGAAAATGAGATCTTATTAGGTGCATGCTTGCAAGCTGGCACATTATTCCAAGAATCTTATTTCTGCTTTGAAGAGCAAACAGAAAACTAGATGTAATTTCATTGCAGTTTGGGAATCTAACACATTTTACAATCAACGCCTGCAACAAACACACCATAAGGAACACACAAACACAGCAAAGTTACAGATGCTTACTCCTAGACCAGAAAGAATGTGAAATGTGGAAGACGTACTCATTCCAGCTGGGATTGTATGCCCATTTAGATCAAATCATGATTGTGTGTAGTAATTACCTACTCCCACTGAGGTATCCAGCAGGGAAAACTGCTTATTAGGAACGTAAAGAAAAGGTCACAGACTTTAAAAAGAATGAAAGGGAGACATAAAACAGGCATCAGCATGTACAAATATGGTTACACTTGAAAGCAGATCAGATTGAGATGGGTCTGTTGTACACTCAAACGCCTTTGATTGCTTACAGAACACCCTGAAAACAAAGCAATCCAGAGATCTTAGAGGCAGCTTTGAAGCAGAAAATGAGATTCTCTCCTTTCATTTTCAGGAAGTCAACGCTGAACTTCTAAGAACCTTTAAAAAAATAAAAGCCAAGTACTAACATCCCAATGCAAGAAATCCTTAGAAGACCAGAGGGAGGAAATGAGAGGAGGGAGATCCCCAAAAAATCATCAACAACAAAACCCACCCTGCTGCAGTGACCTTGACAGATCTCAGTACGGAAAACTACCCTCCTTGACATCAAAGACATCAATACCACAGATCAAACATCAGCTTTCCTCAGTAATACCAAATATCTGCCAGATATCCGACACAAAGGTGGATCTGTGAAGACCCTCATCAAATCATTAAATATGAAACTTATCCTTGGTCGAGCATCCTTGAATTAACAATATACTGCAGCTGCCAAATACCACTACCTAATGCTGGTAACCTGCTGCAAACTGAGAATTCACTTTTCATATACGAGAAAAGCAGAAGTTTCCCTGAATGAATTCAACCTCCCCCTGTCTATAAATACACTTGTGGTACATGTACATGCTGATAAAGCACGCACAAAGCTTACTGTCAGCCCACCTCCAGGGAATACACGTTCTGCGTAACATTGCTTCGGGTAAGCAGCAAGTTCAGTCAAGGTAAGACTGGGCAGAAGGTACAACAAACACGTCGCCCTTCATTAAAAGATGCAAAGGTCGGTGGTAAAATTCCTGCTGACTTCCGTAGCAAAAGCCAGAGGAAGCTCTAAGTGTTATCAAACACAAGGTGGGATGAGAAAGCACAATTATCCAGAGAGCAGACAGACGAGCTCGCAGGAAAGTACATTCAGCCCAGCATAAACAAGCTATTTAGTGCTGGGCTCCAGCCAGCTGACCCAACACAGCCGCCCTGCAGATCTGTGAAACCAGAGCTCTGCCGGAGGCTGGGAATTCAGACCCATCCTGCAGGTCACCCCATGTCTATCCTTCCTGCCAGAGCTATCAGGGTTTTCAACCACTGGTCTGCATATGTACACAAGCGGGTACGTGTTTGGTAATTACATCAAAGGGATGGAGGGAACAGTATGTTTCCTCAGCTCAGATCAGAAAGTTAAGAGATCTTCACAAGATGACAGAAACAGCATGGTCATAGCCTGCTGTTTGACAACAGCCAGCTCTTTCCACGTAAACAAATACTCACCTGGCCACAGAATGGGTAAGATGCGGACTTTGCACAGCAGGCATTGCAGCCACATTAAATTCAGTGTCATTGAAGGTATTTATACTGCATCAGAAAGGGAGGAGACATGCAGAGGATCCTGCCCAAATGGCATTTCTCCATGTTGCTCTCTAACAGTGGTACTAGCGCAGTGACGTTCTCTTTTCCTCCAGAAGGTGCTGATTTTTCACAAAGCATTTTCCCTAGTAACGCCGTAAATCGTTTTGAGCGCAGTCTCAGTGCGGTGCCATGAGAGAGCCACTACCAGCGGGTATCTTGAAACAACAGGGTGGGGTGGGAAGCGATTGGATGTTAAAGCTCTATCCCAGATTCATGCAAGTGCCCTTGATCACCTGCGGTGAAATTTTACAAAAGCCAAAACCACTATTAAAGGTGCACTTCCTAAGTTTTGAAGTTCAAATCTTTCCTGGAAAGATTCAGTTCTCCCAAATAACAGCAAGCTCCTTAAAAAAAAAAAGACAAAAATTTAGAATTTTTATATTGCTACAGACTATTTGACATTAGATACTCAGGGCTTATAAGAAAGTATTACCAAGAAAGAAAATAATCTCATTTTAGTGTGCTTTAACACTCATCTAATTTTTTAACTAGCCCATATCCTGTTTTGTTCAGCAAACAACTACAAAGAGTCAAAATCACAGAGTGTGTATCACTTTAACTCTTCTGACCCATAAGCTGTTAACACCACGATAGCCACTTGATGGGAAAAATCAGTCTCTTGTCTCTCAGTGCCTACAAAAACTGGCCATTTCTTTTTAATCCAGAAGACAAGAGGGACATAAAATTAAAAGTATGTAGAGCTTTAAGACAGTTACAGAAAAATAAAACTAGTAAGGTTTTCTTTACATAGTATAGAAAGCCTTTTCCAAGAAAGATTTAAAGGGCTTAAGCTTGCTGGGAAATTCAACTTCGGTGCAATTAAGTCTATTTTAAGGAGACATATCTCAGTGCAACAGCTCACCGAGCAAAGTATTTTAAGCATTTGATAGTCACAGAAATTCACACACGAAATTTATACTGTTAGAAAATGGCTACTGAATCCTGCTTCAAAAGCAAGGATGAAAATTGGTTTTAAAGTTCTTACTTGACCAGCTGGCAAGCCTGTTTTATTAGGTTTATAAGAAGTGCTTGTAAGATTTACCTAACACAGTGACACAGTGCTGTTTCCATGGTCACATGCACTGGAATTTAAAGGACTTGGAAAAGCAGTCTCCACTTGCAGTCTCCACTTGTTATGAACTGCACTAACAGTTTTGCAAGTGTAATTTACTCCCTGGCCTCCTCTTATCATACGCTCTCCTAAGCCTCACGGTCCTTTGTACAAGAAGCCATGTCACACACCTCCTTCTGTGCAGCCCACATGATTTAAAAACCAAACCAAAACAAACAAGGCTCTTCAAACTCAGGTAGGGAAGAGCCCCTACACTCATACCAAAGACCAAATTACTGTTTTTTCTTTCTCAGCACAGCGATGCCAGTAAGCAGCTGCAAGCGCTGTATGTGGACATCCGCAATTCAGAGGAAATTAGGATGTCTGGTAGAGCTTAACACCCTTACCATTGCTAAGTTTCCACTGTGCCCTGACTAATCAAGTTCTCCAATTATTCCTGGATAAATGTGTGTTTACAAGGCTGCACACAGCACAGAACGCATAGAAATTTACTGGATTGTTTCAGGGACCACAAAAATGGGAGACTCACAGGCTAGCATCTCCAAAATAACAGGTGGACACATTTGGAACTGACTTCTCATTTCCAAAGGCTGAACTATCAGATTAAAATACACCAAATCATTTTCCCCAGGGGAAGGCTTGTAGTTACCACTGGGGTATTAAAGAGCTGAGCAAAAGATTTGATCTGCAACAAATGAAAGCATTTGTGGAAACCCTAAAGCAAAAGCTGGGTAGCTTCAGATCTAAGCTTACAAACAGATCTAAGGAAGACCCTCTGAAGGATGGCTGCGGCTAGCGAGCACCTGCCATTAGCCATGAGGAACAGCAAACCATTGCCAAGTTGTAGTCTAAAAGCCAAAGAACGTGATCAGAGATGAAGAAAAGCCCATGATGGTTCATCTAAGGAACCCACTGTACAATTCTTTAACTTCACACAGATTAGAGCCTCGTGACTCTCTAAAACCACCTTCACATTTACTAGGGTGCAGCAGCACAAGAAATTGTGCCCACTGTGGAAGCAGTTGTACATCAAACTCCTGCGTGGATTCTCCGGAGTCTCCTAACAGCTGAACTCCACACAACAGTCCCCTCACTGAGTGTATAAACCAAATTTCCCACTCTTCTCCACAAGCTCCACTTCCTATAAAACCTGCTGAAGGTCAGCATCTTTAATACTTTGGCTGACATTTTTCAGCAGGTCCAAAAGCTGTTGGAGGTTGTTTTCACAAACAAAAGCCATTTCATGCAAGTTGTAGATCTTGTTATTCTGAATTACTGGTCAGTTTCCAGGTGTTCTGCTGCACTTGCACTGATTTGTTTTACAATGAAAGTGGCTACCATTTAAAATGGTGTTAATCAAGGTAGGTCAGGCCACCAGCCAGGGTGAAACAGGCTTTAATTCTGCTCCCATTGCAGAGATCAGCGCTCTCCTATTTATAGAAAACATGAAAGTAACTGCAATCCTCCTCTTGCCAAATAAGCAATTCAGAGACATTGTTTACCCCAAACAGTTGCAATGATAAAAGGACAACAGCCCAAACAGCCATGCCAGTGTTACACAACTACTTCTGGTTAATCCCAGCACCCTCCCGGTTCACTATCACCAGCAAAAACCACTCCACTTTCAGGACAGGCCCTCTGGATGCTTGCACTAATAATCACAACTCGTTCTCAAGACTAATCTGCAACTGGGTCGACCCAAAAGAGTGCAAGAGCAAGATACCAACGCTCAACGGATCGAGCGCCCCATCTACCTTGGGCAATGGCTGGGCTCTTGCTTACATTCTGCTCTGTTCCTGTCTGAAGGTATCTTCAAAGAGCTCAGCTCTGGACCGTCATCAGTAGGCTTCAGAGTGAATAAGCCATCAGTACAAGGAGTATGCTCGGACAGGCACACACGCTCTCTCTCTGCTTCTAGGACATGCAGCTTCACAACAAGACTCAGGCAGATACAAGCACACACTTAAGAACCGTCCTCAGTTGGGAAGTGACTTGTTTTTGAAAAAGACTACAAAAAGGAATTACATTTTATGTTTGACTATTATACAATGTAAAATTGTATGTCAATTGTATGTACAATTGTCAATTGTATGCCAATGTATGGCTATAAATGAAATACAGTACAGGATATTCTAAATTTTATAGATGTATTTATATGCCAATATTTGATGTCCAAATCCGTGCTCAAGTAGTTGCAGTCATCACACACACAGCTGCACGCTCACATTTTAACACACATCACTAGCTGAGCATGTGCAACATATCACTGTAATATATGCAGAGAAATTAACTGCAAAGGAGCGCCAATTTTATACTCACGTGTACAAATACTCAAAGTTACAGTACTACCACCACAATAATTACTTACACTGCTGCGTAGAGCCACGCAAAGCACTATGAGCAGTGCAAGAAGTCCAGATTAGCAATCACTTGGAGAACCACGACTGGTTAAAAAACTGCAGTCACAGTTTCATAGATGTAGTAAGTTTTTCAGCCAGGAACCTGACCCTTATCTGTTCAGCACAGCTCGTGCACCATGCCTTTGGTATGAGATCTACCTCAATCACACCAGCAGTCTGCCAATACGCTCTCTGACAGTGGTTGGAAAGGATACATCGGGGAAACATAAGAAACAGTGTGTGAAAAGAGAATAAAAATTTGTTTTATAGCTAACTAAGGGCCTTGAGACGGAAGTGTAGTCTTAATATATTCTTTCCCTCCCTGTACGGTTTAGTTTTAGCCATACAAAGCCCAGTGTTTCTTTAAATTTCAGCTAAGCTTTTGCACATTGCTTTATCTACTGGCAAGAAAATCCAAGGAGCAGTCATGAATGTAATAAATAAATCTATTTCCCCATCAGGCCTGCTTTAGTGGTTCCATTACAATATAATCTAGCCTACATTTAGAAGTTATATATGTTTCTATATAAACATTTTGCGAGGATCACAGCCTATCAAAATAATTAAACAGTGACATTTTGCAAATCATTCATGAAATAGAGTCCTCATTGATGTTTCTGTATGTCAGTAGAAGATTATAAGGAAACAACAAATACCATTTTATTAGCCTGTGTCCAAAAAACAATGTTAAATTATTGGGACAATGGGATAATTCCATGCTGAACTAACAAGTAAGAATGCTTTGGTATACATTTTCTAGGTACATCCTCTGTACTGTCCAAGGGTTCTTGGATAGTGCTGATAAGGCACGAATTCATTCCTGCAAGGTTTAATGCATGTGAACAGACCCCACAGCCTATGGCAGGCAGCCACTCCAACATACCTAAATTCTTCATCCTCATGCCCTCACTGGTATTAAAAACAGAAAACAAACAACAACAACAAAATATACATGACTTCATGTGTTGGCAGCAGATGCACCTGGCAGGATCACGCTATTTAGAGAGACGATGAGCACAGCAAGACAGCCCTTGGAGGGTTGGACAGTCACTGGATTAACAAACAGGGGACAGAGACACACTGATGTGGTGAAAAAGACAAGAAGTGAAGAGTAAGAATTGCAGCCTAACGGAACAGGAGCAGAGCAACACAAAACTGAGGCACTACTGAAAAAAAAATGCCCCCGAGCCTTTGCATTAATGCAGCACAGCATCCTTGTAACAGACACTCCCCAGGAAATGAACATGCAAACCAGGAACCCCTCCAAACCTGGCCCTGTTCCTCCTAAAATGAGACAGGAACAGATGACCTTACTCAGGCCTGCCCTCCTCCACCCGCTCACTAGACCCCAGCGAGCTCCCAGCTCCCACTTTACCTGCTGTGCCTCCATGGCCCCAGGACCCCCAGCTACCCACCCTTTCTTCCCCAGTCCATTCCCTTTCCTTGCTGCCTGAAATACCCCATCCTCAGGACTCACCCAAGGACACCCTACACGGATACATCACCTGCCAAGGCCTGGGCACATCCCCATTCCTCCCTTCCAGCTGCCACCCGGGGAACAACCCCAGCTTCATGCTTTTTGCTAGAGCTGCTCACACCTTTTGCAGCAAGTGCCACCAAGAAGGGACCGTGCCCCAGAGGCCCAAGATCTGCCCTCTTCCCCACCCTCCAGGCATGGAGCCCTGCATGCACCCCTCATGGCCCCTCAACCCGCACCCCCTCAGCCCTCAGCTCGCTCCTGAACCCCCAGACTCCATCTCCCTTCTGCACCCCTTTAGGACCCCCACTCCAAACCCCATCACCTCCCCACAGCCTCCTCTACCCTCCGAGCCCCTGACCTTGCACCCCCAGCCCTATTTCCTCTCTGCACCCCCCGGGGCCATCTCCTCAGGGCGACCCCGACCCCCCAACCTCGGGGCGGGCGGTACCTTCGCGGCAGCGCCGCCGCCAGATCGTGTCGGTGCGGAGGATGCGGCGGAAGGTTGTGCAGACGCGGGCCAGGCTGGGCAGGTCGGTCCCGGGCAGGGAACCGAAGATTTGCACCAGGAGCTCGGGGGGCAGCTCCAGGAGAGACAGCGGGGCCCGGCCGGCCGTGCCGGCCTCGGCGGCGTGCGGCGCGGGCCGCCCGCCCTCGATGCGTTCCGCCGCCTCCTCATCCTCCGTGCCGCCGCCGCCCGCCTCCTCAGGATCGGTGTCGGTGTCGGGCTCGCTGTCACCGGCGCCACCGCGCCGCTGCTCCCGCGCCGCTCCCCGCCGGCGGCAGCCGCGGGCCGGGCCCACCCCGCACAACCGGGCGCACACCGCCATGGCCGCGGCCGCTCTGCCCGACGGGGCGGTGCGCGACGCCGCGCGGCGCCGACGGGCCCGCCCACCGCGCGGCACCGCCAATCAGCGCCTCGCAACGCCCCCACCGGCAACGGACGTTCCGCGGCCGTTATCCGCCCCCCAACCCCCCCCCCCCGGCGCTATCGCCCCCTAGCGGGCGGGGGGACCGAACGCCGGCCCGGGGACCAGTGGAGGGGTGGCCGTGCCCGGTAATGGCGGCCTGCGGAGCTCGCCCCCGTCGCCCCCGGTCCCGCCCCACCTCCGCGCCTCCCGCTGCGATTCGATGGAAAAAAAAAATATTTCCTCCGAGGAAGGAAAAAACGAGGAAACCACTTCTGCCCCGTGTGAGGATCGAACTCACGACCTTCAGATTATGAGACTGACGCGCTACCTACTGCGCTAACGAGGCTCCTCTGTACGAGTACTCACCCGTGGCCCCCTTGTCCCAAACGCTTTCCTGCGCTGACCTTTTTTTGCAAATGGCTCTTTTTTCCCATTCGCATTCCTGAAAGCGCCCTTCGGGGCTCCAGAGCACCCTCACCCGGGTGAGGAACGGGCTGTGGGGGCTGCAGTGAGGACCCGCTGCCAAGGAAATCGAGTTGTCTCCACAAAATTACAGAAATGAAAGGCGAGCTCCTCTGCCTCGCTGCGGTGCGAGCGGCGGCTCCAGCGGGGTTTCTGCCGTGAAACGAACTCCGTGCGTTCCCTGAGGCGCTCGGCAGAAGAGGGACCCCTGCGACGGCGGCGGAAGTGCTGCCCTGGATCTGAATGGAGGGGGGGGCCTCACCCTCGGTGAGGGTCTCAAGGCGGCGGTCACCACGGCAACACGGGGACCTAAATTGGAAGAAGATGGGAAAACAGACTTTTGATGCAGAAAGTCTCCAAACCTCGCCCACAAGAATCACTGTAGGGCGCCTGTCCGCCTGGAGAAGATGAAGGAGGAACACACATCAGTCCCACCAGGCAAGAAGAGATGGTTGGGACAAGACGTTGGGACAAGAGGAGAGATGTCAGACAGCCCGAGGATTCTGCCAAGGAATAGTGGGCAGCCCTTGTTGTCAAGGGGGACAATACCCCAATTTCCAAGGATCAGGCCGGTCCTGCATTCGGGACAAGGAGGTGATGAGCTCAGGCTGCTAGGCTCGTGGTGGGGACAGATCTGCTGTGGCCACGGGATGAGTCAACGCGTGGCTTCTTCCAGCCTGAACCGCTGCCTTCCTCCCTCCGACGCTGCCCGGTGCGGAACAAGGACATCGTTTTGGATACTCTGCTAATCCTGTGGGGCTTCAGGGACTTCACTTCAGGGTGAGTGTAGCGCCCACCATTCCAATTAAATTAAGTAAAGCTGCTCCAGGCACCTAAAACAAGGTATGTGGACAAGGAGTCACCTAAACCAAACGTCAACTGTTTGGAAATACGTCTCTAGCTGGTTTCCACCTGTACGGAATCACACGGTTTTCCCCCCACGTTACATTACGCTCCAAGTACTCAAAGTTTGTGACACAGCTCCAGGAGGCCTTGTCACATCTGTTTGTTCAGGAACTGATGGATTCATGGAGAGGACGGGAAAAGTACTGATGGCAAGGGTTTTCGTGTGAATGAAACAAAAGATGTCCTTGGTGACATTGCCTCGAGCAGAAACTCAGCAGTCTACAGCACACACATGCTCTTCCCTCTTTTGCATTTTCTATTTTTGTCTGGATTTTCTTCTTTCTGCTGTTCTTCTGAATGCTCCTGCTGTGCCTAATCACCCCACGATCTTCTCTCCCTTTCCTTCTCCCACCTGACCCCTATAACCTTATCCCACAGCCTTGACTCCATGGATGCTGAGCCACCACGTCCTCCTCCATCCCTCAGTGACCAGACCTTCCTCCTGGCCCACTGACCCCCTTTCCAGTCCAACCCAGCAGAAGGCAGGACAGCCCATCATAAATCCATGCCAATTCCCAGGGAGCTCCATCGCCACATGCCCATTCCCTCCAGATTAAGAGGAAGAAGGGGAAAAGTCTGTCTGGCCACCTCCAGGATGCACCGATGTCACCTGGCAGAGAGCGAAGCCCAGCAGTCAGAGGTGACAAGCCCTGGGAGCTCTCAGTGATCAGGGTGACCCCACATGTCCCCTTCCCATGGGGCAGCGTGGGGGAATCCCAGCCTCTCATCACATTAGAGAGGAGAAACAATCACTGTCACCCCTCCAAGTCTCAAGACCCAGACAGAGAAGTTTCCCAGTTCTGTTCTTGGGGAGCATCACACGATAGAAGGAGAGGGTTTGCTGGGCACAGCAAAGCTCCTCGGGGCCCAGAAGGCAGAGAGCTGGTGGGGAACAGAGTGCTTATAACTGCATATAACTTACAACTTCAGCTTTTACCACCCTGCCATCAGACCATAAAACTGGCACTTTCTCCTCTCTGTGGCTGAATCCATTATCTGACCCTTCCAGCTTCATTTCTGACGACGGGGAAAACATTAAAAGCGCGTTATCATCATCTCCCATCCTCTGTGGCGCTACCAAGTGTCTGAGCACCTTTTTTTTTGTAAACATTGGCAGAGTAATAGCCCAGAGCTTCCCAGTCCTGCTGGTTCGGGCAGGCGGCTTGCAGCCATTACCACAGGGCTCTTGAAAAAGGACATACTGAAAGGAGAAATTTTATTGTTTTACTTCCCTTCAAGCAATTAAGGAGCTGATGCAGCTCTGGCTATAGTCAATTAGCCTTTGCGCTCACTCCGAAGGGCTTTGGATTGGTCCCAAAGTTGTGTCCTCATTTTCTGTAATCCTGGAAGTGTTTACGCCTTCCCAGCCCCTGAGCGGGGATGAGCCAGCTGATGGCGTATCCAGCCAATTACAACCTGAACAGTCAGGAGAGAATTATTTCTTTTCCATTTGGCAGGAGGGACAGAAAAGTATGGCAAGGCAAGCCCAGGCAGATGAACAAACCCTCTTTGCAAGCCCTGTTTGCCACACAAAGTATTTGCAGCGTGGTTTTTTGGCATCAGCCTGCAGTGCGATTTCTGCTTTGTCATGAGCATCCTTGGAGGCAGGACACTTCGAAGAGAGAATATTTCAATAGAAAGACCAAATAATTTTGCTTTGTTTTTTGTGATCTACATACTTTCATCTCAGGTATCCTTTCATTGCTGTTTTAAGCTGGAGAATAGCTCTTCTCATCCTAATTTTAGTATTTCCCACCTTCCTCCTTTCTGTCTGGACATTGATCTCACCACATTTTGCAGGAAAAACTGATCAGTGGACAGACTGGGATCCTCAGGGACAATCCAGTGCGCTGCAGAAAATGCTGCTGCTGACTCAGAAAGGGTTTTGCATCCTCCTGCTTCGGAGCTGAGCTCGGTGCCCTCTCTTTATGAGAGAAGGTATGGGTCTGTCTTCAACCCACTGTCCTTGCAGTGAGGTATTAGTCGATCTGACAATCAGCTGTGGTCATGAGTGCTTGGGGTCACCAAAGACTTTACAGCACTTGTACTAGAAGCAGTTGTTGTTGTTTCTGCTTTGGCCACGGTCCAGCCTGAAGAATTTCATTGTGCCCAGCACCTCCTGCAGCTCAATTCACAGCAGCGTTATCCAGCCTGGGACAGATCACGGGACAGTCAGGTGTTGGAGATGCTATTACTGGGTCGGCTGCTGAGCAATGGTTGTGCAATCGCCGGCAGCTCGATGAGCCTCTGCACACCTCCGTTTCTCACGATGTAAATAGGGAGGGCGTTTACTGAAGCCACAGGCTATGCAGCACTCGGTTAATATTTGAATAAGTGTGGAATTGCTTAAATCCTAGAATTATTTAAAATCAGCAGAAGACTTTGTTGCATGCTGTATTATTCCACAATTTCCCTGCTATGCCTCCCGCCCTCACACCGTCATTACTGCTTGCCAAGAGTTTATGGATCTTTTTGAGTGGAAGGTAATACATAAACATAAGTTATTGTTGCTTACACCAACTGATTTACTGTGTTTCCTTGTGAAACCAGAGGCTCCCATTTAAAACTGGATCCTGAAGCCAAGAAATGTTTGCTGGAACAGCAGCAGCAACTGATGTCAGGGTTACAGCACATGGCAATGATGTCTTGGGCAATACTTCTTGCAGGGGGAGTACAATGAGTTTTCAGCCAAACATTCTAAGAAAATGATGTTTTTGTGACGACATTGCATACGTCTGCGTGTTAGTTTGGATTTCCTGTCCAGAAAAGCATCTGTCTAATCCCCTCAAAAGTGCTATATTCCAGAGGTCTTGTGAAATAGGTGGCCAAGACAGTGGAGAGAGACGGTGTCAGTGTTCCCACTGAGGGACAGGAGCATCCGTTGTTAGACCTCAGAGAAAACCCACCCAGGGAAAATGTTCTGCGAGTGGTTTCTTTAGTTTTACTTTTCTCAAATTACACTTTTATATCCCCTGAAAAGAGAGATATTCTGTCATTTTCATCACTTCTTGCTAGAGGTCTCCTAACTCAGACGGTGACTTCTGCAGAGAAATGTGAAGCTTGGGAATTTGTTCACAGGGTAGTCACCATCTTAAGACAAATTTAAGACTAAAACTTCTCAGAAGAGTTAAGTCATTGCACACAATTCACTGCAATCTGATTCTGTCTGAAAATCTCCAATAATGGCAGCATGCTGTATTAAAAAAATCAAAGCTCACATTGATCTTTACCTGAGCTAGATCAATAAGAACAATTCATGATAAATAACTGGGGGAAAGTACCTTGATTCAGGTTTAAATGCAAGATACTCTCAGCACAGTGTCCTTCCTTTTGTTTTATGGGGGTTTTCTCTCCATGTTTCTGGTGAATTCAATACCGCTGACAGCTGCTGAGCTAATAGCACTAGACGCTGAAGTGCTGTCTTCCAGCGAGGGTGTAGCACTGCAGAGGAATGGCTTTGTCTATGCACTGTAAAAAGCCTTTTCGGTACTGTTGTATCAGAGAAATGAGAAGATGGTTTATAATTCTGATTGTGAAACACGCTCACTGTGTTGTGAGGAAGCTCATATGGAAAAGATAGGAAAAGTGGGAGTTTCTCCCCAGGGAAATGCTGGAAATGCTGTTCAGAGTCACCATTCATACTGCATTTTTAACAAAAAAAACCAAACCCAACCTTCTGTAAGATACAACAGTTGGGAAAGCCTGGCTTTTTTTTTTTTTACTTCAGACTTAAGATTTAGTATATCTTGCTGTACGGGGTGGAGACACGAGGATCTGAGCTGGAATCCAAACCCAGCTTGTGCTCTAACCTGCTTTGTAAGTTTGGGCAAATCCCATCTCTTTTGCTTCATGAGAAACGAGGGCTGACAGGTATTGTAAGAGATTATTTACCCCATCCTTCTCCCTAAGAAAAGAACAATTCCCCCTAAACTGTTCAGAACAGATGTTTTACTAATTTCTTGTTAAATAAAAATATCCAATGGTGACTATTCCACTGCTTTTCTAGGCAATTTGTTGCGGTGCTCAACTATTCTTACCCTTAACCCAACATCTAATTTCTATTGCCTTTCCCAAGATGTAAGCTCATTATTTCTTGTCCTAGGCTCACTGCATGCAAAGAGGAGCTAATTCCCTCCTGCTCTGCAGCAACCTTTTGCATATTTCAAGATGATATAATGTCTCCTTTCAGTTACGTCTTCTCTTCTTCAAACTAAATGCTTTGTAAAGTGTTGTAAGACTAGAATAAAAAATGCTCTGCGGGCTAGATTTTAAAGGGCTCTGTTCCAGTGTAGTCACCAAATTTGAAGTGAAAGCATTTTCAAAAGCAGCTTTTTCTCACTAGGGATGGAGAATCGCGCTGAGGCAGAGCCGGTCCCAAAGGCTGTGTCCATGCTGTCATCCCAACTGCGCCTGACACCTTTCTCAAATCCAGACTCACCAACTGTCTGTGCTGTCGACACACAGACACAGGCGAAGGCTGAGATGGGGAGGGAAAGGTCAAGCACGTCTCGGTGTGGATCTAAGTTTTCCTTCTCACAGTCTCTGCAGATTATTCATGAGCGGAACACGCGATAGCCCAGCCTGTCAGCAGATACTCTGATTGTGGCTCTTCCTAAGCACCATATGGATGCTTTCAGCCTGAGCTACAGCCCTGCTAACAGTTGGTAGCGTGGATGAAAACCGCACAACACACAGTGATCGGTACTGTCGGCCCTGCCACAGGGACTGACCTGTACACCCCAAAAGCAACACTGCGTGGTTCCACCAGGGCTTGTCCCCCTGCCCGCACCCACCCAGCCCATGGCAGCCCCCGATGTACAACTCTGAGAGCGTGGCAGGATTTCCTCAGCCCAGAAAGCGGATTTTAAAAGGCAGCCATTTGAATAAGAAAGAATTCTGATGAAACAGAAATTTGGGACTTGCTAGTTTAAGTTTTGGATGTATCAGCCTTCAGCTGACCTTCCACTGTGTCTCACCTGCTGTCCCCGGACAGTGATGTGATGCGTAGAACATTCATAGCACCTTTGGGCTGTTTTTCTTGCCTTGGTTAGTCACATCTTTAATGGTCTCATCCTATAATTATACAGCCACCGGAACTGTATGACCCTGAATCACAAAATCAGGTAATGAACCCTCATTCCAGCGTGTGAGCGCAGCATCACTCTAACTTCAATGCATCGTCTCCCCCCAAAAAATGTAAAACCCATGATAATCTCTAAGCTGGATAGAAAATGGCACTTTTCCCTCTACTCATAAGGACACCACTGGCTGCAACCCCCTTTTCCTTCAGCCGCTGGATTGTATGACGAGATTGTGTAGCCCTGTTACTGCAAAACCGTTCCTATATTTCAAAACACAGTGCTGGGAACATATGTGAGAGAAGGAGAAAGGAAGGCAGCTGAAAGTCCACAGCCAACAGCTTGTGTCAGAAATCTGCTGGAGGAGGAGACAGTTGGGCATTTTTAATGGCCACGCGGTATCTGCAGGACCAACGCGAGCAAACTTGGCTTGCGGCTGAAATTGTTTGCGATCTCATCAATTCCTGACAAACCACACGAGCCCGGGTGGTGGGCTCTGAAGGGAATTGGAACAGCTGCCCCTAAAATTGCATTCCCCAAACAAAAACTTTGCCACGGCCTCCTCATGTCTATCTGCGCTGAAGGCAAACCCAAGGCAAACCTTGCACCTCTGCATGGAGGCAGAGTCGCTGAAGAGCACATGTTGTTGAGGGGGTACATGGTGGGCTGCTCCGAGGTGGCTGTGGCTTGTGTGTTGCTGAGGGGGAACATGGCAGGGCCCTCTGAAGTGGCCAAGGCTAGATGTGGCTGAGAGGGAGACATGTTGGGGTGTTCTGAGGCAGCCATGGTTGTGTGTCACCAAGGGTGGACACTGGCAGGGCTCTCTGAGGTGGCCATCACCATGTATTGCTGAAGGGAGAACATGGCAAGGCTCTCTGAGGCAGCCATGGCTGTGTGTCACTGAGGATGGACACTGGCAGTGCTCTCTGAGGCAGACATGGCTCTGTATCACTGAAGGGCGACATGGCAGGGCTCTCTGAGGTGGCCATCACCACGTATCGCTGAAGGGGGAACATGGTAGGGCTCTCTGAGGTGACCATGGCTATGTGTCACTGAAGGGCGACATGGCAGGGCTCTCTGAGGTGGCCATCACCACGCATCCCTGAAGGGGGAACATGGCAGGGCTCTCTGAGGTGGCCATCACCACGTATCGCTGAAGGGGGAACATGGTAGGGCTCTCTGAGGTGACCATGGCTATGTGTCACTGAAGGGCGACATGGCAGGACTCTCTTGAGGTGGCCATCACCACGCATCCCTGAAGGGGGAACATGGCAGGGCTCTCTGAGGCTGCCATCACCATGCACTGCTGAAGAGGGGACATGGCAGGCCTGAGACAGCCATCACCATGTATCGCTGACGGTGGACACCAGCACGGCACTCAGAAATGGCCATGGCTGTGTGTCACTGAGCAGAGGACAGGGCAGGCTCTCTGAGGCAGCCATGCCTGTGTGTCGCTGAAGGGGAGCAATGGCAGGGCTGAGGCAGCCATGGCTGTGTGTCACCGAGGAGGACACTGGCAGGGCTCTCTGAGGCGGCCATAGCTGCGTGTCGCCGAGGGGGCACACAGCGGGGCATTGAGCTGGCCATGGCCGTGTCCCCCGCGGGACGAGGCGCCGAGGCGCGGCGACCGGTGACGGGGGGGCGGCGTGTGGCCCGCCCCGCCCCGCCACACTCAAGATGTCGGCGCCGCCGCGGCGATGCCCGCCCCGCCGTGACGCGCGGCGTCAGCTGACGGCGGAGCTGCCGGTGGCGGCGGCGGGGGGCGGGCGCCGGCACTCGCAGTTGTCCGTCGCCGCCGCGCAGAGCCGCCGCCGGGCCTGAGGCCGAGCCGCCGTCGCCATGCCCTCGGAGAAGAGCTTCAAGCAGCGCCGCACCTTCGGTGAGCTCCCCGGGAAGGGACGCGGCGGGGCAGGGTCGCTGACAGAGCCCCGACGGCCGCCCCGGCCCCCTCCGGGCCTTGTCTCTCGGCGGGAGGGCCGCGGGGGGCGGACGGCGGCGGCTGCCCTCGCTACGGGGCGGGGGGGGGGGAGGGGGGGATCGGTGAGGCGGGGAGGGGACAGATCTCGTTCGGAGCGGCGGAGATTCCTCTGGCCGGCTCCCGCTGACGGCCGGGGGTCCGTGGCCGGAGCGGGCCCGGCCTCCCTGCCCCGGTCCGCGGGGCCGCCCGGGGCTGGGCGGGTGTCCCCGACCGCTGTCGCCGCCTGCTCGGGGCTGCAATGGAAACAAACCCCGGCCCGGCCTCCGCTGCCCTGCGCGGCTGCGGGGCTGGTTCCGCCCCGCCGAGGAGGTCCGAGCCCCTCCGCTCCTCTGCGGGGACAGAGCCGGGAAGTTTGGGGCAGGGTCATCTTTGGGTGTCCGAGGGTGGCGGTGGGTGGCACCGTGGTGAGCCCCGCGCTGGGTGGGGAGATGGGGCTCTCCACATCGTCCATTATCGGCCGCAGAATTCCCAGGAGCCGGGAGACATCACTGTGTGCCAGGAGCTGGGCCTGCCCTTCCCTCCCGGCCCCGTCTGCTCAGTGTCCGGCTTCGTCCCCGCTATTGACAGCAGAATTAAGCTCCACTTGCTGTTTGGCACTTGGCGCGGTGTGAGGAATTCTCTGCCCGGGGAGCCGCGAGTGGACTGGGACGTGTGTCCCCTGCCTCCGTTTAGTTATTGAAAACTAGCAAAGGCATCGAAAAGAGCTGTGTAATGATGGCTGGGGAAATGAGATTAGTCTCTTTCTAGAAGGAACAGCCTTGATAGAGCGGTGCCAACACTTCTTTCTGTGCCTAGGATGGGACCAAAGCAATCAAAGAGCTCGGTATCTGTTCATGTGTGTCGGTGAGGTAGGCTGAAACGCTCTGAGGGTAACACGAACTGGCAGCGTAACCTATTTCTGCGTGAGCTATAAAATCCCATACGTAAAATGGAATCGGTGGAAGTAATTGATCCAGATTTTCTTTTCTTCCTGCTTTTGGGTTAAAGTCAAGCTGCTTAAGAGAGCTTTCTAGTGTGCCCACCCTTGTCTTTGTTGTTCTGTTAAACATAAGCTGTTCTCCTCATTGAAGCAGAGAGAATTTTGATCTAATGGAGTCTGTGGTTAAGCTGCCCCTTTTCTTGGAGTCTTCCAAAACTGTTGTTGACCCCATCGCCTGTCAGCAGCCTCTGTTGCAGGTATTAAGTTCAGCTAGGATGGCAGCCAAGCAGTTGCCACTGCAACTAATGTCGTCAGAGAACAGTGTTTATCTGTGGCTGACTGAAGCCTGATTTTGAACACGCCATATACAATAATCTCAATGATTTGTCCGGTTTATGTTCCTTCTACTCCAGGGAGTTCTGCTGAATAACGTTGCCGTGAACAAACCTGTTTCAGTTGAAAAGTTAATCAGACCTCTCTGTGCTCACTGGGTTAACGATTGGTCTCATTCGCTCACCGTATCTCTTGTGTTTCTGGTTAATCTTAAAAAGTATTTTAATTAGCTGGTATCTCTGCCCTTGAAGTGTTAATGCTGGTCTGTAAGAGCGTGGCTTGGGCTGTGAGATGTGAAGCAGGATGGCTTCCAGGTTCTCGGTCAGGTGAAGGCTTTGCATACTCCTTGCCTTAGTTCTGCTTGATTCACCTCCAGCTTAAAACCGTGATTCACATGAGTTGCATTTCCTTACTGGGCTTGTAACAAGGCGCAGAGATGTATTTCATGCACGCGGACTTAATGTGGACTAATGGCGAGCTGAGTGATGTTCTTGCTGAGTGACGGAACAGGTAGCGTGCCCCGTGCATTAACATACCAGCCAGGAGCTGGGCTGCTGGTCTAAGCTCTTCCTCTCCCATGAGCAGCGCACTTCTCCCTGGTAAAGCTGTGATGCAACACTAAATCTTCTCTCTGAGAGGTGTTTATAAGATGGGGATGGCCTGGAAAGCCCCAGCCCGCTGAAAAGAGCTGGAGAGGTTAAAATTGAGTTCACTGAATCTGAAAGTGGGCAGGGTATAAGCAGATGCAACTGCCTCTAAAAGCAACTGTGCCTGTTTACTTTGGCTCGGAGGTGCACTTCAGCCTGGTTTATAGTATCTGTGCTATTAATATTTATGTCTGAGGAGAGGTGAACTTTATTCTGAAAACTGGCACAGGGGACGGTGAAATGTCTAGGTACACAAGAACCAACCAACAGCTTCCGCAACAACGGGTGCGGCATAATCAAAACGGAAAGCTGTAATTCGGTAATGCTAGAGCGCAGGGCGTAAGCTGATGCTGCCAGGCTTCGGCTAGTCTTAGGTCTCAGATAATTGTTGACAACTTCCTCTTCTGGGATCTCGCAGAAATAGTATGGGATATTTAGTCGTTAACTTGGGTGGTGTAATTTGATGCCGTAAATTTATGAGATTAAATTTAGTGGGTAGAAAATGAGGTATGTAGGGAGGAAGCTGTCTCCTTTAGCACTTTCTAGGAGTCCCAGGCAGCGTGTGTGCAGTGCTTGCCACCTTGGCTTAAAGAGCAAAGTATCATCTGTCAAAAGAGAGGTTTTTACTTGTGACAGTGCTGTCCCATCTGAAAACTGCTTTGCCTGAATTTGGTTTTATGGCTTTTACTAACGTGCAGTCCCTCTTTTCAAGGGTGGAGAAATAAAGTAATAACGGCATTAACTGTGGATGTTTGAACAGACTTTTTTTTTTAATCTCTTGCAGAGCAAAGAGTGGAAGATGTACGACTGATTCGAGATCAGCATCCAACTAAAATACCAGTAAGTCTGGTTCTTTTCACTTCAATTTCCAGTCTCATATTCTTTTTAGTAGCTAGAAACCTGTAAAAGAGCGACCAAATTAAAATTTGGCTGTTCAGGGTCTTTAAGCCTGGATTTCAGAAACATTCTCAAACTAGTAACCGGCAGTCAGTGTGGCAGAGCAAGGTGCTGGCTGGGGACTGGAGGAAACGAGGTTTCCTGTGTACTAAAGTTACATGCTGTAACTTCAAAGAAAACCACACCCCGCTTGAGCTCTGAGATTCTCCTGAGTATTCAGCTCTTCTCATCTCAGTGTTTTTCTTCTCCAAAAGAAGAGTCTGCAGAGACTAACCAAGAAGAATACACAGTAATGTAGAGGCAGTTACGGCTTTAATCACCAATCTGTGCCGAGAAAGACAAGAAACATTTGCCTTCTGGGAAGCAGGTCTCCAGAAACGCTGCTTGGCTTTCAACCCCCTCCACCCTAGTGTTGGGCCACCTCAGAGAAGGGATCAGCCCTTACCTTGTCACTCTTCTTTAGCTGGTCAGCTCGAAATGCTGCCTGCATTTTTATTTTCTTTTGTTTATGGCATCCTCAAGGTTACAAAGCAAAGCATTCTAGGAAGCAAAAGTCACAGATTGTGGTCTATTGCTGATGAATTCTCCACAACTGGTGAAGTTTTGAAGTCCTGGGCTTTTGTGTGACGGCTGTCACCACAGTAAGCAATAGATGCAACTGTCCTTATGGCTGTTTTGTGGAACAGGGAAGGTCTGAGGAGATCTTGGGGAGCAGAAGAGAGAACTTAATGGGGACACCTCAGCCTTTGGTTCTTGGTGATGAGAGCTGATGATCCCTGCAAGTGGAAATTCTGCTGTGAGCAAACTGCAAACTGTCCGCAATTACAGTGCAAATTCATCACCAGAAACAATTGCCTCCATGTCAAATAGAAACCGAAAGGTTTTTGGCTTTCCTTTAGCTTTAAACTGCTTCATCTCGAAGCTGCTGCTGCTGTTTTACAGTGCTGTTGGCCATGGGAACAAGTAATATTTTATAGGAGAGATTTTTTTGACTTTTCTGGAATGTGCGGTTTTCCCCAAAAGGTCCTTTCCCAACAAATCTGTTTCCTGACAGAAGATTGCTTTCTCACCCACCTTTCACAGATCACTTAGCCCCGGTCCCCAGCCTCTGTGACCACAGATTGAAAGCCATTGATTTATAGTAAAGCTCTCATTTAAGCCAGCCACGGACATATTACCAGCAGAAATTAGAGGTACCTAAGCACATTGCAGAAGAGGCAGCGATGCAAACTCGCAACTATGGCAGAGGCCTGCTGGGATCCCTGGAGGCTTGCTGTGGTTGCCTGTCCATGTCCTAGCTTGAGTCACTGCCTCGTTATTATCATTAGCAGTTCTGGATGAGATAAGATGGCAATGTCACGCTAGATGGTAAATTCCTCCTGTCCTGTCAACATCCTTCATTTTGCTGTTGGAAATATTATCTACTGGTTACGGTCTACCTTTTTAAAAATAGTGTTGGGTTTTTTTTTCCAGAATGAGCCAGCGTATATTTAAACCGGTGTAAGGAAATCTTTCTCTGATATAATTAAATTGGCTCAATATCACTTCACCTGTGCAACTTTTGAGTATCGACACAGCCAGACCCCGTGAGCATGGAAATGATCCAAGTGAATGGTGTCACGTAGCTACCGTTGATTTAAAAACAACAAAGCCCACATGGCTGTGGAAACGGGAGCGCACGAATTCTGAGATCATTTCTTAAAAGCAGGAACTAAACACAGTTGCTGGGCAGGGTGCTACTCAAATTGGCAAATCTGCAATTTCCTTGTGAATTAAGTAGTTACTACATAACAATCTTCACAGAATTACTGGTTCCTCAGCATGCTGTCTTGAGATTAAGGAGGAGGAAATTCTCTCCTCTGAGGCTTTATAGCCTTTGAAAGTAGCTTTTTCTCATGCATTAGAGTACCTATGGAAGGTGAATGGAAGAGCATTCTAACCTGGAGGTGTAGTTCTTAGAAAGACATGGCCTGAAACTGGAGAAATTCTAGTGAAAACTAGTTCAGTTTGCAGAGTTCTGTAGCAGCCCAAGCCCCTAGTCAGCCGCTGTGATGTCTTAGAGGGAAGTGTACTTTATCTTTTCTTGAGTTTCCTTGTTGCTGGGTAATTCATTACTAGATGAAACGATTCAGGCAAATGAACTGTTGTAAAACGGCACCCAAGCTGTGGATGTTTGCTGTTAAATGCCTCTTTGTTACCCCTTCGTGCAGTGACTCTTGCAAACAGAACAAGAGGCACGTGAAGATAATTGTAATTGTTCCTTTTCAGATTTAAGATACTTCATTCACAGATGAAGGGAAATGGAGTTTAGCAGAAATTCTTGTACTTTGCTGTGAGATGAGGGCACAGACACCGTTTCTGCGTTTCACATCTTCTGCTCCTTTCTCTCTGTTTCTTTTCAGGTGATCATTGAAAGGTACAAGGGAGAGAAGCAGCTTCCAGTTCTGGATAAGACCAAGTTCCTGGTGCCAGATCACGTCAACATGAGCGAGCTAATCAAAATTATCAGGTAGTATGCTGTGATTTCAGCGTAAGCTGCATCAGCCTAAGGCTGTATGATTCTTTGTTAATTCCCCAGCTGGTGTATGCATTTGGGAGCTCTTTAAATGAAAAATTCATCTAATGAGCGCTTGGTATCATCCCTAGGACAAATTCATGAGAAGTGCTTTTTCCTTTGGCTTTGCTGGGGAAAAATCTCTGGAAAGACCTGAGCTGGTACTCTGCTTTCAAGAGGAGTCTCTGGTTCCCAGAGACATAGGAGGGAGTCTGGGGCCACGAATCCCTGTCTAACATGGGTGCTTCTGACCCAGGGCTCCAGCGCTTCCTGCTTGGCTATTTTGGGATGCCTTCCTGGTGTTCTGGATGGGAGTCCCTCTGCGGAGTGCCTGCCCCTTCCCACCCACAGGAGGGGGAGTTTGGGCTCATGGCCAGAGCTCTTGAGCTGTTGCTCGGGGTTGATATTGGCATCCTTTGATGGTGAAATGAGGTTTCCCCTGATTACAGTGTTGAGGCCCGAAAAAGACACGTTCAGATCCGTGTCTTTTTGTCCCATCTGTGTGCACAGACTGTGGCTTGGGTCCTGCTCCGCTCTGGAGCTGAGCTTTGCTGACAAGAAGAGGCGAAGGGGAAGTAGCCATGGAGTGGAAGTTGTGGTCTAAAATTGTGGTCAGAAATTCTGCTAGAAGTGCATTTCCCCTGGCTTCATGTCATACTAATGAGGACTATCTCATTAGTAAGACTTCTCAAGCGGTAAACTTGGAAGTTAGCAGCAAACCAGAGTTTGCTTTTTGTTGGTCACAGTGTAGCAGGAAACTGGTTCTTGGAGGCCACAAGCTGTAAAATCTGAGAGTTGTCCCACGTGTCCAAACAATTCCCTGCCTCGGAGGCTTGTACAAAAACTGTCTGTCGCAAGCAAATCCCAGCTCTTACTTGAGTAAGAAGGTGAGATAGGGTTTTGGAAGCAGGAACCATGTTGCTCAAGTCTTCCAGGATTTCTCATGAACATTAAAGGCCCCAGGCAAAAAGGATAACAGCCAGCTGAAGGGTTTCCCCCACCTTTTTCTTTGGCTTCATTGTTAATAGGTGACTTGGTCCCAGCTGGACTTGGTCCTTGGCCAGCTCCTTTTGTGCATGGCAGAGCACACCCGTCCCACCCCTCCCCTGGCTGCTGCCTTCTCACAGCCTGCTCGCTCTGGAGAGATTAGAGCTTGGTTCTGGAAGGGTCCCTTTCCAGGGCTGTGGCTGGGAGGCTAAATAAATCCTTTTTTTCCAGCTGCTGCTGCCCCTCAGCAGGGAGCAGAAGCTGCAGGAAGCTCTTCTGATCTGTTCTTTCCTTCTTTCTCTGGTTGCACCTCCACATATCTGAGTGCTTACTTGGTTAATGGAGTGGTGAGAGAGCTCCTCTCTGCAAACCTGCTTTCCAGCAAGCAGTTCAGCAGAAAATAGCTATTTTCCCCCAATCAGAGTGAACAATCTGAGGGAAACCCCAAAGTTAGATGTTTACTGTGCCACGCGGTCTGTAAAGTCTGTCACGCTCTGCCTTTCCGTGGGATGCTTCTCCTGGGAGGGAGGAGAAAAGGGGGCAAGATGCTCTAGAGGTTAAATGCAGGCTGTTCCAGAGCTGGTGGTGAAGGGAGTTTGAAAGGTCCAGGGCCTTCTCATGGGAGCTCTGCCATCCTCCTTCCCCAACTTCACGCGGATCTCTCAAGGTCAGCCCGAGTTTACGTTTCCAGGAGAAGGTGTTGAGCAAAGCTGTGAGCCAAAGGTCCCTCAGGCCTCGCCTGTTTGCTGGCTGTAGAGGGATGATGCCACTGCCCCGGCGCCATCCTGGTGAGGAGTAACTCTTCACTTCCGTTTAATGCCCTTCTGGAGCCAGGCTTTTCCAGTGAAATAAGGGCTTCTGTCAGTAGATGGATTCGAGTGGATTTAGCAGATAAATTTAATATAACTTCAAGGTGGGAAGCAAATGCCTTCTCCAGGGGCAGGGCTGCTTTGGGTGGGGACATCTCACTGGTGTCAGTGGTGGAGGACTTTGTTTTGCCATGTGTCCTGTGTTGATGTGAGTGGAAATGCAGAGTCATCACTGTCAAACTCCTTCCCCTCCCCACTCCCCCCACTTCCCCCCGACAGGCGGCGCCTGCAGCTGAACTCCAACCAGGCCTTCTTCCTCCTGGTCAACGGACACAGCATGGTGAGCGTTTCCACACCCATATCCGAGGTGTACGAGAGCGAGAAGGACGAGGATGGCTTCCTCTACATGGTGTACGCCTCTCAGGAGACTTTCGGAGTGCAATCTTCTGTCTAAGACAAGCAAGCGGCTTCTAGCCTAGGATTTTGGTTTACCCTTGGCCGTCACCCCCCACTCTTCCCCACACACACCCCAGGGAAAGAAACGGATGTCACCTCCGCTCTCAGTACCTTAGCGTAGTCTTGCTTTAGCAGGTGTCTCATCTTACCTTGCCTTGTTTGTGACTATTAAAACAGTACAGACGAGCAACCTCCGGCTTTGAAACCTGCTGTAATATTCCACACAGGCACATTTACATTTCTGGACTTTATGAATGGAACCCAATTGCGCACGTGACAATTGCAAATAAAGGGACACTCGATTGACTTTAACAAGCAAACAGGCACCAGGGAGAAGCTAAAGTGTTTCGTGTGACAGTTTTCTGGAAAATCTCCCTTTGATTCCTTAAAGTTGGTTGTTTTTTTTTTTTAAAAAAAAAAAATAGAAAAACGGGAAGGCTTCTCGTGAGAGCAAATAGGTTTTAATGTTCCGAAGCGGAGTTTTGTCTTCTGCAGCTCAGCGAGACTGGTGTCAGCGCTGCGGTGGGTTCAGGCAAGGGCTTGGGGTGAGCTGGGGGAGTTAACAATTCTTTTTTTTTTTTTTTTTTTTTTTTTTTTTTTTTTGTCTCTGTTTTTTGTGGCACCACCCATTTAGGAAAGGTGCCGGTTTCTGAAATACTCATACCAAACACCACAGCTTTATTGTAGTTTTAGGAAGTGTTTAACTGTAAAATACACACCTGGACAGGTAATAACTGAAATAAACTCCGGTCTGTTATGAATTTCCAATCCCTGTGTGTTCAGTGAAACACCCTTGTTCACGTGGGCTCGCTTCCAAAAGGTGATCCCTCCCACCCCAGCCCGGAGGTTTGCCGTTCCCTTGCCCGGCAAAGGGAGAAGGCAGTGAAGGGACCCCCGCTGCCAGCACTTCGGGGGGGCTGTGCCGATGGCCACAGCTGGCCCAGAGCGGGCTAGTGCAATGTGAGACAGGAGCAGCGCCCGTGGGGAGCGCGGGTGCGCTCAGGGCCTCCATCCGACGCCAACACCTCTGTTCCCACCGCTGGCCTCGGACACGCCACTGGAATTACCGCCCTGTGCTGCTTAACCCCTCTCTCACTCCTTCTGCATGTCACCACCGAGGGGGGGGTCAGGGAGAACCGCTTTTAGAAGCAGCTCGTCACGTCCAGGAGTTGCTGTCGAGAGTTGATGAACAAATGCTTTTTTTTTTTTTTTTTTTCTGTTTTGTTGTTATTGTTGGGGTTTTTTTTTCCATCACTGAAGTCTCCTGCCACTTGCATGGGGTTTGGAAGCGTCACTACTGTCCCGTGCAGAGGAAAGGTATCTCCTAGGACCTGCCTTTTTCCTCTAGAGTCGTCGTGAAGCGAAGCGTAGCGGGATGAGATTACTCTTGTATATTCTTATGTGTCTGTGAACTAACTACAGCCGTTACTGGAAGCTAACTTACTATAACGGGGTGGGGGGGAAGAAGCAATACTACTGCGTCCTGGCACTCGAGCTCGATACGGTGTACAATTTGTACCTACCCACACCTCTTTGCATGCATCTCGTTTTGTTTTTTTTTTTTTAATCGTTCTTTGTGTTTTTACTCCAACGTAAACTTTTAAATGCAGCTTGTTCTACGTTTAGTTTTGTTCGTGTAAGGAATTGTTTAACTCATAACTGACAACCATACTTGTAATTACGACGTGATTGACTGATATTCCTGTACAAATGTTGCTTTTTTAAAATTAATACAGTGCTGATATGGATGGATTACATCCCAACTTAATTCTGGCTGGTGTGGTTATTCCTAGACGGCTTTCTCAAGTCGGAGCTCTGCAGGGAAGGGCACACAGAGAGGATCCACAAAAGGTGGTGAACCAGGTCCTGCCGACAACGAGTAGACGCCTGTACTGAAACCCCCGATACTGATGGTCATTAACAACTCGGAGGGGGAGCCACCACCCTCCAGGAGGAGGAATTTGAGGTGTAATGGCCCTGTAAAAGTTCTGCTTTGCAGATGGGAATGGACCGGGGCACACGGATGGGCTTCTGTATCCCCATTTTGTTTCTGTTCCTGCTCCACCAACCTCTCCCTCAAGGATTCAAAGTCCTGGTGCTGCAGCTGCTCCTCAGGAAGGACCCCAGGCGCCGGCCACAATCGGCTGCTGCCTTCCTGCGGATCGGGGCACAAATCTTCCCTGCGCATCCTCCCCTTTCCCCGGGAAACCAGGCAGGGGCTTGGGCGGGGGGGTGGGACAGCAGCTGGAATCTGCTTTTAAAGCCGGGAGCTGAGTCAAGGGGAGGAGAGCAGTTGGAAGCGCTGTCACGGATCCGTGATTCACCCGCAGGTGTCTGTGGGTGGAGAGACAGCAAAAGTAATAAAGGGAATTAAAAAAAAAAAAACAAAAACCAAAACCAAAAGAAGTCCCTGGTAACTGCCAAAAGCTGGAGAAGTCCCTTAAATTAAAAAAAAAAAAAAAAAATCCAAAGGGATTCTGTTTAACTCTTTATTTTCCATACATTAAATTTACTCAGATAAAAACATTCTAAAAATGTACAATTTTACTTTTAACAAAGTATAATAAAACATAAAAATCCCAATACCAGAATACTTGACATTTACAATTCAAAATCAAATTAGCTGAATATTAAATATTTACAAAACTATTTAAAATATTTATAAAGTTACATGCACAATTTGTAATACTAGAATTGACCGAAGTAAAAGAAATGGCTCAAATGGGAGCAGGAGTTTCCTTCATTCCTAGTGGAAAGTTATGTCCAAGAGAAGCTGTTAAATCTGCACTTGAAAACACGCAGGATCTGCTTTTCTGCTTCGGTACCAACGCGGTTTCTTGCTCACGTCAGAAATAAATGTAAGAGAGCAAAGGGGTAGTTCCAAGGGTTGGTGACAAAAGATGGTGACGGGCAGGGGGCGCCTCGGCCGGCAAACGTGGTGTCGAGACCCCCCAGAGCGCTCCGGTACGTGGATTTCTGCCCAGGATTGCCCACATCCGTCCGATTTAAGAGCTGTTCCAGCCTCCCCCGAATAATCCACAGCTCCCGGTGTCCGTGGCCTCCAGTGAACAAACACGGTGAACCCCTGCATGGGGGTTTCATTGTTATTTCGGGGAGGGCTGTTGCTCTGCCGAATACCACACAGTGTGGTTAATTTTTGAGTTGCCTTCACCCTGAAAGCTCATCAGCCAGAAATAGCGTGAAACAGGATTTTGGGGTAACGGTAAAGGTCTAGTGCTAGAACTATTATTTTTGGAAGTCTGGCGTTTGATTTGCCAAGATTTAATGACCGCGGTGTGAAAAAGTTTCACAAAAAGTGGAGTGTGCCGTGTTATTTTAAGGAAAAGTATTGTGGAACTGTCTGATCGATACCTCGCTTGCTCAAATGAGGCTTCCCCTCTTGGCTCTCCCGCTGCTCAGCGTCGAGCCCGGCAGATTTATTAACGCTTAATTTGCAGACTGCCAGGGCGAGGAGGAGTTTGCTGGAAATTCCATCCCATTTCGAGTGTTTCCGTTGCCGACCCCTCTGAGACTGCGCCGCGCGTCGCTCGCTCCCCCGAGGGAACGGCTCATCGCTACCTTCTCCCTGCCCCTGCGGGGGGGACGACTCGGGATTCCCTTCCCTCTCAGGCTTAAAAAATCATTTCTATTCCACAATGAAATCCATTTTGGGAACTAATTCTTTTTTAGACTTTCAACACAAAGATAGGAATAAATAGCATTCTTTGACATCTCCATCTTTCAACGTATAAAAATAGGTTTTAAGAACTGGTTCTTTCAGCCAGTGAAGCTGGAACTACTATTCTAAAAGAAGCTGCCTTTTTTTTTTTTGGGGGGGGGGGGGGGGAAAGATGGATTTGTGCCTTTTAAAAACAGAGTAAGGATTATTTTTATGGAACTAAAGTGCTCTGTTGGGACTTACCAGCTTTGGCAGTTCTGGGTACACAGCGGAGAGCGTTCGCTGGCAGATCTGGAGCCACAACTCGCCCGGGTTTAGGGAAGGCTCTGCCATCGCTGCCGGCTCAGCAGTCGTTTCTCTGTTACACTCGGGGTGCTTTACGGTACTCAAAACTCGCTGAATTCGAACTTACTCTAAAACCAGACTTCACCATTTAAAAACGTTACCTAAAAGCACACAGAAGCCACTTGAAGAAACATCAGCCTTAACTTTACACAAAGGAAACAATCCCAAAGCAAGCTCTGGAGAAAGGAATGGAACAGTTTGCTGGACAGAAGTTCGGTTTTACAGTCCTTTTGTAACGGTTTCGACTCCGTGATGAATACCAGACGAGACCGTGCCCAGCCTCGGGCAGTAAAACAAAACGCAATCGGTACAGAAATTATTCCTTTTTTTTTTTTTTTTTTTCTTTTTCTGTTGATTTTTGCTATTTTGAGAGGGTTTGGAACACTTGCGTGTGTGTCGAAATACAGTTTATTTAAATACAATTCAGTTTTAAAATCTCGTTTAAAAAAAAAAAGTGGGGAAAAAAAAAAAAAAAAGAAACAAACAAACAAACAAAAAGGTTAAGGTTTGGCTTTCAGCACATGTTCCAGGCCACTGGAGAGACCCTCCAAGCTGTGAATCGTAAACATCGTCACTGAAAACTGCGCGTTTCCTTCAGCGTGATACAGTATGACAGACTGTTCCTACCATTGTCTCGAGCTCATTAAGGCAGAGTAAATTGCATTGTCAGTTTTCATCACTTTAGTGTTGTCGGTCTGAAGGGTGTTGGTCGGAACAGGGGTAACCTCCTCGCACGCAGGCGGAGCCCCGTGTGCGATGCTGCAGGGGTGGCAGCCGGGCTGAGAATACACAAATCGGGGGTGGTTTTATTTTTTTCTTTTCATTGCATAGGAATAAAAATTAATATCTTTTTTTTTTTTTTCCCTTTTTAAAAACCAAACGTTAGGCAAATTTAGCTTTTGGTTTCCGCGAAGCCGAACGCGCTTCTGAGCTGCAGATCGCGCTCCCTGGAGCCAGTGTGGCGTCTGGCCACCTCGCGTCACCGGGCCTCCCCGGCGACGCTCGGTTCTCCTGCTGACCACCCACTGCCTGAAGGGTGGCACAGAACCTTTCTTCCCTACGACCGTTGTCCAGGGAAGTCTTGACTGTCGAGCTACCACGTTTCCCCCTCTCACGGACGTTCCGTGGCCAAGGCCCATCTCCTCGGGGCAGCTCTGCTCCGCATCCAAACCTCCTCCTCGGGTACCACTGCCCTCGCTCCCCAGCGAGACTCAGCTGCGCCTCTACACGTCCTGCTCATCCCGGTGTGGTTTAAATCGGTGTAAGAAATACCTCCGAGTGTAAACAAGGCTTCAGACTTTAAAGGTGTCTTCCAAATTACAATATGCAAATATCTCTCTGTCAGACGTTTTAAAGAGAAGGCCTCACCCATTTAATGCCGTCAAATTCCTCGGGTGAGCCATGAGGATTAGTATCTTCTTTCAACCAGACAGGACCAAACTGTTTCAAATTAGCAGTTCAAGATTTGTTTGGCTTCCTCTCGAGTCCTAATTTAGATTTGTCACCCACAAATTATGTACGCTAAGTAGTTAACACCAAAGCTAGTCATCTACAATCTATTGCAACGAAGGAGGCTGACAAGAAATCCTTCAAAGTCTTGATAATAATGAAGTTTACTACCTTTTACATGTTTGACTTCTACCACTTCGGAATCCTGGAGCAAAAGCCTTGGGGTAGGAGTCAAAAGGTTGGGTTTTTTTTATATAAAGTAAAGCAAAAGCTTACAAACTCTGCTGCCAGAGTTCTCTCTCTCTCTCCTTTTTTTTTTTTTTTTTTTTTTTTTTAGGATGGTTTAAAATTCATTTACAAAAGCAGAATAATAAGGTTTCTGTGAAAGAGACCTATATACAGTAACAGGACGTAAAGGTTGTTTTGTGTATTACAGGAAAATATCCTTGAAGCCTTTATGACTCTGGAGTCTCTGGGACTTGGACCCTTGGAAACTAAGTGTATTCCACTGCTGGGAACCCAGCACTGTCTAGTAATAAGCGAGACAATGAAGCACAAGTTTGTTTTCCAGAAGGAACCGAAACTGCCGTGTGTTCTTTTGGAAGGGAATGGAGAGACTGACGTTAAGATTTGTGTGGTGAAGTCACTCATCCTGCTGGTGCCAATTTGTAAAAGTCGGAACTTCTTTGCCTCTTGCACTGGTCTCAGAGTGACACTGTCTGCTGAAAGTGCAGAAAGCTCGAAGAGTTCTACATTCTTCTGTAGTGCAATCCTTAAAAATCCCAGAGATTAGTGCCTGATCACTTTTGAAAAAAAGTAGAACATTTTACCTAGCCCAGGGGTGCCAAAGTCCTTCTGGCGAACGGCCACTCCTACCTTCAGCCTCCAGCTTCCACTTCACAACGTAGCTGCCCTGGAGTCAGACCTTTCACCTTAGAAAGTCCGCGTTATGGCAACATTCTCCAGCAAAAAAAAAAAAGTAGGTCGGTGGTTGTATTTGGGACAGAAACTACAGCTGGCCAGCCCCACCATCCATCCAGGACACATCGGTCCTACGACATGTGGTCAGAAGTTCCAACAACAAGATCCAAGCTTGAATTTGGCAATCAAAAATGGGTTTGATGCACCCCTAAGCTAGATTTTCTACCTAGTCTAATAAAGTAAAGCACCTTTGGATTAAAAAATACATTAAGCTTAACAGCAACTGGACGTCTCAGTTCTGTAGTTCGATCTCCTTATATCTCCATGGCTTACAGTATTTTTCTTGCCAGACGATAAAATATCAGTCTGTGGAGTCGAGACTTTCAGAGGGAGGAGCGTATTTCAGCCTAAACGTACCTGGGGGAGAGGAAAGAAGGGAATTAAATAACGTCAACCTTTTCACACCCGTTACGTTAAGACCGAAGAGACACTGTCACTTCTTCCCCATTGACCGCTATCAAAATATTAGCCACAGAAACTCCACTAATTAGTTAACATTTTAACACTGCTGTAAATTGCTGCCTCAAAACCAGTCACTTGTTAATTTATAGTGGCCAAACACTTGAGACCTTGTCTGCACCGTATAAAAACATACACAGACATACACTACAGACAAGACACAATGTAAAATGTAAGACCTCAGTGCTGTTCGCTCCAGTCAAAAGTTTGTAATTTTTGAAGTCAACACCACGTGCAAATTATCTCAATGCAATATGTCAATCAAAATGAAAAAGGAAAATGAGACTAGAAGGTGCTCTTGGTAACATAATGTTTCTCTCTCAGTTGTTTCCCGCCTGGAATTAAGGATTTCAGCTCTCTGCTGGAGAGGCCCACGCTATGACCATGTAAGCAACACGCCCTGCAAAATAAGTACAGCAGCGAACGTGGGACCTTCAAGGGCATTTGAACAGTAGTTCTTATTATTTTGGGGAAGAAGGGAAAGGGGGAACAGAGACGTTCAGTTTGTAAACTTCCAGGGAAACTTGCAGTTATCACCAAAGGTGACCTGGATGACAAGGCATAAGCAGTGACAATTCCTCTGGGATCTGTCCCTCCCTCTCTTCCTCCAGCAACAGACTGAGGGCTGGGCTTCTCTCCTCCCCAGAAACCATCAAAGCCCCGCAGAACACCCAGGTCTGACCCAGGGGCCACTTGGGCCCCATCCTCACGTTGGGGCACAAAAGTAAGTTTCATCTTCTGTAATTACAGCTCAAACCCACCAGCTCTCAAGAATAAGATTTTTTTTTTACGCAAGTCAGAAAGGAAAAGCTACGTGATGGCCATCGGAGTCCCTCCTGCCCTCAGGTCCGCAGCTGTTCCCCTGGGCTAAGGGCAACTCTCTGCGTGTCCCACGTCCCCCATCCGTCCCCCCACCTGCTCTCACCTTGTCGATTGAAATCCATGGGAGGCTGTTTGCAGTCCTGAGCTCTGTGACCACTGGCCCCGCAGTTGTAACAGGAGAGATTCCCATTTTTTTTGTGACTCGAACCGTTGCTGTTTCCCATCATCCCCTGTGCCTGATACACCCCTGCCGTCCCTGCCATAAAGTTCTGCATTGGCGGAACCGCAAACGTCGACTGCCCGGTCATGACGGAGTCGGGAGCTATGCCGCTGTTGTAGGCGGTGTGGACCACGGGGAAGGTGGTGCTGCTGTTGTACTGCTGCGTGTTGATGTAGCCGTTACTGCACAGAGGGTTGAAGGGCAGAAAGGGAAAAGTAAACATTGAAGGTCCTGAAAATGGATGCTGGAAATAGTTAGCGTAGCTGACGGTCATGCCGCTGGAACCGCAGTTCCCGCTGCAGCCGCAGGAGCTGCACACCATGCACCCCGGCGGCTGCGGCTGCTGCTGCTGCTGGTGGTGATGGTGGTGATGGTTCTGGTTGGGGACCGGGATGCTCCCCGCGGATCCGCTGCTGCTGCTGCTGCTGCTGCTACTGCTGCTGCTGCTGCTGCTGCTGTAGAAGTTGTTCTCGGCAACAGAGGAGAGCGTGGGGCTGGAGCTGGGCGCGGGGCAGCTGGGCAGGTTCGCCATGGTCGCAAAGGAGGTGGAGGGGTGGCTGCTGGAGGAGGCGGCGTTGCTGTTGGCGCAGAAGCTGCCTTGCATCGGCGCCACTGGCACGCTGCTCATTGCGGAAAAGGCAACTTTGGTGTTGGCTGTGTACAGAGCAGTCCGGGGGTTTATTATTGCAGGGGACACCGTTATTTGCATATTACTGGCGCAGGAAGTCTGTCCAGCAATGGCAGAATCAGTAGGAAGAGACGAAGACACCAGGAGTTTGATGGGTGGACGAGCCACGTGGAAGACTGTGCTGGATGTTACAGTGGCAGCAGTGCTCGTTTCTACTATTAATCCCGGCTGCTGAGCTGTTTTAATCACTCTGTCCAGAGTCGAGGCATGTACAACTTTCGTTCGAGGACCAAAGTTGATGGTAGATGTGGGTGAGCTGTTCTCAGCAGCCCCTGACAGCACTTGCAAGGGCTGGTGGGGAGAAGATGCAGACATTACATCCACCACGGTATTTCCAAAGCTCTTTTCCATTTTTATGCTGCCCCTAGGTCCAGCAGAAACTTTATTTCTTTCTTCTAAAGATAAAAGCGAATGCATAGACGATGAAAGTAGCTTCATGTCTGCATTGCCACGGTCTGATTTATGCACTGAATTTAGCATCCGAATGGGGGTGATATGAGTCGAGGCCGCTGACATCATCTGCATTGGCAGAGCATGGTGGCTGGACGGATTGGAGCCTGCGTCGTTTTGCACTGGTAAGACCTGAGCCGTGGGTCTGGCAGAGCTCGAAGTGAAATGATTCAGTAACATCACTGGCTTCTCCTTCTCTGAGCCGTCCAAGTGAATCTCCAAACCTAGGGACAGAAGCACCTATAAATACAAACGCTTCACCAGACAAAGCTGGGAACACAGGCACCCTTCTTGGTCATTTCTGCTTACGTCTCTCGTTCTCCTCGGCGCTGTCGGAGCTCTCTTCCCTCGTCTGGATCCCCATGGGGCTGGAAGAAGAGCTGGAGTACTCGGAAGAGCTGCCCTCCCGGGGCAGTGGGTGGGCTGGCTGATCCACGTCCACTCGCAGCTCTGCAGGTAAAGGGGGTGTGAGCAATCAGGGAACGCAAACAAGAGCGGTAACACCTACTTGGCAGGACCTAATTACAACTGTTTGACCACACCACCTCTCAGACAGTGATGGCTCAAGCTGTACAGACATACACATCGGCAAAGAAGCAGGAGTCTGGAGGCGTAACTAGTCACTGACTAGTGCAGTTAGCCATTCCCATGGGAGCCATCAAGCAGAAACTACTTTTTATTACATTCTGTATACACAGGAATTGGATTGTTTGATTGCTCCCTGTTAAGCCGATGGCATTTTGGAAGATAACACTTATGCCAGGTTGGTGAAAAAGCAGTACAAGAATGAGCTCACTCTTGTGCCGGGACATATTCAGCCCTGGGAGCACAGCAGTGTCCTCTGCTCCTCTCTCTCACCTGCAGCATGGTTGCCACGGATGCTCTGGATGGGTCCCACATGCGTCGTAGGGGGAACTCTGGCCACACCACTGCTGGTAACTGAAGAAGGTGTTGTGGGGTTTAGGCACCGTTTCTCCGATTTTTCTCTACGGGGTGATGGAAAAAGGTATGAAGAAACAAGAACTGTCTGAAGCACAACAGCAGAGGAATCAATTTCTGAATGAAACTAAAGCAGACAAAGCCCAGGAAATAATCCACTAAAATGTTACGCTAATTTCAAATGGAAACATTCGGAAATGACATCAATCTTGACCGTAGCTTCTTGCCAGCAGTTACATTTGGCCTATTTGCCATCTGATTACAATAATAATGCTCTTATTTGTACAAGGTAAAACATCACCAAATGGTGACTAAATTCCACCACACCTTACGTAAGCGTGTCCCAAACCCAGCCGTGCCCACCACAACCAAAGAGAAGCCAAATGTGGTCGAAAGCTTTCATTTTGCAAACATGCTCTGGAAAAACTGAAACTGATGAAAAATACCGTCAAGGAGCTTTGATAAATGGGCATGGATCTGGATTTTTTAATTGCTTTTTAAGTAACTGAGTAGCTGCAGAGTAAACATTTCCATCTAAGTGGAGATATAAAAACCAGGACAATCTGTTGCATCAGTTTCCCCAAAGGGCTATTCATATTGCATAGAGCACTGTCCTCCTTTATATTGCCTTCACCACCTAAAGCTGTGAGCTTCCTGAGACCAGGGTCACCTGCAACAGCCCTGACTTTCAGTGGCTTGTCCGCATACAAAGTCAGAAGCCCGGATCCTCCACGGGTGTCATCCGGCAACCCACACTCCAGCCCCAGCAGTCAGCAGAGGCCCGAGCAGCTGCAGCAGCCACAGCTGGCTTGGGTCACCACAGGACACCCAGGAGGCTCTCAAAGTAGCTGTGCTCCATTTGCACTGGCTGGAAGCCCAAAAAATTGTCAGGTCTTACGAAGAAAAAGCCCTGCTGGGCGTCTTGACTTTCTGTGTGCAGCACCAGAGTTTGCAAACCCTACAGCCCAGCGGCTCGCTGGCCTGATTCCCTCCTACCCCATGGATCTCAGGTGGGTGATAAGCCCAAAATCTAAATGGGCTTTTCACATCTGCTTTACAATCCCTTTTATATAAGTTTAAAAAAAACAAACCTTTACTGACAGTATTTCTCTTTTGTAAATTATTTTAAAAATGTCCCCCTCCTTAGAAGATCTGTCAATGTGACAGGTGAAGACAGGCATTTATGTTACAACTGGGTTGCCACATCCTTTTAAAAGGGACTTCACAAATTCTTCACACTTGGTTGTCCTTACCACAACCCTGACCAGGCAACAGTAAACCACTAAGTACTAAATATTAATCTAGTCAGCCCTCCTTTCACGAGTTTTTCACAGTAACCAACACAACTGCAGAGGAAGGGAGATAAGCATTACCCATATTTACAGGTGGGAATCCTGGTAGATTTATGGTCTGGAAAGAGAAGACCATTGTAAAACTTGCATTAAGTATCTTATGACCTTAAAAAGAGGTTTTTTCCCATCACTTACTTCTCCAGCTCTAGCTGGGTCTTGAGCTTCTTCTTGGCTCCCATGGTGAGGGATTCAAACTTATTCAGATCTTCCTCAGTAAGACTCAGAAACTTGTAAAGAAAAAATGTGTGTTTAGTTTTACAGCCTGAAACATTCTTATTTGTATTTCTGAAAAGCAACTTTAGAGCTATTTTTTAAACATATGTTAATCCAAAGAAACTTTCTACTCCAGTTTTAAATTATAGAATCAATACATAATAAAAGTGTAGGGGACTGGCATGAAAGAAAGAACACTTGTAGATTAAATTTAATTAGGTGTGTGCTTATATTAACTATTCACAATAAAGATGAAGTAGTTCCTATACATACTAAAATAGAACTTTGTGTTATAAATGAGTTTAAGGATCTGTTTGTCTTAAAAAATCACTCTAGTTTTCCTAGTTTTGTCATTTAATGCAGAAATCAATGTGCAGTCATCTCATCAGTTTAGTTGGAAAATATACTCCAAAATTAAATTGTATAATAAAATATAGACATGGAATATGAAAATAAAATATATACATTTGTAATATAATGTCATGAAAATTAAAGCCAACAAAGTATGCTGGCAAATACATGCTTTTGAAAACACACTGGAATATGAACGGTTTTCCTACTTTATTAAATAAAAACCCACTATATATTTCCCCCCCACATAATGAAGAAAATCAAATCAGAAGACTCAAGTAACAGATTCTAATTAAACACATACAACATACTATAACCAGCACAAACCTATCCCAGTTTAGACCTGGCTTAACCTAAGCATTTAGTCCACTGGAGGGCGTTCAAGGCTAAAAGACAGTAAGAGGACACGGATTTTACAGATGGAGCTGAGTAAATGCTATAGAAGTATCCGATTTAGATAAAATCCAGCACACATAGGTACTATTTGTGACTTCTACCATGCACATACGTAAGCGATTGTTTTTCCATAAGAATTTCTGCAGGAAACAAAAACCTCACATTCACTTGCAGGTACGTGCAAACACTAATGTTCATGTCAGAAATCTCTGTGAATCTATTTTTTAAAATAAGGATAACCAAATATTTTGGGAGAAAAACCAACCCAGAAGCAGAAATTTTAAAAAATCAACAAATTTTTGTTATCTACTGCACATCAAAGAGATGCAGGGAGCCAGCAGAGCTCCTGCGACAGTGTGCGAGTTGGATCTCCAGGCATTTGGTGAAGGTTTCTGGACAAGGTGGCAGCTGTTGAACAGCCCAGGCCCCGGACACAGCACAGATCGAAAATAGAAAGGAGGTTTTCATCAAAACCTTATTGCTTCAAGAGAGCGCAAACCTTCACAGCATTTGCCAAGAACTTCTGCAATTCTAAATGCAGATGTTTGCAGCCTCTCTCTCTGCGCTAGAGAATATAAGGATAATTTAAAATCTGGCTCCCTTTGCTTAATTTACTGCCCTACCTTCTCCATGGTGAGCTGTTTGAAGACAGGATAGTATTTGTGCAACCGCAGTTTCCTGAGCCAGTCTAAGATCCCGTTTTGCTCCTGTGTCTGAGGGGTCTGTGGACTGGAAGACATTAACATGGGTGAAGAAGAGGTGTCCATCGGGGTGCGATAGGCCAGCGATGAGCCCGTGCCTCCGGCGTGGGAGCAATGGGGTAGTGCAACGGGAGCAGCAGCCGAGTGCTGAACGTGGTTCTGAGAAGCCTGAATGCCGGCCACTCCACAGATGGGCCTGCAAAACAATAATATTATTTGATTTATCCCACTGAATCTGTATCACCCAGAGTTCAGCTACTACGGCCATATATATAACTACCACTTCCAGGATTTCTGGTTAAACCTACGCTGATTTGTAGCTATGTGTTCAACAGCACACTAAAAACAGTGCAGTTTGGGGCAAATATCTTTGCCTTATCTTCAGCTTAAGCAGAGGTTTCCTTCTATAATCACAGACAATATATGTTCTACTACCTTTGTGATTAAAAAAAAAGGTTTAGGGAGAATGGGTGTGGTTCAGCTCCGCATTATTAAAAAGAAGCCCAAACATAATCCTGTGTTTTGGTTTTTTTCACATGTGGAAGTGGCAAAATAACCCACGTTTAGGGCTCCTTGGAGGGTTCTGGTTTTTGTTGGAGAAAATGAAAATCACCTCTTAAAAGAATGAGTTCTGAGTTTGTTAAATTCTAACAAAAGGCAAGAGAATTTCTTTCCTGCTTTTCCCAGGGCTGACTTGTACCTCCCTTAGAAGAAGTTTCCTTCCTCCCCCTGAAAGGAAACCCCTGCTCTATAAGGGAACATTCAAATACGCTGCAGAGAGAAAAACCCTTCCAGAGATGCTCTAGTCTCCCTTTGCCCACAAAGGCTGGGGATGACCAGATCTGGGCCTACAATTCGGATGATCATTATTCCTTTTAAGTATGTGATTGAGACCATTCCGACTTAGGCATTAAGCAGCAGATGACAGAGAAATCATCCATCACTGCTGAAGTGTTGATGCCAATTAGTAGTTACACCTTTAAACAATTTGAGAAACGCTGCTTAGAACGGGTGTTCATTGGTTTTACAGCCAGCAGGAACACTGCAACTAGGTTCCCCAAAATTCTTCCGTGAACATACACATTTCTTAGGACAAGAGAGCCACCACTGATTTCGCAACCGCCCAGAGATTCCATCACAATTGCAGAGAGTTTGGTCCAATGGTAGTTACATTTTATATCCTTTACTTTTGAAGCTGAAGTTGAATTCTATCTTCTATTTCCAGAAATTAGATCATGTTATATTTTGACTTGCAAACTGTTACCCAACTTTTGTTGTCTATGAGATCAACTCACTGCAAAACTTTTCTTCAAGCGATCACCCATACTGAGCTCCCACAGTTATTATTATAAGATGCGTTTTCTTAAAGCATTTAAAGAATGAACAAATGGCAACACTACGAATGCTAGTACCTTACACCGATATCCTCACCATCTGTCTGTTTTGATCTGGGCAGATCACACACCAAGGCTAGAATTTCTTACAGTCTTCTACAGACGAATATGAAAGTGTAGACTCAAGTAAATCCCCAAGGGGAGACAGATAATTACCTATGTCATGGGTTTTTACAACTAACCAGAACAAACATAAACAAAAGAAGTATTTCACCTTCCGGATGTTCCCAGCGTAGTTCCCACTTTATAAAGGGAAGGATTGCCAGGATCTAAAAACAGGGAACAGAAGTTACAAATGGCATCAGCTTATGAAATGCACATCAGTACAAAAAAAAATTCATTTCTAAATTTCATTTAAACTTACTTGAACTCTGAAGTTGCTGTGAAGGAGATGAAGTGCTGAAGAACTTTCTGACGTGGTCATTTTTCACCACATGGGAAGGTAACGGTGCCAAATACCTGCATGTTCACCAAAAGCAAACAAACCCCCCCCCATAATCTGTTATATCTGCTTTGCAGCTGCCTATGCCATCACGACCGTAGACTGGACGTGAAATTTTGAAATTGAATTTGAAATTTTGAAACTAAAACATAGAAGACCTTCCAAATCAATAACACCACACAAATCTGATTCAAAGTAGACTTGGAATGCACAGATATTCTTGTCCTTAATACTACTTAAACACGTGTTACCGTTGTGTTGCTTTCACTCTGTTTAGCGTTTCAGTAAAGATGCTTATTTTAGGAACACTGAACACTTGTAAGGCAGAACACATTCAAATACAAACTTGAAAATTTCCTTTCAAATTCATGAACCTGAAAACCATAAAATATAGATATATCTGTTATTTAATTTTCTCCTCTTTGAGATAAACAGCAGATGCAGAGTCTGGCGGTGTAGGGAAAAAGGCTGTAAAACTTACGTCACATTTTCTCTGGGATTGCTGTGCCTCTTTTGGGAAAAAAAATGGCAATTTCCTAAAACTTTGCAATGTATAAAGTGTATTCTATCAACATGACTAGACTTCTTGTTGTTATGCAAACTTGACTGCCTTTTGCCAAATCCAAAAAAGTATAAAAAGTTGTTTAAAAAAGAGAGCAATTTTACCGTATCTTTGTATTTGTCATTTTAAAAAAAGTCTTTTTGAGTAAAAAATAATCCAACTACACACATGCACGGATGTGCTTTCCACCCTGAAAAATCACAGTTCCTTTCTGAATTTTTCAAAGCTTAATGGAACTGCTTCTTTCCTCTGCTCCAAAGAGACAACCGTTGCCGTGTAAACGCAGATTGCTGCTCTATTAACCTAGATTTGCAGAGACTGTTGCTAGCTCAACAGCAGCAACGCGCAGCCTCCCTCACCCTCCCTAATTCTCGGCAATGGGCTCTGATCCTCGAAGCGCAGAAGGAACCGTTTGAAACGTTAACGCCGTTTGCCATGAAAAATAATCCAGGCACGCACCTGCTGGCTCTGACTACGGAAAAACAATATCCACCAGGGCTCTGCCAATGGGGGACAAAAGCCTGTCTCGACTTAGGGAAAACAGATGTTTAGCCGAAGCTCTAACAAAAGTTAATTAGTATTTTAAAATGTCATTTAATACTTCACGTAAATACAGACAGTAGTAGGTGAAAATAATTTAAGTCCCTCAAATTTTCCTAGCAAAACTATTTCAGTATTTACAAAGAGAATTGATGTGACCTGCCACGGATGATGACTTTTTAAATGGTGTTTAGATTAGCTAATGTTCAGGTGATTTGTGATGATGTGAGGAGGCTTCAAAAGGTCTAAGGCTTCAAAAATGTCTTAGCTGTTAATGGCTTTCAAAAATTTAATGGCTATACCATATACATACCTACCTACCTTTTTTAAATTAAAGCAAAATAAACACCACAACAACCTAAAACAGGGACAGTAAAAAAACCTCCATCCCTCAGTAGAGAAAGATGATTATTCAGGCAATTATTTTTTTCCTGAGTTTTGGGTTGGTTTTTTTTAAAGCAGTTTTGGCTCTTTTTTGAGCCCAAACCAAGTTTCTGCAAAGCCAATGATCCTCTATTTGTTTTTAAGAAGGAATGAGGAAATGTCAGTTCTCCAGGAAGCTTAATACAGAATATTATTACCATCTGTATTTCTGAAGAAAAGAGTTCCTGAAAAATTCTTATGCACTGGAATTATCAGAACATCAAGAAATAATGCTTAGGATCAGGCTCTAATTTCTTGAAAGTAATTCAGAATATGAACATAATATTTCTATTTCCCGTTTCTTTTTTCCACTTGGTGAAAAAAGCCAAGTGTCAAGATTAAAAAACCACCACAGCAAAAAACCCAGCATACCTAAGGTCCGACTCCAGGTCCATGTGGTTCCGGTCTAAGTAAAATGAATCTGGGCCAGCGAGGCAAGGAATGAATTTCTCCAAGTTTTCTTCTGGATACAGCTGAGATAGCTAAAGGCAGAGGATATTACAAGTAATAAGTGAAAAGACTTGTTACTCATGAAATTCAAGGCACAGCGATTTAGAAGTCAAACATTTTAGGAAATTCAATCTGTCTGTATTATCCCTGTACATTTTGTAAAATGTCATTAAACAAAATTACATACAGGGACAAAACATTGCTCTGTTTTCAAAGTATTAATTATATTGCCATTACCTTTGAAACAAATTCAGTCACTTCAGTGGAAGATTTGGTTACCAACGTCACTGAAGAATCAGACCACAGGACCTTAGGAAGTAAAAAGCATACAGTTTAGTAACGAACAGTCAGGGATTGAAGTTTGGTTCCAAAAGATCAATAATAGGTATCAAATATCCCCCACAGACTGCAAGGAAGTTTGTAACGTGTGACATCAATAAGGAAAAACTTTTTCTGTGCACAAGTAACTATTACTCAGTCCTCCCTCGCTGCCCGGTTCTTGCTGTTATTATACTTAACGACTATTCTGAATGCTTAAAAAAGCACTTCATAGTTTACACAGCCATTGCACGCTGCAGACATCCAGTATTAAGAAACAGACGACTAAGTAATGGAAATTTTTTATTATTATTATTACTGTTAAAGAAAACAGCTGGTTTGTAGAATCTGATGTACAATACCAATGACTCGCCACAGCACAACAGTGCCTATTTATAATTAATCAACTCCATATGCCACGCAAAGATGAAGATGGCAGCAAAATCACTGCACTGCAAAAAAAGGCAAAACCTGAGAAAGGAAACCTGCAGTTCCTGCTCTAGCTACACGCGTCAGGCACCATCTTGTATGCGCCCTAGAAAAGGGAAAGAGCTCAGCATCTCTTCCCATACGCTTTCTGCATTAAGTCATGACATTCTTAGATACAGAGGCATTTATCGGTTGGTAGACGATTAGTTGAACTGAGCCAAAAGTCAGGATTTTTTGGCAGGGAGAATATCAGCACGAGAGCGGCCAACGATAAGTCCCTTTGGAGTGAAGATCTCTATTCAAGGCGCCTGAAAGCATATGGATCTTCGGCAGCGCTATAGGGGAAGAAGCTGGGTCTATGTGTTTAAGAATCAGGAGGCCGTCTTCTCACATGACACCAGTTTCAATGACAACTGAAAACATACACAAAGTTTTTCCAGCCATCAGAAAGCTGCCAAAAAGACTGATGAGAGTATTTCAAAATATATTACATAATGGAGGAATTTCCTCTCTGCAGAGCTGTTACCCAAAAAGTAAGGGGAAGAAAGGAAAAGGGAAGAAAAGGGAAGGAGAGGAGAGGGAGAGGGAGAGGGAGAGGGAGAGGGAGAGGGAGAGGGAGAGGGAGAGGGAGAGGGAGAGGGAGAGGGAGAGGGAGAGGGAGAGGGAGAGGGAGAGGGAGAGGGAGAGGGAGAGGGAGAGGGAGAGGGAGAGGAGAGGAGAGGAGAGGAGAGGAGAGGAGAGGAGAGGAGAGGAGAGGAGAAAAAGAAAAAAGAAAACTGTTTCTGGTTTTACAAAAGTCTGTGAGGTTTTTTTGTTTGTTTCTTAAAGTTCATGATAAATTAATACTTCTTTAAATTAATGAGAAATTTCAGAAAATATAGGACAAGTTTCTCTTTCTTTTGAATTTTGTAATAAGCCAACATTTGTTACAACTTGTAATTTTCAATACTTATAAAACAATAATGTGAACTGTAAACGTAGGGAACAATAGCATCGCCAAGCGATGCCGAAAACACTAAACTGCTCTGTCTATTGACCTTCTATTGCCAAGCTACTAAACAAAACATTTAATAGTTGGGTTTCTAACCCAGCAAATAGCAATTTATTAGCTCAGCTAAACTATGTGCTGTTCTTTCAGTTACAAGCTGTCAAGTGAAATACTGGTAAAAGTAATTTCTGGTATTTATAGAAAAATTTATAATAGGAAAAGATGTTTCACAAGATGTAACTGGAGTCTAGACAACTGCATACTTCAGGAAGATTTTTAGAACCCCTTGAAAAAATCCTTTCTAATATTGATGACATTTGGAACAATCATGGGATTCAGAAAATTCAGAACGTTATCCATGAATCAAGTCACGCAGAGATTAATGCTCTCAACATCACAAGAAGATGTGAACTGAGGCTCTATCTTGGGTGGGAGTTTTAAAGAAAAAAATTTTGGGGGGGTAAAAGCTGTAGATAATTGAAATTCTACTGTCCATTTTCTTTCGGGTTCTCCTTTTCTCACCAACTCTTTGGCTCCGTTGCCTCATTAAGCAAACCAAAGACATTTTCTGGGCTTTGCATTCTACATTTTGGAATACGTCGTTCCAGCTAGACGGGAGCAAAGCAGTTTGTCATTCTTCCTCACCAGAGCCCAGACTCCAGGCTCCGCTATTAACAGAAGGTTTCACAGAATGAAGTAATCCCTCCACAGAAATTGTGAGCAATGACTGCACCTCCAACAACTGAGTAAAAACAGGGAGGGAGGGGGGGGAAGCCACTTCTCCTACCAGCTTGTGGCTAACCATGCTCATTCCAAAGAAACTATTCTCACTTCCAGTTTGAATTTGTCTGGCTTCAATTTGCAGACAACAGTTCCTCTTGTGCCTTTTTCTGCAAGATGAATGTCCCCTTTACCATAAAATATTTTCTTCCCTTTGAAAATGCTTTTATATGATACTCAAAAGTCATCTTTCAGTCAAGTTCTTTAAGTCTCTCACTACATAGAATTATCCTCAAGCCTTGAATAATTTCCATAGTTGTTTTCTGTACTCTTCAACACCACTTTTAAAACCAGTAAGGTCTGAACCATAGGCACAGTCTCACACTCTCAATGCTGAATGCAAAGATGAATGACCATCCTACCTCTTTTCCCATACGTGCAGCACTGCCCTAAGAGCCTAAATTCTCTTCTTTGTCCAGAAGATTTAAATTCTTTCTAGCTTCTGCACTCCAGCACATTGATATCCGTTCTCTAAGTGTAGCGTGATATCTTCCCCTAAATATATACCTTGTCACAATCTTCTGCATTAGAGGGAATATTTTTATTTTGCCTGTGTCCCATACTGCATCATCCACAAATATTCACCAACAGCAATTTCTGACTACTTCCAAATCATTGATTAAAAAAAGTGACTACCATCTATCCCCCAGGAGCTCCACTAGACCAGTTTCTGGGATCTAAAAATAAGGTTTGAAAAATTAACTCCTCCTGAAGTATCATCCTTCCCCTTCTTTCATAGAAAAAAAAAAAAAAAACAAAAAACAAACAACAACCAATCACCAAAACTTACCTCAAAGGAATATTCAACATTTCTTTCACTTTTCTTGTGTGCCAGTCCCTTTAATTCCACTTTTTCAACACTCACTATGAAAAAACAGAGAGATTAGGAGAATGAGGAGGATATTCTCACGTGCATGCAAAAGCGATTACTCTTTGGTAGCACCAGGACTTGCCTCGCTGGGCAGATGGGAAGGCTGGTACCACTGCTCCGTGACACTCTCGATTCCAGCCTTAGCAAGGCTTCTTTTCAACCGGTACCCAAACCAATACACTCAATGCAAAGGTCTTTACCTCCCCATGGCCTTATCATACCGCTCATCGGCGTAGTAACAGAACGCTGCACAAATACATGGATTCATCTTAATAACATCAAGAAGCAAATACCATCCCTCTGAGGGAAAACTGGCACACAGAGAAACGAAGACGGGCAAAAAGTCACCGTGTTTTCAGAGGCTGATTTTGCAAGGGGTTCAGTGTGTTTTTATCGCTGTGCTGACATCATGATTCCTCTTTGCCCTTTCATGGAAAATTTCAGCCTCAATTACCACAATTTGAGTAAGTTGTCAGTAAAAACAGGATCTTACTGTGGAAAGGGTGGAATAACAGTACAGGTCACTGCTTCCATGCCCATGTATGATACGCAGCCTTTAAAGACATGGTCTTATGCATCAGATACTTGATACGGTAGATTCATGGAGACTCTCATTTCCCAATACGCACAGATCAGAAATTCCACGACGCTAAACTTTACAAAGATTATTTTACTGACTTTCTATTTCTCTTGCAAGTTTCTCCTGCCTTTTGACTGCACACATGGGGATACACAGACAGAATTTTTCTTATAAAAAGCCAATTTACATTGCTTTATAAATTCAAAAGCAATTATACTAAAATAAAGTCACTACCATTTTACCTCCAAGAGACAGGCACTTGAAGGGATGCGTGCTGTGTATATTGTGTTTCTGCTCTGCGGTTCTAACAAGCGAAACCCAGAGCCCTACCACTTTGTTTCCGGGGAATCACCATTTACAAGATGTTTACCTGTTTTCGAGACTATTTGTACACTATATTATCTGCAAGACTCAAACCTATATTTAGCATGTATCACTTCCTCATAACACAACTGCCTGACAATACAGTTGCAGTGCCAAAGTCACAGTGACGATGTTACACCAGGCAACCTGTTCCATCAGCCCTGCAGCTCCCCATTCCTCGCAGGGAGACTTCAGCCAAAGCCACCCCGGTGCCCGTCTGGAGCTTGATTTTCCTCTACCTTAAAACAATTGTGACCTGAAGTCTTTATTGTGGCCATCTTGGCTGTTTTGAAGATCTCCTCTCTGAGTCTTATTTATTTGCAGTCGAAAAGTTTAGAACTGGTGAGCTTTAAATAGATTTACAGATGTTCACGCTGGTCTTTAAAATACAGAATTAACATTCATATGATCATCTCAACCGTTCCTTCTCCACCTAATTCCCAATTACAATAACATAAAACTCTGAGCTTATGAATAATGTCAGTTCACTACTTACTACTTTCTGCTGCGTATTATGCTTTTTGTAGAGACTTGCTCCTCTTAAAGTTTTCAGCAGATTCCTCTCTACTGTGTACTACTGTGCTGTTACACCGCACGCTGAGCACCGCAGGAATACATCTTCTGCACACCAGATATTCATGAGCTATCTAGACAGTATGTAGCACCATGAAGATTTAAACATGCACATGGTTCAGAGGTTTTCTTGCCATTTTAAGAAAAAAATCTACCTCGGCACAATTTGCTTAAGAGAATTCAGGGCACCCTTAATTGTGATCACAGTTAAAATATACTGAATATTGATGGGAATTATATGCACTTCAGAATTATAATGAGAAAGAGCTTGTAAAGTGGATATTGAGAGGGGGTATCACCATACTGTCGGTGAAACAGCTGAGGGATGAGCAAACAACATGTAGAAAGCCTAGTGCCAACTGCTGCAGCATCTGTTTGTGGAGTAGGACAAAGAAAGCCGGAAAGTCATAGCGAGTGTTACTTCACATTTGTCCTTTATAGCAACTCCAGCCTCACTTTGCTGAACTGTTCTTACCATTGGCATTTCTACAGTACTCAAATACCATCCCTTCTATCTAGTCATTACTCCTCTACAGCAATTCGAGCAAAATAGGATTACCTATCAATAAAAAATAAAGCTATTTCTGTTTTACTACGTGGATTAATAACAAAATTTAAATCACCTCGTGGATTCTGTTGTGCTGACAGTTACATGACCTTTTCACGCTAAAGTTCTGGGCTGAACTTGTCCACTCAATGTAACGTGCTGCCATGAATTTATCCTCTGGAAAATGGTTGCAATTAGCAGAGGTTGAACCATTAGGTAGATACGTCTGCACTGACTGCAGTGATTCTAAACTCAACCTTGTAACATTAGTGTCTGTTGTAGATAATGAAATACAGTTCACTGTGCAGCAGAAATACGCTTCTAGGGACAATTGACTGGATAATTTCTAATATTATACAAAGTGCCCCCCTAATTTTCTCCCCACTAGCTAATCCTGTGAAAAATATCATCCATCCAAAAAATTCTAGAGCTCTTGTTTCATTTGTCAAGTTGCATGTTTTTGTTATGTGGCCTCTGACATACTCTTTGTATTACTTAGCTTGTGGTGGATTTTATTAAAATAGCCTTCCTAAACCTACCATGAAGCTTAACTTTATTCAGAGCAATCAATCATACAAAACTCAGGAAGAAAAAGGTGCTATCTACCACGCAGGAGTGAGTGGGTATTAAATTTGCTGTCTAACAAATTATAAAGTAAAGAAAAAAAAAAAAAGAGAGAATTGTTTTTACCGTATTTACTCTCAAAAGCACAGGAAATTGCTCAAAGAGCTGAGTCTACCCAATATCGCTATAAATGATTCCATGACCAAGAAAACCTTTGTACAGAATTACAGACACGTGATACTGTTGTCTCTTCAGGATGCTGAATTCAGCAACACTTAGGCTTCCCAACCTAGGGGATTTTAAAAAAATAAAATTAACATTTCTAGTTGAGGAGAGAGTCAGAGCAAGTGTATTTGTGCTATTTTAAAATCCAAGCTTTAGGTCCGGAACTATTCAATGTGAGCTCATCCACAAGACACTCTCCACATCAGGGGTTGTTGTTGTCCATGGGGCAGACCCCGAGCAGAGCAGCCTGGCAGGGGATCGGTGACAACACGAGATCTCGGAGACATACCCTTCCATCTGCTCCTCTCCTCCAGCATTGCCCTGGAAAACGAGCCAGGAAAAGTGCTTGTGTGTGTGTGTGAGTGTGTGTACATGCCTCCCTCAGTGCTGGGCTTTCCAAGCTCCATTGGCAGAGGGACACAGGAGACTTGGTCATAGAGATTTATCCGTAATTAACCCTGGAAATTAATGCAGGTAAGTGGAACAGTAGGATGAGATCACAAACGATATATGAAAGTGATATAAGAATACAAAGGAAGTTTCTGGAAGTTCATTGCTGTAGGAGAAACCCCCATAGAGGCTGTGGCACCCTCTGTGTTACAACTATCCTGTGGGATCATTTAGAAAAGGGCAGAGATGCTGGGATGTGGAATCATAGAATGGTTTGGGTCGGAAGGGACCTTAAAGATCATCTAGTTCCAACCCCCCTGCCACAGGCAGGGAACACCTTCCATCAGACCAGGTTGCTCAAAGCCTCATCCAACCAGGTAAAACAGATCCAGTGAGTTTGAAGATGTTTCATTCAGTTCCATTTTCCTATTTTAGCCTGGATTTTTTACCCATTTGGCTGATATTAGTGCATTTGTCATCTCATCAGTTGAGTGTTTCTGTGAAGGCTCAGACAACTCCTTCTCCCAACCAGGTATTAAACCTCTGGCTTCCTTGATGCCAGCCACTGAGCAGCATCTCTCTTCTGAATGACCAGGATCTTGGACCTTCTCCTTCTAAAATGTCAGCGGCTACATAAAGTGAAAGACCCATTCAAATACTTTAGGCTTAGCTGCTCCTGGCAGGCCAAGGTCAGGGTAAAACATGCAACGGATGTGGGCAAAGCAGAAAAGACATCATTTTTGGAAGCCACCTTAATGTCCCATTGTAGGTGGTGTTTTTTATAACTCCCTTCTTTCAATTTCTGCATCAAGTCACTGTTAACCAGTAAAAGGACTAGAAAGATTAACGCCTCAATCGACGCTGAGAATGTCTGCGTTCCTTCTGAAAAAGTAAAGAATTCAAGAAAATCACAAGTGTTGATTGAAGGCTAGCCCCTGTTAATAACATCCAGTATTTCAGCACTAACAGCAGCGCTTTAGAATTAAATCAACCATCCATTCCACCAGTTCTACTGTGCAAATCAAGATAATTTGTACCATTATGTTTTTCCTTTGATTTCATGAATACCTTTATACAGGGCTTTTCATTTTTCTTTTAGCAGTTTTCTTTACCAAAAGAAAACATACATGAGAGTCTAGAGCTTCTTTTGTGCAATACTAGTTAAAAATTACAGGTAAAACTGCAAAGCAGGGGCACAGCACGAGAGCTGAGCAACTGGGTTAAAGTGAATGCCAGTGAATGACTACTAGGAAAAATTTATTTACCACACGGTCTGAAGGAGTAATTTCTAACTCTATACCTATACTCTATACTTATTTCCCTTTTTATTAAGTCATCACACGTAGGTTGAGTTTACATGGCATGTAGCACGGAAATGCTGTTTTCCAACATTCAGGTGGTAAAATGTGAGTGCCATGAGACTGGGTTGAACCTGAGACATGGTACTTGACAAAAAAGCAGAAATGCTACCATTTATTTTTAAGCAGGAAAAAAATCCTAAGTAAAATTCTTTAGTTTGTTATACAAATACATAATCATAATTAATGCTTCTGGATTTAAGGATTTATTAGTTTTCATGCATGAAGCTGTGCCTTCATGGAAATACACAAACACAGCAAATGAATTCTTGCTGAAAAGGTCTAACCGACAAAAAGGAACTAATAAAATACTTTCCACATCCTTGTTTACACAGAAGTGGTAACCAAAAATGCAGCACCAAGACTTTCACATGCCATCTCCTCTTGTTTTTCTAAAAGAAATACTTCAAAAGCAGCATTGCTCAATCACTGCTGTGCATTGGACATCAGAAGGTAACCCCAAGTGACTGCACAAAAACTGGAAACAAAAATCCACAAAGTCTTCCCTCTCAGCCCTCAAACCCACCAGTATTTATATTCCCATACATACAGGCAAAAGTCAGGGAAACCAGGAGAAAGTTTATTCCCTAGTTTCAAAGCATATTTATGGTCACAAAGCACATGAAATTGCAGTTTGGTGGTTTTTTTAACAGAAAGATCAACTGAATTGAAGCTGAGAAACTAAACTAAGTATCAGCTTAAGAGGGGGCTTTTGCCTGTTTTTCAGAAAGCTTCCTGCCTTCAAATTTCTGATCTTTCTAAAGCTTTTTATCTACCTTATGATGGAGAACGAAAAAAAACCCTAAGATATACCCTTCTTATCAGCAAATACATTAATCCTCTTCTGCCACAAACATACTAAGTTTTCTGATCAACTAAATTTATTTTATTTCCCTAGCCTCCTACTTCTTGAAACTTATTCATTAACTGGAATACCGGAGGCCTGAAGAAAACTTGCAGAATCAAATATTAGTTTTTTCAAAGCACACACAGAAATGGTTGGCCAGAGTCTGTAAGATGAGCAGATCAGTGAGAACCAAGAACTAAATGACTCGGGTATTGATCAGCATCTTCCAGGTTGCCCAGAGCTTGGTGTTGATGGTACGTCCCAAAGCCTCAAATGAGGTCCATCTCATGTTTATTTACTACAATTGCTTTCAACAAATCAGAGAACTATGACATAACTTGTAATGGTTTTGTCATTAAAGCCAGAAGAGAGCTGGCACTGTTGATCTGTCCCTGAGACTTCTTCAGAGGAAAGATTTCGCTGGAAGAACATCCCCAAGGCCTCATTTCACCAAAGGCTCAGACGAACTTTCAAACTTGGACCTAACAGGCTCTGAATCACTAAATACTAAGAGGATGACACAGAAACCATTCAACTTGAACTTTGCTCTATTCAACAGCCAGCAAAAGCACACCTTGGATCGCTCCACGACACATTAACTCACACACAAACTACTCCTTTTAGGAGACACCCAACCTGCATCAAAATATTGATGGGCCAGAGTTCAAATAATGTAACAAGAGATGCTCACTGGTATGTAGTGTTCATACTTAGGGAAACTGTGCTTCTGGGGAGGGAAAGAACATGAAAAGGCAGAACATATATTTTTAAAATGCAAGTGTCAAACAATTAAAAAGTATTAGAGGTAAATTTAAGTGACAAGTGCCTATCACTCAGCTATGAGCTTGTCTGTCTATAGTTACACTAGAGGAGAAAAAATGCTTCCACTTGAGAGCATCAAGAACTATGCTTAGAGAATTTCCTTAAAAGTGAGGGGAAACGGGTAATGAAATTTTCTTTTTGAAAATAATGTTATTTTACTTCTTCTGGAAAAAGTCAAATATAGAAAGGGATGAAGCAATTCTCTCTTCAGTTCACTACATTAAGCTGTCATGTAAGAATGACCTTTCATGATTATATTAGCAGTGAAGAGAAATGATATCTCATTCTCAGAACTCTCCAGACACAGCAGGGTGATTTATTAAGATATTAACCCATTTTCACATAATACAGTGGTTATGGATCGAGAAAACATCGTGTGAAAAGGCATAATTGGAACAAAACCTCTATGCAAATATAAACCTGCTGCTGCTAAGAAATTTTTAAAATGAACCATAAATTATACAGCATTTACTTCCCCCTTCCAAAGAAGGGGCAGAAAAATAGTGGTTGATGTGAAAGCATAGTGAGATCTTTGCTTATTCTTCCCACATCAGGTACCTTCAAAGTACTCCATGAAGCCTGAACCATCCAGGAATCAAAGCCTATGTTCCAGGGAGAAGACTGCTATATTTACCGTATCTTTGGAACCTAGTAATGATGACAGCAGTACAAAAATCATTGAAATGCTCTTGAAAAAAAAGTCACACATTCACTCGAGACTCCAAATGGAGCAGTCATTTTCCGATTACCGAATTCTTTAAACCAAGTATCCTGCAGGAACTAATTCTGCCTGGCTAACACAAATTCAGGAGACAGGACTAATTACCGTCACAGCTTTCATTTAGAAAAACAAAGGAGGGAAAATTTAGTATTCTGCCCCATTCCTGTGACGGAAGCTCATGAAGCAGCCCACGACCCGAGAACTACTGGCTGGCAGTTACTGAACACGTATCACTTGTTGCTCCTGCATTTCCACTTTTTGGCCTTTACTTCTCTTAAGATTAAGAGTTTGTGGTTCCTTAAAAGTCAATACTAAGTTGATCTTTTTCTCTTCATAAGACAGATGGTTTTGTGGAAAAAAAGGGAGAAAAGAACACAAGTTTAAAGTATGTTGGACTTGTTAGGACTCAATTCAGCCTCGTAACAGGGTCCATCATCCCGTTTTCTGCTGGTATCTCTTAAGACTGAAAGTAGAATAGCAGAGAGCAGCTTTTCCATGGCGTTTGCTTGAAAAGCAAGCTCCAGCTAGGAAAAAACTCATAACCAAACAGAACAGTTTTACTAGTTTGCAAGAAAGTTTTCCGGCTGGCTCTTGCCTCTACAAAACCACACAGGAAGACACTGGAAATTAAAGCTTCATGGACATAATGAAAAATTTCTGTTAGCAGCAACATTAAAAGAAGAAACACTCTTAGAACTGTCATTTTTCTTTGTAAGAAATAAGAGTTCTTCCAATTTAGAGAATATTTAAAATGAAGAACAACACGTACTTATGAGTTTAAGTGACAAGCTAATCCTACTTTTAATTTAAAGCCAGACTGAAGACTATGAAGCACAATATTCCACAGGAAATAATTACCCAGCTTTTAAACAAAAAAATAAAAAATATCAAGGACACTGCATGCCTTTTGGCAGCATATAGGAAGCAATAATATGCTGGGATTGTATCACTCGCCTCCAGTCAAACTAGTAGTTTTCATGTTCCTGCGATTTCCCAGTTTGGCTTATCTACCTTGCCAACTAACTGACCTTGTTTCTCTAAAAAAGACAGATTAAAAAAAAAAATATATCTGTATATCTTAGCTTCTAAGATTTTAATTGAATTCATACATTGTTTTGAGTAATACTGAATGATTCTGTCAGCACTTCAAGCCAACCACAAAAGCCAATCAACCTAAAGAATGGTTTCGAAACTCCACTGGGTTCAAAAGCTTAAATAAAACAAAAAGCTGGCTGTACTGGAGGCTGGAGAAGACTCCCATCTGGAAAGGAAGATGTAAAATCCAGAAGAATCAGCCAGCTGCTTTCAAAGTCAAGATACAGCTTCAAACAATAATTTGAAGGCTTTTCTTACCAGATAACTTCAGGCCAAGAGTACTAACTTTTGCCTTACTGCTGCTGAACTGCCTGCCATCACCACTGAAGAGACAACTGCCTTACAAGTTGCCTTGTTTCTTTTCTAATGCCAGAAAAAGCTTTTAGAGAATAAATTATCCAGGAAGGGCTGCTGTATTGGACATATTTGTGTAACAGCCCCGCTGCCTTACTAAATCTGAGCACCAACATATGCCACTAAACAGGTGCTGTGCCTTGAAACATATACTTAACCAAGGATATGCTGTTGAAATATATATAATAATGCTCAGGGCAGAAATAGAGCTATGACACAGAGCCAAGAAAGGCTGCAGGAGTTTGACATTAGTTAGGGACAATTAAGCAACAGGTAAACAGATTCCTCAATTCAGTTTTGAACAAGCAGCTCTAATCAAGCGAAGAAGAATCTCTTTATAATGTCAGGCTGAACATATCCAAAAAGAAATCCTGAACTATGTTTTTTAATACCATGGAAACACTTTGGCATTTTCAAGCACGATTTTAGGTAAACACTTGCAACACTGAAGGCTTAAAGGTATCCTACAACAAATTCTGAGCCACCAGTCACAGTGTTTGAAATTAAGCATGTGCTCAGATTTTGTTGCTTGCGGGCTGGGGGACTGCTTTTTTTTTTTTTTTTTAAAAAAAAGCACTTCAGAATTCAATTTGTAAAATATATTTACTGCCTAATTCCCCAAGCTGGCTAATTCTACATGTAACTGCATCTAATTAACTATTTTCATACAACTGAGAAAAGCATGTGTAAGTTATGAATGCAGCTGTGTACTTAATTTTCTTAGAAATCCGGCCCAATGACTCATCTTCCTTCTCCAATTTAACAAGAGAAGACTTCTCCGGAGGAACGCGCAGCTCATTTTGAAATGTATTCCTGCAAAAGTGACCATAGGCCCAAACATTCAGTTCGAAGGCAGCTTCAGTAACCGCTAGCATACATTCTTGTATAGGCAATTAAAATAAGCAGGCTACCCATATCTCATTACACAGCACATGCTAGTAAAAATATCTCTGCAATCAAGAGAGATGTTCAACATTGTATATAAATACTTTTAACTTACTGGATAAGCAATATGCAGTTGTATATTTAGTCTAGTTTTATCTGTCCAAGTGATTATTTTATTTGCTGTTCTTAGATCACTTTTAAACAAAAATTTGGCTTTGTTTCATATTTTTAAGAGAAGGTTAACTCATCCTAGAGAAGCCTTATGCTTGCCTAGAAAGGATTTTCTCTGGCAGATAATTCACTGAACCCCCGCAAACCCAAAGCAAGCCAGATTATTAGTTCTAATCTGAATGCTACATTCACCTACAAAACTAGAAATGCAAAGTCCGTTTTCCATGGAAAACACCCTGGGTAGTGTCCGTCCTTTCCCTAATCACTGTTTTTATAGGCAAGTGCACCAAACTCCAGAAAACCCAGGCTTCGCTGAATCCCAAACGTCACTAGAGGAAACAAACCCTATCCATCTGAAGCCTTTGAAGTTGGTGTGTCTGCATGGAACAGCCGCTTTCCCCAAGCTTAGGAAGGGAACACAAACCTCCTCAATGCCCCCTGAAAGGAAACCAGCTGGGGAGGGAAAACAGGACACACTCAGGTAGTCACCACAGCTGGGAATCCGAGCTGGCCTTCGCTTTGAAGTCTGGAGCAATGTCCTAAACACAGATGGACAAACTGAGTCACCCACCAGTGAAATAATGCAAGATGCCACTTTTGAGTGCAGTTTGAACTAACAACAAACCACCTTTTTTTTTTTTTTTTGCAGGGTGAGGAAAATAGGAATTGAGTTAAGGTTGCCTACTGCCTGTTAATTTCTCCTCATCACACAAGATTTTATTCAAGTCTTCTGGGTTCCATTTGGATAATCATAATCCACTGTTACTCCTTATTAACAAGACAAAATCCTCACTGCATAAAAACAAGTACAGTTTTAATCAATCGCAATTGCATCCGTTGAGGATTTGCCCAGCAAAGCTTGAAAGTCACCAAGTCAGGACCTGAACATTACATGTGTGTATATATATTAATTATACATATTATATAGACATATGGTTTGTGGTTTTTTTTTTTTTTTTCCCTACAGCAGAGTCAAATACAGATTGTGGGCTGCAGAAGGTAACCATATATCGGCAGGGATGGCCCCCTGTCAGTTAGATTACAAGGCAGCAGCTGCTCAGCCAGCACGCCCTGGCTTGAAGGGCAAATCTGGTGATAAAACACCAGGGCGCTGAGATCAGACGGTCTCTGCTCCAGCCTCGGCCAAAGGATTTCTTCAGCTACCTAAAGGAGTTAATAGTTTCCAGCTCCCAAGCAAAAATACAGCAGAAATGTGCATTTCCAACTCCAAGGCACGTGAATACAGGCAGTTAGTCTTGCTTGAAAGACAGCTACTCCAGACTAGCATAGTTTAATGCTCATGTAAATAAGCACGTGCTGTTTTCTGCATTTTTGAGAACAGCATCATCATCTTGAAACTCATGACTAAGGCTGCAATAACAAGTAAGCACGAGCAGCAAGGACAAAGGAATTTTATACCACCTTAGGGTTTGTTTTTTTTTTTTTTTCCTGAAGAATTATAGTGTGAAAACCTTGTTAACAATGAAAATGTATTCTGTTAGCATACTAGGTACAAAGGGCAGACTAAGGGACTAATCTACAATAGGCAAAACCTTGAGTACATACAGTCTTGCCAAGAGCCAGAAATGCATTCAAGTGCTTAGCTCAGTGAGAAACAAACATCCCTCTGCACAACCACTTCTGTGAGGTTCTCCTTTTGTTGGCAATTATGTCCTTGTACATTTTCAGGTCTCTGGTCTCAGGCTTTAATATTCTTGTTCCCTTTTATACTTTTGTATAAATCACTGTTCTTTCATTCTGGATCCCAGACAAGATTTGACCACTAATCCAAAGAGACAGAAAAAAGTTCTAATTTAGCATTTAAGCTTATTTTGAGATACCGTAAGACTATTAGACAACTGTTTCTGTAACACATCTATGAAGCAAACACAAGAGGGAAGAGAAGGCCAAAGTAGATGTAATTAGTATTTGCCAAGGCAGTGAGAATGCCCAGGAACTGAAGTAAAAAGAACAGAAACAAAACAAAACCCATCTACTAAAAACCTCAAAGTCTTGAAGCTTTGAATCTCCACACTTGCCACTGGATTCGTCAGCAGGCGGCACAGAATGAAACTAAATACACTTCTAGCAAAACTGGAGTTTAAAGCTCTACCTCCCCACCATCTTTTGAAATAGCAGGATATCTAGCAAATCCCTGAACTATTTAATAACACGGACAGGAAGAAACACAAACTTTGACCTCCCCAAGCCACTAATACCTATTACATATCTACTCTTTTTTGCAGACAAAGTTCACTTATTACACTCTCCCACGGGACTGTTTACAAGGAAACAAAGTCTGAATGCTTTGCAAATATGGTGGGCCAACTGTATCTGCTTGAATGACACACATTGAATAATTCATCCACAGAAGTGGAAAACACAATAGAGATAATCTTCTAAAGCACTGTTGTGCTTTATGCCATTTCCTTTCAGCTGTGTATATTAATGATGTAATTTTAGCAGGGCTACCCCTTTGAGTTACCGTTAAAAATAGAATCCGCGCCATACACTGATGAAATGCATCCACTCCAGGCGGTGAAGTAATGCAGCAAGACCACTGGTTTTTTTCCAGGGAGATAAAAAAAAAAACAAGTCAGAAAGCAAATGAAACGTTAACCTTTTAGCTTAGCATTTCTGTGCACCTGAGAAATAAAATTTACTGTAATCAAACCCATTATTTTGCATAATTACAGCCTGTGACTTTCCAGCATAAAAGAGCAAGAGAAAATGAAATTAGAAATGAAATGTTACAAAGCACCTCAACAATGCCAAAGTTGACTATTTGTCTCCTCCTCTACTTGTGTGGCACAAGGTAACAGATACACCGTATGGATCAGAGCCACAATTCCTCTGCTGCAGGAACGTGTCTGACAGCACCGGCATCAAACGCCGAAGGGAAGTACAAGACACCCTGCTACAGCAGGCTTGGGCCAGTATGATCCCTTCAGCTTCTCCCAGTTTCCACTATCTGCAATCATCCCCAAACGAGATTTTATTCTCAACTTACTTCTTACCATCAACCCATGAAAAACTCCAGGCTTTCATCACCCCTACAGCTGTCACATCTCTTAATCCAGGTCTCAGTACCCAGCTTTGCTCTGGCATTTTTCAACAGATGCAGTTTATGAGAACTACATTAAGCCTGCATTAAACAGAAGAATCCAGCTTTCTTTAAACAACCGCAAATAAAATTGAATTAATACACAAAATTTCACTGCTTTGACTGTTCTCAGCTTCATTCTTTATTCATTTTGATTCTATTTATAACGAGCCCAATGTTAATAGCACCATTTTCTTGTTTGGCTATTAGCAAAAGGAGGTGTAAGTTATGAGGGCACATACAATTTGAGAAATAATATCTAACTATTTAAGCAAAACAAAGGAGAGGAACTTGCTTCTGTCTACAAAGAGTGTCCACAGAGCCTTTTTGACCACCAATTAAAGAAATCCCTAACATTTTGACCTAAACCTCAGTTTTTTCTCAGAGAGCTATACAAACATTAAGCCAGCCCTGATGTGAAGCAAGAACTAGCCTAGCTTGATGGATACGTAAACAAGACTCTCCAGTAGATCACAAACAAAGCCTTATCTAGAACACAGGAATTGGTAGCTTTTGCAGTGATCCTCAAAGGACATGAGGCACCAATTCCTTCTGTGTTTGAATCTGCAGTCTAAAAAAAAAATAATAAAATTAGCCACTGTCTTCTGACCTGTGAATCAAGGCTGGCATCAGCTGGTAGTCAAGGTGCAGGAGAATACTGTTTAAAAAACATGACCAATTTCCTCCCCTCTAACTGCACACAGACTCATGTGTTACCATTTGCAAAAGGTCTCTCTCACCAGCGTAAGTATTATTACATTTGTTACTTCTTCTTTGCAGTCCATCTGTTCCCTTGTGCCAGATACTGGATGTGAGAAATTATGATCACTTTCATGGAAATAAAGTGTTGTCATTTACTAAATAAGGTCATTTCCAGATTAGAAAGAAGGGAAACAGAGTAAAGAAATTTTTGCTGTAGTAGTAGGGGAAAGAAAGAAAATTGCTGGCAAAGTAAACAACTTTTTTTTGTGACATGTTCTCATCCTTCCTCTCCACCCACCTCCTCCTCTTCAAACCAGATCAGTACATCATGTCAGTGCTCAGTACTAAGGATAATGCATCTCCTCCTCTGACTTACTGCCCTACTTGAAACCAGAATTTATTGTTTCCGATTCCTAGTATTACCAGTTTCTCTAATGATATCTCAAGTCCTGCAACGTCTGGCATCTTTTCCCTACTGTGGTCTGATTCTTTCGAAAACTGCCAGCCTCCCCTGTCTGCAAAGAAAAGCCCCAATGTGGGAATCCTAATGCTGACATCAAAAGTTAAGCAAGAAACCTATTATTTACTTTAGGTTCTCATGAATTTTCAGATCTGGACCCAAAAATCTGTGAGGGATGACAACATTTCTTACTTATATATGCAACAACCTGTAAGAACTCCAGCTACCTATCGATAAAATTACTGTACTTTAAGCCTGTTACCCTCAGGGAGCCACCTTTTGGAGAATAGAATTAATCTAAATGTGAAGGTACATGAAAATAAAAAATGTGCTTTGGAAAATGGCAGATTTAACAAAAAACTGATAAGGGAAGGGAAAGAACATCTACCAGCTAACAACTAACCAGCTAGAAAAGCTTCTTAAGCATGCCATACACAGGAAAATTGCCATTTAGTCATTAGTATACTTGTGACTATGTAAAAACATGGGCAATGACATTATGGTTTTCTAGGAATACATGTGAATCACTCCCAATTTTCTTCTTGAAAGCAATATTCTTGTGTCCAATTTAGTTTCAGGGAAATGTAAATCTAGATAGGATAAGCAAGCCATTAATTTTAGATTCTCGTATACCTGTTTAATATGGCAGTGAGACGGGTTATTTCAAAACAGACATTTCCAGATGTTAAAGGGTGTTAAGTTCTGAAGAGATGCAATGAACAGCTGAGCATTTCTGAACATTTCACACATCCCTTACTCCATCTTCAAGCAGCAGACACAGAAATGTCCAGTCTTAGTGAGCTATGTGCCATCAGGCTGCAGCAGGAACTGCCAGGAGACAAGCATCAGCAGTTAAAGTTCACCTCCATTTTTTCTTGAAGTCCTGCATGACATGTTTTCTACCCTTCAATAAGTTTTTTAAATTTCAAATTTCCTCTCACCCCACCCCCTTCCTTTATAAAGGATTTTCAGTATAAATGAAGGTTTAAGCATTAGTTCCACCAAGATTTACAGCAGGTAAAGTTCTCATTTTATTCTGACCCTGCTACACTTTGTCAGAAGATGCGCTGCATTAAGCCATTACCTAAAGATCTGAGAAAAACTGGTTTTGCTCATTTAATGTAATTTTAATTAAAAGCTCAAGTTTCTTATGTTGTTTCCATTACTGACAGAAGGTCACACTGTTGCTTCCATAGCTGTTGATGTAATGGCTATTAATTTCGTCTGCATTAACAACTAATGTGCCATAGCAGACGCTTCCAGGACTTCATAGACATGAACTGGCAATACAAAAGTCCTTCTAGGAATGTACGTGCCTAAGTGGTGCCTCCTGTGCTTCTGAAGAGCCACGGAAAAAGGCAAATAGCATTAAATATGAATTTATCCTCTCACATCACACATTGACAACTATCCTGCCATTATCTAAGATCAGGAACTTGCTTGAGGAAAGCGTTACAGCAAGCTAAATTCCTTGGCACGGCTGAATTTACCAACATACTGTTCTTAGAATTTTTTTTTTTTCACAGTAGCTGGATTCTAATTCATTATAAACACAAGTATCATCCAACTCCCACTAAAACCAAATTGAACAGGCTGCAGAGTAGTCAAAATAAGTGCTTCATTGTCAAACCTTACTGTAACAGAAAGCTGGTCATTTTGTAATGTTTAATAAGAAAGTTATATTGTTCAGTACACAAATTCAGAATAAGTCTTTAAATAACGTAAGAATAAATAAAAGCAAGATTAATTAGTAAGGAGCAAAATGAAGCCTTTTTTCCCCATGGGTCTGTGCTGTATGTTTCCTCTCTTCTGCAGAGACTCCAGCCCCATATCCCCTACGACAGACCTACAACAATACTGCTTTCCATATCTACCATGTCTACCTTAGATTTTTCCAAGTTTTCCACATATTCCCTAGATACACATAACTAGCTATTTTTCTTTCCCAGACACACTTACCATTGCAAGACACCTGGCCTCTTGCACACCCACTTACTCCTGCTGGATGCCAGTTCACCCTTGAATCCCTACAGTGATGTGCACAGGACTCTCTGGAGCTGCCAACTGGGCAACAACCAGCACATCTTGCCTCTAGTCCAGAAAAAACATACACAATGAGTGGCTGGGCAGAGAAAACAGGATAAGGGCTGAACTGGTCTTACCTCTCCTCTTGATGGAAGCATGAATGAGTCTCTTCTATCCAGACACTACTGTAAATAAAACCTCTGTCAAATCTGAATTAATTCAATCAGCAGGCTCAACAGTTAATAAAGTAGGGACTGACGGAGCTGCCGAGGAAGAGTGATTCCATCACCTTTACTGAGGAAAGACAAGCAAGAAGCCCAAACAAGACTAAAGAAAGAACCACTCGGCAGATTCAAGATAATGCACTTAGGTATATGCTTGATATAAGCATGATTATATGTTAATATGCAAACAAGGCATACGGTATATACACAATCAAAACTGCTTATAGCAAATGTGCATTAGAGAGTCTTCTGTAATACAAACTCAAACCACAGCCATGGGTAAATATATACAGCATGACTTTCCACTGAAGCCAACTCATTGCAGCTCTTGGCCAAGGGGTAGACCTTGGCCAAGACTAAAAGTCTTCATGTGAAGTGCCTGCAAACCACAAAGGGCTGCCTTCGTGAAGGAATCTAGGCCATGAGTTACAAACTTCAGCAAGAAGCACCTTTAAGTATTTACACAGAAAGGTTATGACAACGATTGCATAAGTAGGCAGATAGAAGCCTACGTTTCATTCAGTTAGAAAAGTCCCCATGCTCTTCCCTCCTCTCCCTTTGTATCTTGTCAGGAGAGATCTGGGATCACTGTGACAAGTCTTGGTGTGTGGAAAGGGAGGCAACAAGGATTACAAAGAAATACCGACTACAACCTCTAGAGAGTACAACAGTTAACTTATTAACAGCTAACAATATGAATTTGCCAGAGTCCAAGTAGAGCCCCAGGAGCGTGGAACTCTACTGGCAGCTCTGACACAGCCCGAGTGTGACCTACTCAACCTGGCCTCTGGCTTTGGGGACACAAAATGGGCTTCTATGCCTGCCTACATAAGCAGAGGGTACAACTGCACAATCCGTAAAAGCTTGAGATGAAATGCAGTGTTTTTTAAATTTTTTTAAAACTTAATTGAAAACTCATGAGTATTGTCTTTTATTGCAAAATTAAACCTGCAACCTGAATTGAACTCCCAGCTACAGAAGAGCAAGCTGCATGATTTATGTGACATACAGGCTTCAAGAAATTTCTTAATATACAATAATCTTCTAGCACAGGGGAAAATATGCAACATCAAAACATTTCTTTTGAAGTACGCTAATCCTTGGATTTGGTTGCTAGAATTAACTCTTAGTACTTGATACTCATAAAACAACTAGGATATTAGAGATAGTCGAGAAAGCAACGCCTTGTGTGTGATCTAACAACATACATTGCTGAAGTTTATAAGCAGAGTTCTACTTCAGAGATAAAGTGAACCAAGACATATACAAACAGCTGAAAAATTATATACAGTTGGTAGAGGGAGATTTTTCCTGAAGGATTATCATAGCCTAAATATTTCTTTAAGCCCTACCCTAAGAGTAGACGATCCAATATTGTTGGAGATGATGTATTTACTTAAAAATAGAATAATCCAGCTACACAACTGATGCAGAACAAGGCACTATAAAGTCCGGACCCTGAACCAAAAGGATTTCTGAACATTTTTTTCTCTCCCCCTGTATTTTCTCCCTCCTTTCAGCAGGCTGAACAACTGGTGTCATACATTTCAGGAGGGAAAGACTGTTAATTGCCATTAAATAAGAGAGTTCCCGCAGTCTAGTTTCTTATGGAAAAAGGATGAGTCAAGGAAGTGGGAGATAAAAAAAGGTGCAAGACTGTACAAATACATTTTGCCAAGGAAAATAAATTGGGTAGCAAAAATAGTGGCTAGAAGTTCTTGATAGCTTACATCACACATTTCTGCTGACTATTGTAATGAAACGATTTAGATACCAAAGCTTGCTGCACATAACAGTCATCTTAACCTACCTACAACTCAGATCCTACCTGAGGTCAACAGAATCACTGTACACAAGGATATTTTATGTCCTAATATTAATCCAAAATTAAGTCAATACATTACTGAGATGCATCTTGTCTAAAGTTTGTTTTTCCTCATGTCCACAGACTGCAGCCAGTAAGTCATGTGCTATCCTCTTTATTCTCGCATGTATTCTATCCTATTTATTCAAGCATTTATTCTAGCTTGGGATGCTGTCAAGGCTTTGCAGGACACTGTATGTGGACTAATAGCATTCCTTCGATTAAGCAGGAAGTTTTACTGTGCTCAGCAGGGGTACTAAATGGAGTACAGAATGGAGAATAAAGCCTACTGCACCCATTTTACATCTAAAAGCTTTACTCCTCTCTGTCCACAGAAGGCAGTTTGTGCCTATCATTAGATGCGTGTGTTGCAAGAATTGTGATTCAGCCTCACTATAAAAGGATCACATTTCAACAGTTGCTTCATTCGAAATCAGACTGGCTTGGAGACAATTTTGAGGTTTTGTGTGGCAATAGCGGAAAGGCAAGATAAATATATAGGAAACACAAGAATAAGGGAATTTTTGTCACCTCGCAGAAAATGAGACTTGTTTAGTCGAGAAAACCATCTTCCAGACTGCTTTGTGGAGGAAAACAGTGGTAAGAGCCACCTGGAAAGCCTCAAAGCAGTAATGAACATCTTATAAATACCAACACACAGAACTTTCACTGCAGAAAATTTAAAACAGAGGCTGTGACAAATCAAAATTTTCCTCAGTAGTATGAGAAATTACAGTATGAAGACTGCACAGTCTCCATACTGTAATGTTTTGCAACTTACATTGCCTTTATAATAAAAGATTCTTTTGTTCTGCCCTTCAACATCTGGTCTAATGTACTTTATTCCACTGCGCTTTTGGAAAATATGCTGTGGTCACTGACCATGTTTAATACATTGCTAAAATGTCACATGCACAAGAGTAGTACTTGCCTACGGTGCTACCCACCTAATGGCCAAATCGTTCTGCTGCTTGGAACCTTACAGTAATTAATAACATCTCTGGTGTATGGGAAATTCCTATTGCTTTTTTTTAAAAATACGGAATAAGATGAATTTTTCATTCAGCTTTGATAACCATAACTACTCTCTTTTGGGAATTGCCACACAAGGTCAGAACAACTCTACACCCACAGGCTTGTTATAAATTAGCTCTGTGAATAGGACTCTGGTAGGTGAGATAGCTCCTTCTGGACTTTGGCATAACAACTGAATTTCCCTTAGCTACCAGCAGAGGATTACCTGCAAAACAAAAGTTGCTAGCCAATATACTATTTTTAACCAGTGACCTTCTTTAACAACCTGGGTCACTTGCTACTGGAAAAAGGTTCTGAGGTGGCTCCCCAGAAAACCCAGAGTAAAATCCTGAATATAAGACAACCAGCCTCAGTGCCTTTATCACAATCCCTCTAAGTAAGTTAGCTGATTGTGGTGGTTTAGGCTGGGCTGGCCACTAAATGAACAACAGATGCTCCCTTTAACCTCTCTCCCTTCCCAGAAGAGAAGGCAGAGAGACTTACGGGTTGCAAGAAAAACCCCTAAAACTACTTTAATGGAATAATAATAAAAAGAAAAAATAATAAGAAAATAATGAAATATATAAAATATATACAAAACCAGTATCAAGCTCCCAGGATGACATCATCATCAGGCACTGGGAAAGTCCCAGACTGGACTCCGCGACAGACAGGAACTGGATTCTGGATCTGGATTCAGGAACACACAGATTGGCATCAAAGGCAGAAGAACAGACAGAATCCTCCTCGGACGCCAGCCATAGAAGAAGAGGCTGACCCCTTCGATCCCTCAGCTTTTATCCTGAGCACGATGCAGATGGGATGAAGACCCCGAGTCACCAATCCCATCCACTCCTCCCTGCAAGTGAGACCCCTCTACATTTTTTCCCTTCCAACCCTCCAACTTGGTAAATGAGAAGGTGAGCTGGCCTTGGTTGTTATAGGAATAAGTATACGCAAGAGCCTCTCTGCATACCATTCCTTGGTATTAACTATAAACATCAGGCCTTACCACTGCTAGAAGCAGACACTGTCTGAAAAATACGCTACTAATTTCAGAGAGCACAGTTAGTTAGAAGAGACTTAACCGAAAAGTAGAATTGCTGAAAGTGAAATTGGTTCTGTTCTACCTCAAACCAGGACACCGAGTTTGTTGGCATTGTGCTGGGAAACACAAACCTGCCTATAGAAGGCACCGTCACTACACGCTGCACTGCTGCCTACCCAGCAAGTGTTTGCAGGTGTGAAATCTCATCTCTGAAACTGGAATCAACATTTCTGCCACTGACACCTTCCGCAGCTCTATTTGCGCTGGGTTCAGTTCTTGTAGTATTGCAGAAAAAAAGCCAAGGGCAACCCAAGGAAGACAGTGTGACATCAACCCATGCAGTACGCAAAATATGCCCAGCCTTCATTTGAACATGATTTTTTTTGTTCGGATCAACCCATAGTTAAAACCTGACTACATTCTAGAAACAGTGGAAAGAGAGACTGAAACATCTAACAACACATCCCTCTTGGAATTTCAGTTACATGTAACATAAGAATCTATCTGTATTTGCCTCTGTTCTTGACCAGTGAGATCTGTCAATACCTTAAAAACCTGTATATAAGCCTGTCTGCAGCTTACAAGCACAACAGCCAGTCCCTGAGAAGTCACCACTTCCTAAAGTTACCACCAGTTAAAATAACTTCCACATCTGTAAAAACAGGTTTGAACAATCCTAAATCACCAATCAAAAAATACAATTAAAAAGCACAATTTACACAGCTTGTTACAGCTATCAGACTTCAGAAGAGTTGTCCACATCCTTCTGTGTCAATACCCATCCTTTTTTTTTTTCTAAACTTGCATAGGACAAATTTTTGAAATTTTACAAAAGTAAAGGCCAGATAAAGCACAGATACCTGAAACGCTTATGTCAACAGGCACAGCATCTTCCTAGTGTCACAACTTTTACTTTGTAGAAATGTCCATCTGGTTTACCTTGCTTTAGCACCAATACATGCAGAAGGGAAACTGGGCTTTAGCTAAGGCTGAAGGACCAGCGTAGAAAAATTGGAGAATTCTGCTAAATAACCATATGATTGCCCCAAGCTGGGCACCACTCCCAACAACTTGGGCATTACAGCATTGATCCATTACCCCAATGCCTGACAGCGTTCCCAGTTAGCCGGGCCTCTGAGATAAAAGGAAACATTTAGGGACTTCTCAGACTGACACTCATTTTATAAATTCGTTTCCCAAGGCAGCAATATTCTCTGCAGATAGGATGGTGAAATTATTCAGAAGTTATGTATTTGACAAGTCTCTACACGAAGCATGTATGAATGTTTCCAGCTAACAACTTAATGCAAACACAAGTGCAAACAGGCTTCTACCACAGTTTGTTAAAGAGTATTCAGCAATATACTCCACTCTTGTCTCTCTCCCATGTAGAAACTTGAAATTTTATGCTAAACACTAGTTTCAAAGTGTGGATTAAGGAAAATACAACCACTGATAGCATTCGGGTCCAAGCCTACTACAAACCCACTCACTGTTCAACTATGTACAGAGTACATTATGTCACTGACATTTCTACAGATCAGGATTAAATCCATTCACTGGATTAATACAAACTGTCTCTAATCCAACTAAGAACAATGGATACTGCACCTCTCCTGGGCTCTCTCATTTTTTGTCTGTTTCAGCTACAGCCTTTTTAACTGAGACACTTCCAGCTCCAGTACTTTGCCAAGAAAGGAATGACGAACTTCGGCAGCTTGCTGTTTCTGACCACAAGGGAGAAGAAATCCTGTCCCCTCAAGCTGTCTGAAACAAGACTTACTAGAAAAATATCAACACAAGAATTACAGAACTGGTCAAGCAACCTGTCCATCCCATACTCTCATGGCTGAATTTCATGTGCTCTAAAAAAGTAGGGGGTCCTGCTAAATTAAGAGATGCGTCTGTTTGCTAGGAGAATTAGAAATCTGCAAGCGAGAAATGGTGGCTCCAGGCTGGCAAATAATCCAGAGGCAGAACTCGCTACGAGACAGATAGTCATGTATCAAGGAGAACTCAACACAATCTTTGGTGCTGGTGAACCAGAAAGCAGAGTATCAGTTAGTAAGAAAACCGTACTTGTACCACAACATCTTTTACCAGCTATCACTAAGGCAAATCTTATAAATTAAAAAGCTACATTCTCTGAAAACTAAGCAGGTATTCTATAAGAGAAAAACAGATCAGAGGAAAAGCTAATTAATTTTCACAGTGTACCATGACTAATCTTGGCATATATGGTACTGGAATAGCAATCACCGAGTACAAATGAAAACAGTGTTGAACCCTGTCCTATTTTTAATCAGATGGAAGCCACAAACCGAGCCATGCTTCTGCTTAGTGTTGCATTTTCTTCTACCCTGATAGCTTTTACAGCTGAAGAAATAGCTACTTACAGCACTATTCTGCTGTAAAAAATTATTGGTACTTACAGCTACTGGGATTACAGTTGAGTATGTCACAGAAAAGGAGGTCTGGCAGAGGCAAGCTAAGAACATTTCCTTGGGACATTTAACCCTTTCCAAGCTGTATCAGTTCCTCTGAATGAAGATGTGCTTTGAAAATCTTGATCACAATTTACGTGGTATTAAACTGTATTTGCAAGGTTACGCAGCAAACCAGTGGCAGAGAAGTAAACAGAACTCTGAAGACCAAGTCCAAATCAAAAAAACCCCAACAATTTATATGACAATATTTTTAATGACATTTGAAGGCAATACACCAGTGCTGGCAATGTGATGGTGTATTTCCCCTGCATTAGTTGTGCCATACAGAGCTATTTTTATTATTACCACAAAGACTTCACAAAAGCCATTCTACACAAATAGCAGCTCACAGTTCAAAGACTTTCCTCACTTATCGGTGCTTTTTGTGTGCATTAAACAAAAATACTGTTAGTCACATTTTAACCTAGACATTTTAATATCTGTAATCATAGCCTGGAGTGCAGAAATGGAATGCATGCCTATTAACTCAAATTTGCTAAGCCCACTTTTTAGCCAGGTCAGTGTGCAATATAATATTACAAAAATAAGACTTATTTTGTGACAACATTCAGGGTGCACATGAACTATAAAAGGTGCAAGCTCACTCCCCTATCCTCCACTCCTCTTCCCTCAGCTTCTCACTTTCACATTCTTGGGAACCAAGAGCAAGGTGGAAGTGGAAGCCTAACTGCTGTTTTAAATGCCTTCTCGTCTCCCCAGTAAAGCAACACTCATCACCATATGCTTCATCCGAGAAATAACCTGCTACTATAAGGATGCGAGGTGGAGTGTCAGAGATACTCACTCTTTGAGAATGTAATATTTCAGGAGAGCTGAACTATATTTTATCTCACAAGGAACTTTGTTTATTTCCCAACAGAAGAATAAGTACACTTGTGTCTCACTGACCATTTTTTCACTGATACACTAACACTTCCTACAAAAACCCTTCCATGACTTCCTTTGCTCAACCCAATCCAGAAGCAGCAAAATTCCAGTCTCCAATCAATTAAAATACTGCTAATCGCCATCAAGAGATAGGAGTTTGTCCCCCCACTGGAAACACACATGCGGAAAAGGACACACCTTTGGAGTGTTTCCCCGAAGGCCTCTTGGGTAATGACTCCTCAATGGAATGTGTTGATGTATGTAGTACATTTTCCAAACTGTTACTGACACTGTTGATGGGGGTCTCAGACCTTGGAGTGACCTGGAAAGAAAAAAAAAAAAAACAAAACACAAAAATGCAATAAACTGAGGGAATGAGCAAACATCACACCTTCCTCCAGAGTGAGCAGAACCACTTTGAAGGCAGTCAGGAGACATTTTCTTCTTTTAAAACCAAAGGGTGTTACTATTGATATTCCAAGTAACCGTTCAGGGGAGTTGTTTTAGTCAGCAGCTATTCACAAATCTAGATTATCTTGGCTAATCTATAAAGCTACTTAAAGTATAATTCTTTTTTAAACAATAGTCACAGCAGTCAATAGAGATATTGCAAGACCCTTAACCTCTCCACACTGCAGCTCTTAACTTTTCAACAAGAAAGCAAAGGGAAAGGAGCTCTTGGAAAATATCCTTTTTATGTTACGTTACCTATCCACACAGATGCAGAGCCGAGGCATTTCAAAGTATCTCCACACAGATCACAAGGAATGAATTCCAATTTAGCAAAATCTAATTTTCTTGTCTTTGCCATTTAAAAGCCTGCTATCATGAGCGTATTTCAATGAAAAACCGCACACTAAAAATGTGCCACGCGCAAGGCTGCATCATCAAACCAGACTTCATGGCCTAATATGTACCTTCTAAACTGCATTTAGCAGAAGAAAACATATCCTCACCATTACTTAAAACTACAGAAACTAGCGTAAGTCATTAGAAAAAGCAGAGTTGAAGACTGTCCACTTCAGCTGCTGTCCAGGAGAGCATTCATAATTATGTAGCAACACATTAAAACATCTATTACTTGTAGTATAACAGTGCCCGCCTCATGAGCAAGGCAATTACTCTCTTGTTTACTAGGTAATGAGAAGCTGAAGTAGATGAACAGTTACATTAGCAGTACTGAAAACAAGGGTTTAAGTATCTTGAAGAGGAAAGTGTGCTTTAAAGAGGTAGTTCAGGCTAACAAAAGCCCTCGCACTAACTAGTGCATTGCTTGAATTTCAATTGCCACGTTTTGAATAACGTGAAACCCTGGTATGGAGATCTGTAATTAGAATTAAACGTGGATTTTAGCCTTTCACAAATCACAGGAGAAAAGGTGCATCTCAACATAACGAAAGCAGCTATCCTTTATTCATGGTAACTAATACCAGCGACTGCGGGTCCCTGTAAGGAAAAGGGCTCACTCAGACCCTGATTACTTGAGTCAGTGCCATGAGTTAGGACAATTTACGCTTAAAACAATACTTTGCTCACCCTACCTTTAGCATTACGTCATCAACATCAACTAGAATACACAATCCAAGTCAAAAATAGCACATCCTTACCGCTACACAATATACAATAAACCTATTGTAAGCTCCATTTTAAGACTGACATGTATAGCTTTGTATGCCGTTTAAGGCAGCAGCACAAGTGAAAGACTTGGTACACTTGACATCCAGAAAAAAAAGCTTATATATGCAAAGAAATCAATTCAGAAAGACAGATGAGTGTCAGAAGAAAGTATCTGCTTTCCTTTTCAGCGCTTAGAAGTAAACTTTATTTTTGATCAAAAAGTAAACTATATTTCTTCAGCACATCTTTCCACCAATAACAAAATGTTAGTGTGAAGGTTTCCCATTAGAAAGACCAGCCATTAAACTTTAAACTTGGAGGGTGGAGAATAGTTTAAATCTCTTTGCCAAAGTCAGTCTTTACCACAGCTTATCCCACAGCGTCTCTCTCCTGGAGCTCATTAAACTCTCGCTCCGGTGGGTGGCTGCTGAGAGGAAGTTCCAGTGGACTGAGCAATGACACCATCATCCTCCTGGCAAGGGGAGGTGGCAGAAGAGCAACCCAGGAACAGCACAAGCCAGAAAATTAGATTCAGGCCAGACTATGTTATCCTAAACAGCCAGGTTCCAAACATTCAGAACAATCAGCAAATATAAAACACAGTACTTGAAACTGAGTAAGAACACAGCCACATGGTTTCAGACAGATCTCCAAACAAGAAGTTTGTTACAATATATTGCCTCCTGTCTTGTATTCCCTTCTCTCCCCTACCCTTACAGTAAGCATTGCGTGCAGTTTAAAATTTGTATTTTGTTTATACATAACCTCCAATTCTTTCCATAAAGATTTAATTTCTATATACTTGGTAAAGATTAATTTAGCCCATATGTCTTGACTGACTGAGCTCATATACTATCTGATTCAGCCGCACATCAAAGCAAAGCAGTTCCAAATTGGCCTAGAAAAAAAAAAAAATCACAAAGCTCTGATTAGTTCCAAATGGAGCGCTTTGTTAGTGAGCTGAATGGTGTTATAACCAGTGAATCTGACTGCTTAAAGCTTTCATTCCAAATTTTAAATAATTTTTTCCACTGACTTAAACATACCAATACTGCAAAGGTTTGGATTTGTTTAGCAAAAGTAAAATAATGAAAAATGTTTTGCAAATCAAAGTTTTATTTCCAAAATAGTAACAGCTTTTTTTTTTTTTTTTTTTTTAATTTGAGGCCAAGGAAAACACAGAGGTACAATAACCCATCAGCTACGAACTGCAGAAGATACTGCTTTGGCAGGGTTGGGAGAAAAGAAACGCTGGCAAAAGCTTAACAGTAGATGCCCAGGAAGGACTTGTCCAAATTCAGCTGTAGAAATTCAGTGTCAGGTAGATTCTGGGAGGAATGTTCCCCACAGCTGAACACTACTGCAATCCCTAGCTTGGGCTGAGCACAAACAACTACTAAAAAGCAGTCACTAGATTCCAAATAAAGAACAAGGCATTCCAGTGAGATAAAGATTCTAAGAAGTGGTGAGCAAATTGCTTTGGACCTTTTAGGATCTGTAACATTTCTGAAGAAAGCCAAGATGCCATTAAAGAATAAGCATCTGCTGTTCAGGAACTATTAAAGGCTTGTTTTCTAAAGCAGTAACAGTCCACAGTAAAGGTGGATAAACTGGCATCACAGAAACCAGAAATGTTCAGGCTATGTTTCCTAATAAACCACAGGAGTGACATTTCATAAATACAGAAAAATTCACGAATCATTCAAGGTCTCAGAGGGCACAGCATCAGACATCTGAACAGAAGAGTTCAGATTTTTCAACTTAAATTATTTGACAACATCAACAGAAACAGTCCATGAAGACTAATCAAATAATACAGCAACCCCAGAGAGTTAAAGCAATAGAAATACTCTCCACTATACCTAATCTCACCCTTAGCACAGCATTTGGTAGAGAGCCAGGGAGAAGCCAAGCCCTCGGTTACACCTATCCATAGTTTCCTTGATTATTCATAAACTGTTTTAACATCAGAGTGGCCTGTTGGCTTATTCAATGACTCTAGAAGATGCACCACTCAAATGGGTGCAGAAGAAATTCTTAAACTATTTTTACTCTAGTGTTGTGTCTACTCCCTCCATAGCAGAACATCTGGCTCACAGATGAACTTCTGATTTTCCAGATTAAAACCTAGCTTAGCTCTTGAATTTCAAATTCAAGCAGTAGCCATAACTGAAAACAACAAAGAAAATTCATCATTACCTAATGACCGAGGTTCAGCCTGAATTATTCTGTGCCTCACTCTCCATAGTAATAAAAATATCAAAACTGGTATCAGCTACTGAAAAGCACATCCTTCCCAACATGTGCTAAACAGAAGGATCACAGAATGTCACCCTGAAGCCCTCCACCCCCTGGACCTAACCAGGAAGAGAAACAATCGCTTTGACTCAGGGGTCGAGGACAAACATGTCAAGGCATCAGAAGTCATTGCTAGAATTTTAGCCATTATCACATTTGTCCCTTTTCACCTGCCAGCAAACAATAAAACTTTTTTTCAGCAGAGTGCAGTGATTTTCTTCTCAGCATCAGAGACGTACCAACAGGCATAGGTCTTCTCGGGACAGCAAGAAAAGTTCTAGAAAGCTCTTCAAAACACTTGATCCATCAAAAAGCACACAGGAAAATAAATTTACACGACAAAATCACCCGGAGCAGTTACTTCAACAAGCGGTGTTCCTCTTTCAGCAACTGCTACCTGAAGTGGCTCTGCCACTATCCAAGACAGTGGAAGTCAATATAGAAAATGGTAAATGCACGAAGCCAGATTTAGCTTTGCCCTCCAGGGACAATGCCTAACATTTAATACAGCAAAGTCTTTCACAAAAATAACAGGACTGATAGAAATCAAACTTAACATTAAGAATTTTACCCAAACAGCAATTATATGTTCCTTTTAAAAATAACCAAACAGAACACAGAAAATACATGGTTTAATAGTAAAGCATTTGCTGACTTAGTTTGAAGTGGAGCCAATACTAAAAATCAACACAGCTCACTACCTAAAGTGTAACATGACCTATAATTTAAGGAAACAATGATACAGGGTCCGAGGAAATAAAATACTGATTTCTATACCTAGTTAGGTATGAAATTTAGGTCATGCATTACACAGGAAAAGTAAACAAAATATAAAAGCAATGAGTCAGTTAAGTGAGATACTGGGGCCACAGCTAAAAGCCACATGAACACATTCTCCCATTGATCACGCAGGAAAACTTTTTCACATAACGTTCAGTTTTCAGAAGTGGCCAATGATATACTGGGAAAGTCCCACAGATAAATGCTTCTGCCAATTCTTGCTTGGGAAGTCTCCACTAAAGAAGGTTTTTCATAATTATAAACTGACCTCCACGCTGATGCAGATAACATTAAGAGTACACTCAGAAATTGGAGTACTGAAGTTGAGGGGGGGGGGAAAGCCAGTCAACTCCATTCACTCCTGCCAGTTTCATATTAGCGAGTATTAACAGCAGCTTATTTTGAGGTTAACACCAAGGTCTTTAACACAGTGCAATCCTGCTTGCAAAAATGCTCCTCCAGAAGCTTGATGGCAAGGATACAGCCCGTGCATGCTCAGGCAGTTAAGCTGCTAGTTCCCAACGCAGGTACCTAACTCAGGTTCCCAAATTTGAAAAAATCCATTGCTAACACTCAGGCATCAGTCTAGCAACGCATACGATTGTCCAGTAGGCTAAGTCTGAGCCAGAAACAAGAGCACCCAATGCGAGGACCCGAAACTCAAAATCTACTGAGACTACAAAACCAGGAGGAGCAAGACTGAGTGAACATCGTCCTCTTAATAGCAACAAGCCATTAGTCTGCCCAGCTGCTTGTGAAACCATAGCCTCAGGCACCACTTCTGCATTTACTTATATATGCAAATACCCGACTGTTCTCCCACTAGAAGAACAAAATTAAAAACTATTCCTTTTGAAGATTTGAACTCTTCCACAAGGATGTTTAAGGAACACTCACAAACACACCCCAACTCTTCACATACCTAGTAAAGTCCTCAACACTTAAATTTACACATGTTTAGTTGCTTTGTTGGACTGGGTCATGAACGCAACTGGAAGAGTTTGGTTTGTGCTAGAAATTCATGTAGTTCCAACAGCCAGTGTCTACCAAAAAAGACGTAAGGACCAGGTGCAATCAAGTCAATTGTGTCCATGTTTCTCAACAGCTACAGAAGGTCCCACACCTACTCTCCTAAGAAGTCAGTTAAAAGGAATCCATCTTTGAACACAAAGGGTGAACAGGCAATTCACAGTGAAATGGGATAATAGATCAGATGCTTTTGTTCTGCGAGACCATTACTGGAATGAAATGAAGCATGTGGCACTTAAATGCTACGGGACAATCACACACCTACTACAAGGCTCCATTATAAATTCAGTAGAGCAGATGGACCAAAAAAAGCCTGGGTCATATTTTACAGACTAGGTCATTTCCACTAAAAATCCTTTGTTTAAAGAATCGTGAAAACTTTGTTAATGCCAGGAACATAAATCTACCATAGAGTAACTGGACTTTAATTACACTGTGCTGCATATTTGTTATTGCAGACAGTCAAAAGAAGCATTTGAAAGCACCTGGCAAGTCTAGTTTGTGCAGAGATGTGCACTCACCCCACAAGGCAAATGAGTGAAGCTGCGCTCTGCAAAGAAGTTTTAGAATTATTTAATATGAGCTAACGCAATGTTTTCTGCCACCACTACAGTCTCCAACAGTTAACTATATGAGCTTGCCAAGCAGCCAGAATATGTGGGATTTCCTGCTGAAACGACACACTGAGTTAAAGTTTGAACTCTAAAGGGAAAAACTCTCTGTAAAAGGCAACAGAAAAAAACCCCAAGTATTAATACAATAAGCAAGAAAACAACACCCTGTTTCATGCACCTCATCTTCCACGATTTGCTATAGCTTACTGGACAGGCTGCAAGTCCAACCAGTTCACTCGCACTGTGCTAATTCAAGGCACTTTCATTCTAGACTTCTGGTGCATCAGGCATTTTTCAAAAGAGACAGATGACAAGAAAGATATTTTTGCTCCAAAACAAAACAAAAACCAAATCTGAATTTTCCAAACCGATCATTAAAAACATCTCAAAATCAAACCAGATAACTGTTTATAATCGGAGCTTGAAAGGGACACTACTGCTCTATGCCCCAGCACTGATGTGCAAGTATATCTCTGTTTCTTCACCCGAATGCTACCAAAAGCTAAAAGCACAGCTACCAGAAGGGAAGATTATCTTAAATCTCCCAAGAGAATTCAAAGTGTAGTGTGGTCCTCTCTGCTATACAAACCTTCAGCCCTTAATGACATATTAACGCTAATACTGTGTTGACTTTAGAGCTACCGTATTTATTGGTTGCCAGCATATGGGTGGGAAATTGACCCCACGGGGCCAGTACATACAGTTGGGAGGTAAAAGATAAAGAAGCAATTCTAAAATCTGCTAAGGCATAAGCCTTTGCCTGGTAGAATGGTTCGTTGCCACTCTGGTCTCTTCTGCAACAATTCACCGATTAACAAGTTTGGCAGAAGTAATCTGACAAATCACAGACTCGCTGATTTTAATCTCCCCCTCCTTCATCTCCTCAACATCTACTTAAGTTATAGCTTGACTGTAATACAATTGCTTATTGTAGAAAAAGACATTGGAAAAGAATCTATAATATGCATGAAAAATGCTCACTTTCACTATTTATCATCATGACTTGGCAGGCCTTTAATTAAAATAAAGATTTTACCCTGAAGTAATTGATCTTATTATTTCTGGATCACTTCAGCTATTTACAAAAATCCTGAAATCCTGTATTGGCCAGAACACCTGCTAAAAAGTGTATCCTTTCCAATGCTTATTATTGGATACTGGTACCAATGAGACCCAAGGAAAAATTCCATTTTAGCATGAGGCAAGAGTGAGGGATTTAGATGTTTGGTTATTACAAAACCCATGCAAAGAAATACACATCAACATCTCTTTGCTAGATTTAATACCCATTTCCAATCTAAATAGGGAACAACTTCAATTCAACTTGCTCCAATTCTTTTGCCAGAGTAAAATCAAATTCTAGTTTAAGCGTGACAACGGTTCTCATTTCAACAGACAAATTAGATCTAGCATTTCTATAAGATTCTGTGGATTCACAGAAACTCCTATCTATAGTCTCAAGAATAACTTTGGTTTTTTTTAAGGAGAAAAAGGGCTCAAGAGCAAGTAGTAAAACTGACATTGCAGTATTTGAATATAGGTGATGACTATACATGTCCCTTTACCAGAGCACGCTTAAAAGCCTCACAGGTACTGCAGCACTAAAGTCCATAGAAGAATCAGAGCTCTGCCCTGCTAGAAAGAGGCCGTGCTGTATCGAATAACCAGTGAAAAGATGACAGGATCTCACTTTTAGCAATTCAAACATTTACAAAAAACCCCATGCTAAACCAAATGGCTACATACTTCCAAACAAGGATGCTGTTCAGTACCTTTGAAGTTAGACACTGGAATGCTTGTTAGGTGTGGTTAACTACCACTGGCTCCGTTTTCCCAAGGAGGATCTGCATACAGCTTGTACGCTGATTCAATTAAAACAGTTTGAAGTCTGGTACAGTCCAAAATTTCCAACACCTTACATTGCACAGAATAACACCCATGTATTTGTCTTCCAGAAGAGATGACGCCTATTTCAATGTTGCTTAACTGACAACTAACAGTTACAAGGTAATTAGTAGGGAGGAGGAAAAAAAAAAAAAAAAAAAAAGAGTAAATTAAAAAAAAAGTGAAGTGGAACACACTCTTAAAAACTTAATTCAGCCTGCACAAAAAGAAAGGGAAAACAGCTCACGGAAAAAACAACATCATTATTAGCTCAACACATATTTTTTGGCTGCTCTGCCCCTGATGTTTGGATGTACAGTCCATTTCCCAAGCAAACTAATTTAGGTTCTTAAATTCAAGTTCATCGCGTAACATACAACTGGGCAAAGTCAATTTGGTGGTAATTAATACTGTAACTACATGAGACCGTTGTCTTCCAAGGATCCCTTTACATGTTGAGCTCATTTCTGAAAATACTGCAGGTTTGAGACTGAACCATTTTATCAGAGTCACAAAAACTTTCAAACAAGAGTATCAGTAAGAAATGAGCCAGAACTGGAAGCCTCCCATTTCTTAACTGAAACATCAAGAGGCGTGTGTAATCCATGTTGCCTCAAGTACCCTGAACACTAAAAGGACATGCAAGGATTGGCACATGTCACCAGCTGGAAGCTACAGGACCTGCCCCAACAGCTCCTGAGGTTAGTTTTGTGTGGTTTTGAAAATGAGATCATTCCCGAGATAGCAACTACTGCTATCAGCAAGTAAACACTTCTGAACACTTCTAGCAGCTAGCAACTGCTATTAACATGGTAATCTACTAAAGCTACAAAATACCTTCAGTGGGTTAGGAGGCTAAAAGTTAGGGTTTTCATGATTTATTCTATCCCTACGAAGCTAGCATAAAAGCATCTGGCACAGATCACTTAATAGCTAGATTGCTTAACTCTGTGAGGACTCAATGACTTGGTTTCTACCCAACAAATAATATTTTTTCCAACTCATCATTCCACAGATGAAATCAACTCTGAAGATGGTGTCTGTAACTTCAATCACTCGTAGCAAACAGTGCAGAAAGGCAAAGGTATTTGAAATGGACGCCCCAGAACATCATCTCTACACAGCTCCCAATAAACAGTCTTTAGTTATTTCTAACTTTTAGATGAGCCTAGGGAATTAGCGCGGGTGAAAAATAGCATCTTATGCTATAAACTTGAAATAGCCATTGGTGCAGTATTTGGAAGCTGACTAGGCAAGAGCCATATTCCCATTCACAAGGTATCAACCCGAAAGAGCCACATAACTACAGTGTCACTGACTCTTATTTCCTTTCAGCTGCAAACAAACTGTAGTCAGACCTACTATTTATGACCCCGATTCTGCAGCTGAAGCCACCACCAGATCATTGCACTGACTGCACCGAAGAGCTCTTCTCAGCCAGCTCGCAAAGCAGGCACTTTGTGGCCAAAGCATTACCTTATTTCCTTGTTTTTACAGAAAGATCTCAATGAGTAGATGAAACAACTCCAAGAAATACAAAGGTGACAGACTCATGAATAACTTCTCTAGTTCTGGAAGTTATGTCCTCAGCGTTACTAACGCAAGTAGACTTCTAGAGAGAAAAAGTTAGCCCATGCAGAGATTCATATTATTATGGCTAGATGAGTGCCACTATCCGAGTAGGTCCTGGTATGTCATTATCTACAGGACATGAGCCTAAGGGGTTCTGTAAAGACAGCATCACTGCAGCCTCAAAGCAACCAAGAATGAATAAAAACATTAAATTTTTTACCTATAGCAAAACCAGATGTTCATTGTCACAAGTCGCACACAACAGAAGGCTGAATGGGCGGTTCAAGATGTTGGGAGCCAGATTTGAGACATTTCTCCCTTCTCTGTGGGTCACAAATTCAGCAGTGGCAATTTGCCTGTCTAAGCACCTGGATGGTACTTGCACAGCAGGAGACATTTGGCTACTGGTTTTCCTGTGCCCTGATGCTTCCAGCTCCCTCTCTATGAAAAGAGCCGCAGTTTGCAGCTCTAAGCACAGTACCTCAGCACAGAAATGAGCCTTCAGATCCTAGGCTCTAAGTGCTGGCCAGAAAACCATTCTATCTCCTTTGTGGGAAAGGCATAAAAGTCAGCTGAATAGGCAAAAGGTGCAAAACCAGCCTGAAAACTCAGCTGCATCATTTCCAGTTCAAAATAACCCCACTATGGTTAATCCCAGGAACAAAAGTTTTTAAAGACCTAATTCGTTAGATGTGCCTGGGCTTCATCTGAAGACAATTTGCACTGTGTCCATTTTTTAAAACCATACCTTAGATTTTATGCCTACAAGCAAAAAGTTTGAAGAATCCAGACCTCAAGTCCTTCAAGTGTCGGAACCACTCAAACCCAGAAGAAAATACAGGACAAGACAAGGGGCAGAAATTACCATCTTGACAGAGACTAAAGCAATAGTCTGTTTGTAGAAAGGGCACTGTTCTCCCTTCTTAGGGCAAGGAAACTGAATATTCATTTTGTGCTATCCAGTAGAAACCATGAATCTAATAATTACTGACCTACTTCAAGCCAGCCACAGCCACCTTTTCCTGTGAAGTTAAGATTAATGCAATCCTTGGATAATAATAATCTCAAAAAGCACAAAATAAAGTAAAAAGATATTGGCAGCTGTTTTGAGCCTCCTCGCAGTCAGCAATTCCAGCAGACAGTAAAAGACAACAGCAAAAAGCAGTGGTTTGCATCACTAATCAACTTTAAATGTGTCCACCTGCACCAAAGCAACTTTAAGACTCATTGAATGTTTACAGCAATTTTGTATCAACTGTTCAGTTTCTTCAGTATTGTACACACATTGTACACAAGATATTTTTGAGCAATTTCACTCTAAGATGTGAAAGAGACAGGAGATGGAAAGAGGATTGCAAGCTCCAGTCCTCTGGAAAAAAGCTGTAGCTAATATCAAGTTGAGTTGTATTTTAATAGGACCGACTGAGCAGAAGCAGCACATTTTTGTTTGTTTCTGCGAAAAGAGAAGAGAGCTCTGTTCAACTTTTTTGTTGCATCTCCCTGAATAAACAAATCATCAGGAATTGTAACAGACCTCTAGTTATACAGAAAAGTCGCACCAGTGTTAGTCCCTACTCCCAAACTGGGCACAAGGGAAAGGCTGAAGGGTAACCAGCCCTGTGCACAAAGAGCTCCCTATTTGCATGCCATTAGGCAGCCACTCCATTCCAGCTTCCCAAAGTTTCTCAGGGCCTCGAGTGGCGACCACTTCTCCAGCTCATTTTCTAAGGACGAGCTCAAAGAGGTACGCGCTTGAGCATTTTCGGAGCAGCATTCATACAATCGAGCACACAGCGCTGACTTCAAGTACCAGCTCGGCGTAGGCTCGAGCTGTAGTAAAGCAACAAGAGAGCGATGAGAAAGCGCTGGCTCCGGGGAAGAAATTCTCCTCCAATTCTGAAGAGGCCGAAGCGCGCAGGACTTTTGGCAGGCAGCAGCCCAGCTCACTTTCTCTTGACATCTGGATTGTTTTTTTTTTTTTTCCCTAGGTGATGTTACAACACAAGTATTGTCACAACATAACTTAGTAACATCACAAGATCTAAGCCCAGAGTGTTGGAATTTATTCTGTGCATATTTAAACGGGGCTGAATGGAGAAAGATATTGTTTTTTCCACTCGCTTCATCCAACTCCTGTTTTAAGCCAACTTCTTACTCTAAAAGTAGCAAAATTACCCATCAACACTGAAAAAAATGTAACAAACTTAAAAGAGGAAATCTGCATGTGTTCAAACAAAATACATATTCCACAGACTGTGAATGCAAAGCCACCTTTCCCCCCGCCTCAATTCTGTACTTAACGACCAGTATTCTTCAACACCAATTTCTTAAAAAAAAAAGTATTTTTGAAGAGACAACCCTTCAGTGAGTTCAGAAGGAGAAAACCAACCCGATAATCCAATGACTGTCCTGTATACCTTATTGCTGGCAAAAAAAAATGGTAGGATGGATTCTCCGTCCATCTTAGATTGACATAAATAGTGCCAGAGTTTTTCAGCTACATAAATCCTGCACTGTTTGCAAAGCTTTGAAAGCACACTCTGAAAAATGTTCCTGCCTGCATAATTTTTGTCTTTTTTTGCTCATCTTATTTTGGGAAAACTTCTATATGATTTACAGTCTTTCCTTTCAAACCTATCGTCTGTGCATCTTTTGATTAAGGGAAGTTTCAAGTAGTGAAGTAACTGAAAGGAAGCTTTTTCTGGTTTTAATTATACTCTTCTACATTCTGCATGAAATATTCTTTCCATTTATATTTTATTCATGTAGAGGTTTAAACTGAATAAAGAGGCATTCCCATACCCTGTTTTTTCTTCTTAAAACACAATGTCAGGAAGAAACACTGTTTAAAGACATAGGAAGGGAAGATTAAAAGAAATATGAAGTTTAATAATGCTCATCTAAATTTTATAATTAAAGCAGCAGTATTCAAAGAAACTCAAAATCGGAAGGAAATTTGTATTCAGGAGAAGACCAAGCATACGTTTCTGTCTCAATCTGAAATTCAATGCTCAACTTAATGGAATCTACACTGAGCCCTCAGAAACAGCTTTATTTAGGATACTACTCCAACACAGGGATTTTCACAGCCTTCAGGCATACACCATCTCTCCCAATAGAAGGGTAACATCATTATTTGCTGACTGAGTCTGTACATCCTCAAAAGCTGCAGCCTGTTAACTAAGCAGATGCACCCACTTAGCTGGTACTTAGTTTGAACTTTCAAGCAGGTTAAATTCAGTCAAGAAGACAGTTTGACTCCCTAATTTGTAGCAGGCTAAGAGCACTTAAGCAGTCAGTAACATATCTAATTACTAACAGCACCTCTTAAGACGTTACTGTCTAGCTTAATTGCTAGCAGTTGAATAAACGAACAGCAAGTTAATGACAGTGAACCGCTGACACCAGGATCAATACCTGAGAGATTCTGGGAGACAGGCAACCACAACATTTATTTAAGTTCACTATCAGAAACTCAAAATGTTTGCCATCGCATTCATCTAAACAAAACCCAAACTCACCAAGATGCCTTTGCCACTGGACAGCTACTCCCAAAGCTGATCCTCCTTTCCAACTTCTTCCAGGGAAACTTAAACAGGTGCTTGTTCCCAAATCTAGAGATATTACATGTTTGTTTCCCCTATTAAATCACTGCTCTTCCACGCAACTGGCAGGACTGTCCCCTCAGCAGAGGTACTGCCAGAACCAATCAGCTAAGGTTTATAGTGCTGCCTGCTGATCAGCTTGTGAACCCCTTCTCATTTAAATGTCATGAGCCCATAAAAATTCCATGCATCCCCTCTTCGACCATCCCCATCATCAACCAAGCAAGCAATCTCTGCCAGTCTCCTACGCTGCAATTTATCACTAAGAATGCCTGGTTTAAAATGAGAGCTGAAGACACAACCCAGTGCCCCACAGCAGTGCCATTTACAGTGTGCAGAAGCAGGATACCCACCTTATGGCACCCAGGATAGGTTGCCATGGTGTTGAGGGTAGAGGTGCTGGGATTCTTGCTGGTGCTGGCCATGATGTTCTGGATCTGGGTGAGCTCTTGCCTCAGCACCTGTTTCTGGTGGAAACTGAAAGCAGGGTGGTTGGATGCCATGGTAAAGAGCAACAGGAACTCATCCCCTGTGCGGCCCTCGTTGAGTTGTAGCCCATAGTTGTTGATGACGGAATCGATGTGGGTGAGGGTACGGAAGAGGACCCCAGCCGCCTCTCGGTGGGCAGACCCGAGCAAGGCGAGAGAGACCAAAAGTTTGCTGCGTACCACCTCGTCCGTCAGGTTAGTGAGGCTCCCCAGGTCGGCGGGGTTGTTGGCCTTGATTTCGGAGTCGCGCAGGGAGTGGTAGTCCTTGCGGGCCAGGTCCTCCAGGCAGGCGCCCAGGAAGCGCAGCTCCAGCGGGATGCAGAGGTCCAGGAGGCCGCAGAGGAACTCCACACGCTGCGGGGAGGGCAGCTCGGAGAACCAGCGGTACACGCCGTCCCGCTGCAGCCGCGGGCACCGCTTCTCCACCATGGTGCTTCGCCTACCCCCGGCCCGGAGGGAGCACGCCCTGCTGGGGGCAGCGCCGGCGAGGCCGGGCGGCAGCGCCCCGAGGGGGGCCCGTAAGGCGGGCGCCCCGACACCCCCCGAGCGGCCCCCTCCGCGCTCCCGCCCCCCCGGCAAACCCGCCCCCCGGGGGGCGAGGGGGCAGCCCCCAGCGGCGGGCAGGGCCGGGCCGGGTTCCCCCCGAGGGTGGCCGCCGGCGGCGGCGCAGGCCCGAGCGCTGAGGCGCGGCCTGGCCGCGGGGTCCCCACCCGGTAGGGCCCGGCGGCCCCGAGCAGGCCTCTGCGCTCCCGCGTCCTTCCTCACGGGGCGGCTCCTTCTCTCAGCCGGGCGCCGGCTGCCGCCATCCTCCGCGCAAGCCCGTCCCGCCGCGCTGGGCCCCGCCGGAGCCGCCCCGCCGCGGCCGCCGCCACAACCGCGGGAAATAATCCCTCGCTAGAAGGCAGCGAGCAGGCGGAGGGGGACCGGAGCAGGCAGCGCGCGCGCGCACCGCCGGTCCGCGGCGGAGGGATCCCGCGGTGAGAAGTCCCAGCCGGCAGCGGAGCGGGGGGGAAAAGAGAGAGAGAGACAGAGGAAGGAGCGATGGAGCGCCTTCACTCCCGGCCTGACCCCGCGGCGGGCCCCGCCCACCGCTCTGCTGATTGGCCGAGCCGACTACTCGCAGCCGGAGATTGGCTGCCAGCGCGCTGTACTCCCACCCTCTTCCTCGCGTACAGGAGCGGGGTCTAGGTGGGCCTGTCAATCACCAGCTTTTAGCCCCCTCCCTTGATCCCTCCCCTGGCGCTGATTGGTCAAAAAGAGGCTTAAATAGGAGAGGGGCGGGAGCAACCGCCTTTTGTCTGCGGCCGGGCGCCGGTGGTGGGAGTGGAGCTGCTGCGAGGGGATGGGGGATCGGGCCTGAGGTAGTGCTCTCCTCTTAGGGCAGATCTGTGCCTTGCCCCGCGCCGGGCTGGCCCCGCAGGGGAGCTGTGGTGACTCATTTAGGCCTGGGGCTCCTGTCCCTCCCCTTAGGGCAAGGGTTGTCCCTGTGGCTCGGTCAGCACTGGCCTGGAGGGGTGCGTCAGGGCGCTATCCTGACTGATTCTGAAGTCATGTTTGACCAGCTTCATTCCCCCCTTCACGGCAGGTGCATTTGCAGTCTGTCCACTGATCCAAGGTGTGCTCCCCACGCTCTTTGCCAGCTCCAGTGTGGTACGCACCTTTTCCCCTCGCTTTTCTGGCAACAGCATCCTCGCAGAGCCTTATGGCCTAGAAGAGGGAATGGTGCCCGTGCCCTCTTTCCTCAGCTGTCGCTTTAGGCTGGCGACAGGCCCAAGGGTGGAGCGGAGGGATGCATGATCCCAAAATCTCAATGAAGTGTTTGGCCCTGGCATTGGCCCGAGCAGTCACCGAACCAAGCTGCCCTCTGGAGTCAAAGCCGTTGTGGCAGTTGCCCTTCGGATTGTCTCTAAACACAGTGTGGGAACAAAAGAGGTACTAAAGGCCTCTCAAAATAGTACGTTTTCTCCCCCCACGTTCCCACTCTCCATTCTAAACCGGGATTCTGGCTGACAGCAGTGTAGCGATGCACGCCTTGAAGCGGTTTCATCGTCCCCAGATTTGCCTGCACAGGTGGCATCCAGCAACCAAGAGGCGGACGCATAATTTCTTTCTTTCATAATGTTTTTCCCCGGGACTGGGCTGTTTGTCTGCTGTAGCCCAGTAGCCAGCCTGCACATCAGCTCGATAAATGGTGCGGGTGGAGATCTTGAAGTGGAGCAGGCCAGGAATAACATTTTTAAATGCAGCCCCAGGCAGGCAAAGGATGAGTCCAGACTTGATTTTTATATGATTGTAATCTTCTTGGAAGATGGACGGTGTGTTTTATTTTAGCAAGTGCAATATTGCTGCAACGCAGATAAACAAAAGAGCTAACGTTGATGTTTTTATAAGCACAATTGCATTTTGTCGGGACTTGATCTTTATGGGATGCACACGATGCCCAAACGCGGGCTGCTTTCTGTCGCATGAGTTGTGTGAACACTTCTCTTGGTACCCTATAAGAGAAAAAGGCTTATTCCTTTGGGTGGTGGTTTATTGGAAATCTCATTATACACCTTGCTAAGATGAACTGCTGCACCACAAAAATTCCAAATGCTGGTAGTTTATCCTTTTTTATTTCCCAGTGGAATATCATAGACTATCAAGTGCATTTATTGAAGTTCCACTGAAATGCGAGGGTAAGCAGCCAAAGGACACTCACTGGGGTTGCATAATGTCCTATATTGTAAAGCGACACAACTCTGCTTCTGTGTTGCAGGCTCCTGCTGTGAGAGGGTCCTTGAAAATCCCACAGCCTCTCTGTGTCCTCTCCTTGTAGTGATCCGTCATTGAGTGCAAACCATATGTGCTTCCTTTTCCTGCCACGCTCGGTATTGTCCATCGGAGGAAGGGACGTGCGGAAAACAGAGGAAGGGCTCTCAGTCCCATAGGAAAGGTTTGCATTGAATTGCAGCATGGGCCAGGCAGTAGGCATAAGGACACCGAGTTCTTTGGTGGCCTTTCTGCTTACGTTGGTGTCTTTATCCCAGCATTAATCCATCCTGAAAGCACGACGCTGTGCTCAAAGTCAGGTATCTGGTGATTGCCTGGTCTGTAGCATGCTGAAGGTTTAAACTTTTCTGCTTGGGAACCAGGTCTAAGCCTGAGCCCAAATGAAAGTTTAACTGAGAATTTTGCTGCTAAAGAGCGAGTCTGTGGTTTACAGCCAGAGCAGAAATTGTTTGTCTTCAATGCCAGACAGTCAGACAAACTCTATTCTGAAGTGTTGTATATGAACTGGGAGCCTTTTCTCTGATTAGAAGTGGCTTTGGGTGAAGCCAGAGGAAACCGAAAGGAGCATGACATATAATTTAGTCACAAGCCACCAGGAATTCCTGGGTAGCCAGTGGGCAAAGCAAGGAACCACCCTCAGCAAGATAAATCAACTTTGTAAGAGCTCGTGATAGCACTTGCTGGAGGCACCGGGTTGTGAGTGAGGGTGGTTCTGGGGTCCCTGTACAGCCATGGCCCCCGGAAGAGCACAGCCCTCTGGGCACCAAAACTGGCTCCTTGTTTCATCCTCAGATCACCCTATTTCCTGCAGCTTCTCCTTGTAAATTCTTCTCGTGTGTGTTTGAGACAAACAGCTGGAGAAGATTCCTTGTTGGAGTAATCAGTAAACAGTAACAGAGAGTAAAGTAATTTTCTGTTTTCGTATTTTCAGCACATGCAGAAGCTGTCCCAGTCAGGAGAGGGGAGAGGGTCCGTTTCATCAACATTGGATGCAGCTACTTTTGTTGTCACCTGCCATCTTGAGGATCTGAACCCGTCCTTGGATTTCCTCAATCCTGTTTAACCAAGGAGCCTGGCTGAAGTCCTTCTTTTCCTTTATATCAGAGCAAACGTAGCCAAATCCACAAAGATAATTTCTTGTTCATGTGAGTTTGACTCAGTGCAACATGGAAAGTTGAAAAGCAAATAAAAATTAACTGAAAAATAAATCAGCATGAGGTGGGTAACTGAGTGCAGGAGCTATTTCAGGTTTTTATCCACAGAGTCAACAGGAGATAAGATCTCCACTTGTTGAAATGAGACGGTGCGGGGAGGGCTTTGTTTAGGGGGCTGCTGGTTATCAGGCCACTTGAGTTACCCAGATCTATCCCGTGTCCAATGCTCCCAGCCCACGGACTCCTCCAGAGGGACCTTTTCAGAGCTTTTGTCTGTCACCTTTTAAAAGTTTTCCAGTTCCTTTAGGAGGCTGTTCAACGCTTGTCATTAAATGGGCAGAAGTTTTTGTGTGTTTGGCATTTTTGGACCTCCTAAACGTGGCTTAAATCTTAGCGCTTCTGCCAGAAGTTCAACCTGGAAACACTAAGTCTTCTCCCGAAATGACTTGCAAAGCCACAGATGAACCTGCTGCTGTTACGAGTTAGCAGTGATGGGCCTCCTTCCCTCATGTGGGTTCCACCCATAAGCCAGCTTTCCCCACTTTGGGGACTGAATGCTGTCCCAGGACGCCGTGCAGAGAGAAAGCAGACCTCTGTATATCAGTGTATATAAAACCCCACCAGCTCTGAGTTGTTTTGAGTGGGACCTCTGTGTACTTTCACCCTAGAGCTGCTGGCTCCTTTGTGGAACTCAGCACTCCCTCCTTGCACTTCCTCTGCTCGATCCCACAGCGTTTCCACAGCGGATCACCCCCTGCCTCTCCCCACATGCCCTTCCTGGCTGCCCTTTTCCAAAAACCTTGCTCCCCGTTGCCAAATAAAACTGCCCATTCTGACCTGCCCAAGGTCCACCTCTCCCGTTCCTCTTCACCGCTCAGCCTCAGTGAAGGCTTTTGATCCTGCAGGTCCACCCGAAGCTCTCCTTTTCTCAGAAGAAAAGAGGATCCCAGAGGATGCCGGGAGTGACAGGAGCCATAGCGCTGCCTGCCGCCTGCGCTGTTATTGGGAAGGGAAAGTTAAATATTGCTATTGCATGTTCACTCAACTACTTCTGTGCACGAGGGTTATTTCCTCTAAGGTTCCTCGCAGACGCTGGAGTCGGAGCTCTTGGTTTTGAAAAAACAAACAAGCCCCAGCTTTGAAGCACATAGAAAAATATCACGTGGGCTTTGGGAAAAGGGAAGGAAAAAAAAAAGTAAAAAAAAATAGAAAAAGAAAGAGGCCAGCTCTCAGGCCTGGAGCATCCCTTGCAGAATGCCTTCCCAGTAACACACCAAATTGGGCAGGGGTGGTGGAAGGTGTCCTTGCTGTGACAGCAGCAGAAGCAGGACGGATTAAAGGCTGGCAGAGATGTGTGTGTGTGTGTGTGCCACACGTGTGCGTGCGAGTGTCACTGCCCTCTGCCGATAGACTCTGGCAGGCACAGACGTGTCTCTAAATAGAGATTTTTCAGGGTTTGGGTTTTTTTTGTCCGGCTGGAGGCACAAGGGATAGACTTGCCTCTCCCTGAGTAAAGGTCCCCCCTCTGTCACCGCCCTGTCTCATCTGTCACCTTTCAAAATTCAAAGTGCAGGTCAGCCCTGAGCTTCCCTCACCCAGTGTCCCCTGAGTCCCTACCCCAGCGGGATAGCCCTGGCATGTCCCTTCTTGGCCCCAGAAGCCAGGCAGACCTTCTGGCTTTGCGCGGTTCCCCTTGGGGCTTGCCTCAGCGTGAAAATCCACAGTCCAGGGCTGCCAAAAATGCTTCCCCCAGCTCCTTTCCCTTACTCCTTGCATCCATCTTGGAAACCGCTGCAAAAGAAACATTCTTGGTTTTCCCTGCCTTTCCCTGCCCGTGCTTTGGCCTGTCCCCCCCTCTCGTGCTCCGCATGGCTGGAGGGACGGGGATGTCTCGGCCTCTGCTGAAGCTACAGCCTCCTTGTCCCCACCATCTCCATCACGGGGCAGCTATTTCCTTTTGATTCCTGCTCTGAATTCTTCCTTACTTCAGTCTCACCCCAGGAAAGTCACGTTTTGGGTGACACTTTACAAAACAAGGGTGTGTTGCAATCATTCTTCCTTCTACTTGAGCTAGCACGGCTGCTTGCCACGTTGGGGTCCAGGTTGCCAGAGCCAATGTTCTCCCCATGTGCAGGGTGCTGCTCCGGCAGCCGGGGGGGGACGTGTGGTGACCCGGGATGGAGTCGTCCCCTCCTGTCCACAGGCCGATTCCAGCTCTCATCCATTACACAACATTCATTTACTCCCAGCTACAGCCAAATCGCGCTACAGCCAAATCGCACTACAGCTGGAAAGGAAAATCTGGAAGTATTTACTTGACTATTCCAGTGACATTCCTCGGGGTGTTTTCACATCATATCCCTCCTCTCTCTGCCTTTGGTCGGCGTTCCACTAACCAGCTAGATCTGTTTAAAATGCTCAAGGAGAAGGCACGAGGAAGAGAAGGAACATGCACAAGTATTTACCCGATATGGATCTAAAGTTCAGTGCTTCTTTGCAAACATGTAAAAATTCATGGTACACTTGGCTACAGAAATATCAGCTTGGGCACAAGAGATGATGCCATCTGCCCTACCTGGTGGCCCCACACTTCAGGCCCTCCTGTGCAAACGTCTAATATTTACATGTTGGGATGAGCACTGGGATTGCACACTGGGGATGGGATGATTTCCTGGAGAAACCCACAAATAACTTCTGAATGGAGACCAAAATGAGAAAATTGGGATTGGTTCACGGGCAATTCATGAATAGAAAAAGAGATTAAATTAGCTGAATGAACTGTTCATTATGCATTATTCAGCCAGCTGTACTAATTAGTGCCTTAAGGACTGTTCCTGTTCCCACTGCAGCCAACTCCAAAACTCCTTTTGATTTCAGTGGGAGCAAGACAGCCCTCAGAGAATGGGCCTGGTGCCTGCTTCCTCCGCAATGCCTTTTTTTTTTTTTCTTTTTCTTTTTCTTTTACTATTGCTTATTGATTCCAACTTTTTGCGTCTTCCATTAAAAGGACTGCTTCTAAAATGCCCTATGTGATGATCAATTAATCGCAGGGAAGGAAAAGCACCGTCAGTCCCAGAGTGTGTGTCTTATGCCTGATGTGTTCTCTGAAAGGGAAGGTTTCTCATATGTTTTCTTTTGCTTTGCTTTTTTCCAGACTAGATGGTACCAAGGAGCACAGAAGCTTGAAAGCCCTTTAGAAAACATGAATCCGTCCAGAAATGTCACTAGGGCAGAAGGTGCAAGAATTAAATATTTGCACTCTGAGCCCAGAACTTGCAGCTGGGCATTTAATTATTATTTTTTTTTTCTGTGTAAGGATGATGTTTATGGTGTTTCTTTCCCACCAAAAGGTCCCTACAGCACAGTCTGGCTGTGAATGTGGCAACATTAAAAAAACCAGACATCAGTTCAAACCGGTGCACATGCCTTTGTGTCAGAGCTGCCTTGTGTAAGACTCGCCTCGACAGCAGACTGCTCTGTCCTGCTTTCAGATTTATAACACACCATACTGTCTGCATCGGTCTCTCCATCAGACCACTTTGTGTTGGTGACCAGGATAACATGCTTTATGTCTTGCTTTTCTTACCATGGGCAAGCCAACACCTTCAGGAGAAGCAAAGCCTGATTTTGGTGTTGCTCATGAAAGACTGGGTTGCAAAGCCAACTCATCCGGAGAGGCACAACTGCAGACCATCACCCACGTTCTTTCCTGCTGCTGCTGAGGCCAGGGAGAACCCAGACTGACGTTCAGATCCCAGGTTGAACTCAAAGGGATTACATTTAAATGAATTACCCCAGCCTCGCTGCAGAACCCTTCTGTCCCCCCAGCCCAAGGCTTCAGGGGACTGTGCAGAGAATCGCTGGCCAGGCAGCAGCTTCCCATTTGCATGGAGACCCACACAAGTTTTACCTCAATTTTGTCCAAGTCTATCCATGTTGTAACACATGTCTTTTTTTTTCCCAGTTCTTTTGATGAGCAGCAGCAATGCAGCTCCATGGTGCTGCTGGTGGGTTTCTGCCCCAACCTGACCCAAACCAAGGTGGAACTGCTGGTGGATTGCCTTCCCAGCAATTGTCTGCTGGGGAGAGAGCAGAGGATGTCCCACCAGCTCAGCCTGGAGGAATCTCCACAGCCCCACTCTTTGGGCTTCTCTCCACAGACTGCCTAAAATGGATAAAAAGGAGCTTTAGAGTGGAATTTATTTTCTTCCTAAGACCATCCCTAAAATAACAAACACCAGAAAACTGGTGACATGCGGTACATCTGTTAGAATAACATGGACCTTCTGTCTGTAACAGAGGAAACTCCAAATAACTCTTTGATTTGTGTTTCCTTTCTTCTCCTTCCTCATCTCCTCCTCCTCACTACTGTATACAAATCTGTTCTGCAAGCTCAAAACCACCACTTCTCTCTCCCCTGACAAGCTGGTTTTTATGCCACGTGATAGTTATTTAATTTCCTCTTTGCTTCTAACACAGCTAATATTTATCTTTCCTTATGGGATTGCGTCTTTGTTTATACGCTGATGTCAAGGGGTAAGGACAGCACTTCTTTAGATCCAGCAGACCGAATTCCTGCCCTCTGACTGCGTCTCAGGGAATAGCATCTTCCCCTGCAGGCGGTCCCACAGCGGCCAACGCTCCCAGTTCGGAGCAGCAATTAGGATTAAAATATGTGTTTAAAGTTAGCACACGTAGAAGCCCTTTTCTAAATCAGGACGCTCACTAAAGCAGAGGCAGTGGAGCCACTGGGATGGCAGGCAAGGTTCAATATACCTAAGGCTATTAAAATCTGGCCCGGTGTGAGCTGCTTAATCGCTTCCACCGCAACAGAATGGCCATTTCTCCTTCTTTTTTTGAAGACGACCATTTAAACACAGAGTTTAAACATACATAAAGCGAAGATCGCAAGGCACCGCTTCCAGCAATTCGACTGAAATCAATCCGACCCTTAGAAAAGGCAGGATCTTACCAGGAGGGGTGTTTGGTCGGTTTTCCTTTGTTCAAAGCTAGGCTCTAAACCAAGATAGGAACCATCTTTTCCTGGTTAAATTTGTTTCCTTTCAGCACTGATCCTTTCACTTCATTACCACATGCAATTTTTTAAAGCCCTCATAGCTAATATCACAACTATAGATCTGGGGTTTATTTATAGCCCTAAACTCCGCAGAGAGCTGTGTGTCTTGTTGCTGTGGAAACTGGGATTCTAAAAGTACAAGGATTTTAAAGGGATTTTAGAAGAGACCTGCTGAATTTGAGTACTCGCTTTCACTTCCAGAGGTCTGTGTTCCACTGTGCCTTAAACTTACCAGTAAAATAACATCCGACGGTCTCAGCTAGCCCTCAGGGCATACTGGTCCTCTACTCTTTTTTATGCTCTGGCACTTTGCAGCCTGGTTTTGTCTCTGTTGTGAGACAAGAGATGCGCAGGTAGTTATGGGGGTGTTAAACTCTTGGTCTCAGCAATGGCACATTTACCAGGCTCAGGGCAGTTTGCTTTTTAATTTGGCTTTCGTTGTTTTGGGGGAGTTTTTTGCCCAGGGAAATACCACCTTACGCAGCTAAGGTTGCAAACCTCCTGCGCGCTGCAGTAAATTCAGAGCTTTGAGACTGGCATGGGTCAGTGTTTCCTGGAAGTTGGATTCTACTGTGTTAAACAGTTATTTAAATGATTTTATTTGTCTCCGGGTATAGTGTGCAGAGGACGTGAGCGTGATTGATGGGCTGGGTCCTCCTTACGCTCTGCATCCTCTATTGGCAGGTCAGCAATGGGCAGGCTCAGCCTTGGCAGAAATGCCGTGCTCTACCTGGGGCAGCGATCTCGCCGAGCCACCCAAGGAAAAGCCAGTCCTTCCCCATGGTCCATCCAGGGATCCTCAGACCCAGGCCAGGCTCCTGTATGAGATGCCAAGAGCACGATGTCCCCTCTGCCTGGCCGTGGGCTGTGCAAGGCTGCTGGATCATCGTAGGAACGCTGTGCTTGCCACCACCCAGGCTTTTTCCATGCCTCTAAATGTCAGGTGTCCCCCAACACCCAGGGACAAATCTTTGAAGAGCTCTGCAGAACTTCTCTGGCTACGGGTGTCAGCAAGAGCTACGCTTTAAAAAAACCTTATAATTCAAGCAGTAATTCTGTTTACAGACCAGCTCCAGACCCCAGTGTAACCTGGGCAGAGATTTGAGATGTTTCCAGGCTGCCAAGCTTGAAAAAATAACCTGAGAAATACCACCCTATCGATGTGGCCAAGGGAGAGGAGGGGGAAAGGGAAGGACGGGCAATGTAACATGACTAGCCCAGTAGCATGTGTCTTAAACTCGCGAACAAGGCACAAATGTCACAGCTGATTAGCTATTGCCTTGCATTTCCATAAGTAAAGCAGCAATCCCTGTGCGTGCTGGCTTCCAGGGCTCGGGGAGGGGGATCACCAGGCAGCCTCCCCTTCCCCAGGGCAGCCTTGACATTTGTTCGGCACATTCTCCGGGTCCGTGCTGGCACGGGGCAGATTGTGCCTGGCTAGAAGTTATTACCGTGATATTAGATTAAAAATAGAAATACAGGAGCCAAGACTCGCAGGCTGGGGGAATGGTAGTTCAGTGACTTATCTTTTCCATTAGAGGGTGCCAGGAACCTACTGTTGCTGCAGACCCCAGAAATCATGGAAAACGTGACTTTGCCCTGTACATTTTGGGACCGGGCAAATCCGTGCCCATTTTGGGGCACCCAATCCTCGTACTGCCCAGCCAGGCCAACTAAAGTAAGTTGGCTGCTGTGATGAAATGCAGATGGGGAAGAGCTCATGTGGCAGCTGTAAATCAAAAGCACATCAGCAGGTGACAGCCCGCAGCAAACTCAATGAGACGGAGCCCTCCTCGCACCGCTGTGTGTGACCAGGAACATCTCCTGGGGATGGGAGAGGTCTTTACTGGGCTTCACGTGGCACTGATGAGACTTGGGTGCAGTCCAGTGTTCCCCAGTTTAGGTTGTCCCTCGATAGGAGGTAGTGACAACAGGATGGACACGCAAAGAGCTGAATTGCCTGGAAACTAAGGTGACTAGACCCAAAATACAAATACACGGTGTTGTGGCATCCTTTTGGATGGTTGTAAGAAAAAAGGGTGACTGACACTTGTCGGGGATGACCCCTGGGTCATCAGTCCCTTCTCAGAAAAGGAAAACCTTCCTGCAGCGCTTCCCAGCCTTTCGACTGTGAAATATCAGGGGTCTCTCCTGGATCTCCTCTGCAGGGTGGGTGTTTTACGGGGCAGAGATGTGTTTTGAAGAAGTGAATGCGGAGAGCGTGGGATATCCATGCTGCCGACGAATTCCAGGCACTATTTGAACATAAATAGGAAATCATCATTAAAAAAAGGGTATTAACCACAAAAAGTGAAAAAAACCCACAGGTAGTAGCTCTAGAGAGTGATGCTCTGGGAAAAATTGTATGTTTATCACATGCCGTGCTCTGGGTCTATCGATGAGGACAGACAGTAAAGGACGGGGTCCCCATCTTCTAGTCTGAATCTGCTGAAAATCACCCAACTTCAGCTACAGCACAAACCACCCAATTATCAAGTGGATCAGCCTCAGGTCTGTGCTGTACACAGCAGACACCCAGCAGTATTTTAATCCTTTTGTGGTTGGAGGGGTGTCCACAGGTGTCCAGCTCTCAAAATGCAGTGTATCCAACCACCGAAATAACCAACAGGACTTTGGTCTCCACTTCTCAACAGAGGTGTTGGTAAATTATTAGCAACAGTCATCTACAGGGTTAAAAATGACAATCCAAAGAAATTAGGAGATCTGTTTTAACAGCATGAGATTGAAAAAAATAAGAGGAAATTTTAAAATGTGAAAGCAACTCAGTCCTCCCCATTTAGGCTTTTGAAAAGAAATGCAGACTTTGGGAGAGAGCAGAGGCAGAGCGGGATGAAAGTCTCCTCTTTGGTTTTGAACCTTTGGAAAAACAATTTGAAGATCTATAGCTTTGTGGAAGAAGTGTTGGTGACACTGTTCAGATCAGTTGTTCACTGCCAGCAGTGTGGAGACCCCGGCTCTTCTTCTGCCGGCAGAAAGAGCTGAGGTGGCCACATGGGACACCAATTCCTCTTTCCGGTGCCAACACATGGGAGAAGCAAGATGAAGCCTTGGACTAGGAGATACCTTTGTCCTTGACCTGCCTCTGCGGTGATTCACAGTGCAATGCTGGGCGGATCCGTCCCTGTGCCTCGCTTCCCCCATCTGCCTGGCCAGCACAGGGCTCTTCTGGAGCATGGGGCTCTTTGGTGGGCAGGTTAACCAGGGGATATGAAGCTTTGTGGGGTTGGTGGCTGGAAAGCGATAGGTAAGAGAAGTGCTGGGAAGGGAAGGGTAGTGTGTCTAGATCCCAAAGCCCGGCGCTGCTTGGCTCTGCGTCACACGCTGACAGCTTTTCCTGTGGACTTCAGCCAAGGTGGCTCAGGGTTTGGAGCCGTCTGCTCCTGTCCCAGCCGCTGTGGGTGATTCAGAGCAGATGGGATGAAGGGCCGACCCTGAGCCCCACCAGCAAGGCTGAGCTGTGCTATCCTGCCCGGGATTTCAGCATAAAGCAGGAGCAGCAGTGTCATGACCAGGTGGGTGAGGACAATGTCGGCAGCCAGCACACAGCCTGGTTTTTCCCCCGGTGCTGGGAGGAAGCTGGTCCTTCTGGACCCAAAAGTTAGCATCACGTGCCGGCAATTAGTTCCAGCTGACAGATGAAGAAACAGGGGTGGTAAAGGAGCAAATGGCTTATCTGAGGCAGCAGTTTTGCAATAAAGCCACGCTTGACCAAGTGCCGGTGTTTGCTGAGGCCATCCTTTTGGTCGCGGTGGTTTCTCTGGTGTCACAAGGATGGAAACTGTGGTTCACAGGCAGTCCATGCGGAGTTCAGGTGGACCTCCACGGGCAGCCCATCTCCAACTGCTCCCTTGCTGCCGTGGCAAGAAGAAACCCTGCACCCAATTCTCCAGTCCCTCTTGTACCTCTGATTTCATGGGATGGGAATAGCAAACTGCCGGGGCTGCATGGAAAGATCCACTGGAGGATGGTGTTATCCTACATTGCTGGGGCATCTGTCTTCCCAAAAGGATCCCGAAGCATTTTGCGGAGTAAATATAAAGCAGAGGTATCTGGGGAGGAGCGTGGGGTGGGACTCACGGCTCAGCAGTTCAGGGTAGGAAGGGGAAATACTCCCGACATCTGACTACACGGGAGGGAGCGCAGGCCGGCAGAGCGTACGGTACAGCAATTGGCAAACCTGGGGCTTGGCCAAGAAAATAAACATAGGAAATACTTGAGCCTGATGAAAACCATGGGCAGCCTGCTCTCGTTTAAAGAGGTCTTTTTGGGACACCGGAACAGCCGCCTGTTGCAGACGGAGCGAGATCCCAGCCCTGTTCAAACTCATGACGAAACCTTCATTGACTTCAGCTGGGCCAGGATTTCATTTCAGTTGGTTCTGGTTTTTCCCAGGATGTGATTTCCTGTTTTTAGGACACGTCCCTCCACCACGCTCTCCCCAGCAGGAAAAGCATGCTGTTGCAATTTTGGAGGTTTGCACACAGATTTAGGGACGGATCCTGTACGGGGCTGAGTGCTGCCAGCATGTCAGTAGGAGCAAAGGATGCTCTGCAGCACTCCAGAGCGTTGTGCAAGCACGTAGGATCAATGCATTCGGAGCTGAAGATCAAAACTGAGTGCTCAGCAGCTCTGGTAATCAGTTGGGTGCCTGCATGTGGCTTGAAAGCCAGTTTCTTCCAAATTTTCACTTTCAACAAATAACTTGGAGGCTTTTCACTCCAGAGTTTGACTTGGGCCCCTTACTTTAAAAATTCAGACCCCTGTATGTTCTTCGGTTTCCTAATGAAGATGGCAGGCCCTGGGGCATTCAAGATAAGTGAGAAGTTGAAGCAGGTATTCATTTGGCACTGACTTTCAGTCTGAGACCTTCTCCAGAATTAACTGTCCAAAATTCACAGGCTCTTGAAAATCCTGGTGACTTATCATGAAGGAAGTTTGGAGGGAAGGGTCAAGTAATACTGGTAAAGATGAGCAGAGGGTAAAGGAGGAGCTTGGAGTGGTTGTGAGAAGAAGAGCATTTCTAGGAGGTGGAAGCCCAAGGAAGGTTGTATTCCTGACTGAAAATGAGACTGGGTAAGAAGTGGACGGGATGAAGGACAGGGAAGGTGGCATCCAGCTCCGCTCCTTTCGGGGGGCTCCGTTCATCCCATTGTGTCTGGGATGAGCAGTGGAGTTTCAATCCAAATCCAAATTTTCCCCCACTTCAGAAGAGTTCCCAGCTGGGATTTATCAGCACCGTGTGCTGTGTTTCGGCAGGACCAAGGTGTGCATTTCATCACAGTGAAAATTCAAATTCCCTTTTCTTCTTCACCCCTGCTGCCTCCCATGCTCTGTGCCTGGGGTGTCTCTTGACAGTGACAGCTGAGTTAATCCGCTGGTTTAGAATTCTCGTGGCTTGATTTCTAAATGTCTCGCTGTTCTAGGGTGACGTTCCTTTATCCTTCGCCTTTTCTTTTCCTCCTGGATTATCCCATGTTAATAGGTACCATGTAATACAGCCTGTTGTTAACTTCTCCTGAATCCCGCTTGCTGATTCCTTAAGCAGATCTTGAAATCCTGTGAATCTGGCTTTGAGTGGAGGTTTGTTTTGTGCTTTGCCTTTTTGTTAGTTTGTGGGTTTTTTTGTTTGTTTGTTTGTTTGTTTGTTGTTTTTTTTTTTAAACACAAGGCATGAAATGTGTAGCATCGCTTTCTACTCCAGCTTTTGGGAAGGAGAGAAGTTTCATGTGTTTAGACAGTTTAGATACACTATTGCAGACTGCAGAGTGCATATGCTTTTAAATCCCCTGCAAAACAGGCCGTAAGAAAGAAACCTTGTTTGAAAAACTACATCAAATACGGAGTAAATCCTTCCATAGCTGTTTATCTGCCCAGAAAAAGAGATCCTTGAACACCCTTGCATGGCAGTATTTCATAAGAAAAGAGTATGAGTAATGTCAACTTTTTTACATTGCTGTGTCTTCTTGCTTCTATGAAAGACATTTCTTCTTTGTTATGAATTATAAATCTCTATTGCTACGGTCCAAACAATTCTGGGAACTCCTGCCACTGGCTTCCTGAACACAGGAAAATACAATGTCCTTACCATTTGCAATACTCAAAGCGTTTCCAAACATTCATTATTCACATAGAAATTCGTACATCAGCATCTCCATCAAACTGAAAACATAATCCCTTCTTTCTCATCAGGTGCCAAACTACTTCTTTACTTGGTTGATGCCTGAGTGTCCATGGTTTTAAGCTTAATGTTTGGCTTTGCTGTAGCTGGCGAGATGCAGGCCATCCCGTGGAGAGGAACACCCTGCCTAAAAATCCTGTGGTCGGTGCTAGCAACAGGAGCGGCTGCACCGAGGCACAATGCGCTGCAGAACACCCATCATCTTTTGTTCCCTTGAAAACTGGGAAAGGGCCTTATTTCTTCCATCGAAAGGGAATCCTGATCCCGGGGTTCAGAAGCAGCGCTTTTTCCAATGGGGCAGACCAGAGGAGCGAGTGTTTCTGTGACAGCAGTGGCACTGCCTTTCTGTGTGACCTTCGCCAAAACGTGTTTGTTGTTGATCCCTGCCTCAGTTTCCCTGTTGGCAAAATCAGATGTTGGAATTCAGTCCATTGGGAGCTTGAGAAAAAACAAAAAGCAAAGCCATTTTGGCCAATACTCGCAACCCTCAGCTCTAGCAGTCCTGGAGTTCTTATGAGAGCTTTCCAAATTAAAAAAAGGTGGCTTTCTGTGGCGGTTATGGAAAGCAAGGAAAAAACAAGCTCTTTCCAGAAAACATCCCGAATGTGCCCAAAACAACAACAATTAAAAAAAACGCCTCTGAGTTGCTTATTTTTTTAAAATCTCCCACAGGTTGAAGCCTGTCTCGAGACTGAGGTGGGACGGAGGGAGCAACGAGCCCCACATTAGTTCTTCTGGCCCTTTCCACCATCAGCCTTTGTACAGGGCGGTGATGAGGATGGAAACCAGCACACCAAGTCGTTTTCCGAAGCAGGTTTCTTCTCTTCACATTATGTCAGCCGCATTTCCTGACAAAACCAGCAGGAACACGCGGGTGACAGATGTCCCTTAATTATCGGCAGCGTTCCCGCTCCTTGGTCTCAGACATAAAATTCAGAGGCTTGAAATGAAGGCCGTGTTGCTTTTGGTTAAGACTGGCTACCTCAGTTTTATTTACGAGCATCTTTCAGCTATGGAAAATTAGTCACCTTGGGTTTCCTGGCGTGCCAAGGGGTATGCCAGCCCTCCACGAGAGCAGCGGGCAGACTGGCAGGGTGGAAAACAGGGGGAGGCGTGGGTAGCTGGGGAAGCCATGTCCCTTCAAATAAATTAAGCTTTTGTATTGCTGATTGCAGAGTTTGCCACCTGCGATGAGAAGGGCAAAGCAGGGCCACTCTGTGTGGCAGACTGTGCCTTGCAGAGTGGTGACCATGAGAAGGATCTGGGTTTTATCATGAACAAACAGCTCGACACACATTTATTTTTTGTAGGGCGTCCAGTAAAATAAAAGGGGAAATGAGACATCTTGCCAGGGGGGAAATCACGTTGTTTTCCCTTGGCTTTATTTTTCAGGTTCCAACATTGCAGTGGACAAAAGCTACCTCTGTCCTTCAGCAAACACCACAGAGAGATGGAGGCAGGGAAGGAGGACGAGATGCCACCACCACCTGCGGAGCCATGCACTGCTCCTTTTCTCCTTGTATGGTATTTACTTTGGGGGCCTTTACACAGGACAGCAGGTTGATTTTACCGAGAACACTTGCTGGGTATGTTCCACAGCTCATAGAAGCTCAAATCTGGTCATCATCCAAATGTAACTGATTTATCTAAACCTGCAGCGACATGGTTTTTCCCGTAGCCTGAATGCCAAACAGTCCCTATCGCCTGCCCTTACGTACCGCGAAATACCTCTTGCACACCTCTGCCCACCCTGCATCACTCACGACTCCAGCTGATTGCAGCCCTACTCCTTCGCTCTGGAAAGCACTGGAAACATCGGTGCTTGGAGGAGGTCTCGCACCCCCCAGCTCCCCGCTTCAGGCTGCCTGATGGTTGCTGGGGAGAATATATCCTGGGGGAAAAGATCCGTCTGGCCCCAAGGCATCATAACACATTTCATGCTCCCAGCATTGCCAGTTTCCCCTCCCATGTGCCCAGTTGATCAGGATCAGCTTCTTTGCTGCTGTTTTTGTGCCTCTTGATTTCCACACGGAAACTGGCTCTATTTTTACCCAGCTAAAGCTGATTAGATTTGCAGTAATTGGCAGGATAAACAGACACATACTGCATGCAGCAGGTTAATGCGATACATTCAGTGACCAGTAAATGCACTTAGCCCATGCCCAGCACAAAGAAGACAATCAAGGTAATTTATTGTACACATGCCTGTAACATGCCCATTAGCCGTCCCTGTCCTTCCTCTCCCCGCAAACCCATTTCCCCTCTGAGACAACGAGTGTTATTGCAGAATGCAAAACGTTTCATCATTTGCTCCTAAGCTCTTCGCAAACCGGTATTAATCCCAAGGACACGCAGGAGTTTCTCTTTCTGGCTAACCCAGGTCTTGACTTTTGTTGACCTGTGAGAGATTATTAGCATTGAAACCGCCACATATTAAAAAAGAAAAATGCTACTTACAACTCGAAGGCCAACCTCCTTCAAGTAATGTAATTTCCAGCCATTTCAATCACTTTCATAAACTACAATCTACCGGAAGATTAGCAGTAGTCCTGCTTGCTGCAATATCATTCTATTCTTTAATTGGTTTTGGGGGTAATTTAGCTAGAGACCAAGTAGATAAGAGAAAACTTGGGGACAACATCAGGTGATTGTATACGCCTGGAATTCAATTAGCTGGGGGAGGAAATGAGCGGGAAGAAAAAATGAAAATAATTCCAGTTTCCACAGCTGCATATTTCACTCTAATGTTGTTAGACCTTGGCAATACCCTGGCAGTTGGGCTTGGTCTTTGCGAGGTGGTGGCTGTGCCCACACCGCTCAAGCCCAGGAGAGACAGGCAAGGCGAGCAAGCCTCAAAAAACTCATGAGCCAGGGAAGGAGGTGCCCTGTTTACTTAAAAACACCTGTATCAAGCCTGATCCCATCCCAGAGGCCTTCCCCATCCCTCCGGCTGCTGCAGATTCCTCTGATCCCCAGCATTTAGCTCCTCTGCATGTGCTGGTGGCACAGGGAGGACGTTCAGAGACCTCGGTCCTCACCTCACCCAGGCAGGCTGCAGCCCAAAGCTGCTCACCGCGATGCTGCTGGGCCCACGCTCCATCGACGCTCGCTCGCCGTTTGCAACTCCGCTGTGAGCCTTCTCAGTTATGGAGTTTTAATCTATTTAATGCAGGACCTGTTGATTTTTTATTGTTTCCCGATCAATCTGTCGCATGGGCCCAAGCCAAGGGCTGTGCGGAAAGCTCAGGATATTGCATGGGTATGATTATCTCTACCTAACACCCTCGTAGGTGAAAGATGTTGAGCTCACCATGGCCTATTTCCCTCAGACTCCTCTTTGCCACTCATTACATCACCCTCTTTCAATTCTCCATCTATCAAGTTCGGCGTTAGTGGTTCCAATAATTGTCCAAGATCCCTCCCAGGCTTAAGATCGGCAGCGTCCTGTTCACCCCTTCAAGCGTGAGCAGGGCACTGGCTTTTTCCCAGTCCTTTAGTACTTCCAATGACTGTTCCAAGACCTACTGAAAATCCCCATTAACTATCCCGACAGCTCCTTGGCCACCTCCTTTACAACTCTTGCAAGTTATTCGGATCTGCTGGTTTAAAAATACCGAGCTCCATCAGCTTGCTGTTAAGTGTACCCTCTGTGTACTCTTGGAAAGTATTTCATTAGCACATCATCTTTTTTCCACCAAACACCAGGAATAAACCTGCACTGCGCATTTCTGCCTTTTCTACGTTATCGATAAATCTCCCATTTCCCTGTAGTATCGGCCCAGTGCTAATGCAAGACTCCTTTTGTTGAAAATCTTGGAAAATATCCTTCTGTCTTTAATTTCCCCAGCTTCTGAGGTCTATTAATTACTAACAGTTTCCCTTTTCTTCTTTTCGTGTGTTTATATTTTATGTGTTAGTCTTGGCGCCTCTTTCACTTCATTTCCAAGCCGTGTTGGTTTTTTTAACAAAGATTTCTGTCTGCGTTGCTGCTTTTTGGGTAAAATATTCTTAAAGGCTTCTCCCTTTCCAACACATTTTTCAGTCTTTCTCCAAATTGATCTGACTTGTAATTATTTTCTTCTCTGGGAAATGGGACCTTTTAAAGTGGCAAGTATGTGTATATATATATATATATATATACACACATATATTACTGCTTTGAGCTTTACTTTGTTTGCACATAACAAATGTAATCACGCCATGGTCACTTGTGCCTAGTAAAGAGAGAAAGTCATCTTCACCTGCCAGGGTGAGGTCGAATGTAGAATTCCCTCATGTTGGAGGCAATATTTTTTGCATTAGGAAATTATCTTTCTTTTCCCCCCAGAAATTCTAAGGGTATTTTAATACCAGCAGCTCAAGACCTCCAGCATCCGTCTCTCAGTCTGAAGTCTCCAGTGATCACAAGATTTTTATTAGATATTATGGACATGGCTGCTTGAAGAAGCAGATTGGGTCGAGTCCCTGCATGGCGGTCTGCTGCAGACCTTTCTTGCGTCATTATTTCCTGGGATATTGATTTCCATGTTGTTAATGACTTGGAACCAGCCTGGGACCGCTGGTGCTCGGGAGAAGAAGATATGTGCTCCCAAACCAGTCCCAGTGGGATGTGGATCAGGACTGGCAGATCAAGACCTCAAAGCACGAGTGGAAATTAAATGGAGAAGGTGGTTGTAACACAGGGGTGCAATACTCCGGCCAGAGAAATCTCCCCACCACCCTGCAGGGCTGGGAGCAGGGCTGTGGTGTGTATTCAGCGATTCCATCTTTTGCTGGTGGTTTTTGCCGCTGCAGTTCATTCTCTTTGCATCCTGTGATTTCCCAATTGTATTTTTTTTTGGAGTGAGTGTGTACTGTTGCCCTCCTTCTTCCTCCATTACGTTATCAGGCTAACATGCCCCTTGGCTTGGCTGGCCAGAGCGTTCCCCTCTGAGATGGAGGTCAGCTGAGCTCTGCAGCTCCACCATGGATAGACTCATCCTGGGAAAACACAAACCTCCCTACACCGCTTAGGCAACCTGGTATTTAATTCCACATTTGGAGGCCTTTTTCCTTTCTCTCCCTGTGAAACAGAGGCAATTTTTTTAAGATCGCTTTGATGTGCTTCCCCTTCAGCATCCTTTGGGCATCCCCAGGAGCTGCCTGCAATTTGTGAGGTCCTGCAAAGCCCCGCTGCTAGCGCCAAAAAAATATCCTTCCCCCGTGGATGGTGGCCCACTGAGTTGAGAAGCCTTTGAATCGCACCTCGTGGCTGGGTTCGGGGAGGCCGGCACGCCGTCCCTCCTCCTCCCCTCCCCAGCCTCTGTTGTCCTTCGCAGGATCAAATTCCCAGAAAAAGCTGCCCGCCTTCCTGGGATGCTGGAGATGTTTTTCTGGGCAGCTGGACTGTTAGAGATACATCCCGCCATTCTCATGCTGAGGATGCAGTAGCAGCATGGATTCCTCCAGCTAATCCTCTCTCTCCCTTGGCTCTGTGGCAGGTTTTTTAATTTCTTAAGCATAGCCAAACTCCCAGCTGGTTTTCTGCGAAGGCTGGGTCCCCGTGATGCCCTGCGCTTGTCTTTCTGGACCACACTGTACATGAGAAGCCGTTGCCTGCCGGCATCCCCATCCCTCCCTGAGCTGCTCCGTTGGGCTATGCCCTGCTCTTTGCCAGGGGGGTTTCTGCACACAGGGGCAAGACGGGATCCACTGGAGATCTGTGCCTTTCCACCAGCGTTTTCGTCTGCAAGGCACACCAGGAATAGGCAGGTGCTAATTTTATTCTCTGTATTTTGCATTGCTCCCACTGCCCGTTGCTATTTTGTCTTCCCCCATCCACCCTCAGTTACTTATCATAGGCTGATTTGCTTTTTATTGTATTTTTTCGTCATTATTCTTTTATCCCAAGTGTTGTCTCACTCCCCTCATGCGCACCAGGTTATTAAAAAACCCAACTTGACAGCCCTATCTAGCATCATCCGTACCCTTTGGGGAAACATCTCCAGAGTTAGCCAAGTGACTGTTGGGGGTTTTTTTGGTGCGTATATGGTTGGACTTGATGATCTCAAAGGTCTCTTCCAACCATGAAGATTCTGTGATTCTGGTATTCAGGGCTGGTGTGAAATCTAATCTGGAATTTCCTCTCCCTCAGCTTCCCGCACACCAGCAGCACCAGGGAAACATGAACTGGTCTGGAAAGGACTCCCCAAGGCAGTAAGGACTGCAGATGATTGGGGTGTGTGTTTTTATTTTAAACTACATCCTGACCTTTGGATAAAGTCTGGGAAAACCAGATTTATTTGGGGTTAGGCTCAACAGCGTGGCTGCATCATGGTCGGCCACCAAGTCACGGTTGCCCTGGCATCTGTAACCGTCCATCTGTCCCTTTCATCTTGTATTCCCACTGTCTTCTTTATCTCGTTGCCAACATGGCTTTTGGCAATTTTTGGAGCCTCCTGAAGCCCATCTTAAACCCTTTAATAACCAAGATGGCCTTTTCTGACCAAACCCTCCACTCCAGCCCCAGGGCAGTGAGACAGGCTTTGGGCACACCACAAAACCTCCAGCAGGTCATGAACTGAAGAAGATGTAACACGTGGCTGCATCTTTAGCGTAGAAACTGCCCCCCTCATCAGACACAAAGGTGCTGTTCCCAAAATAATACCCATTTTAAAACCACACGCCATCCTGATAAGCCCTGCACTAACGCTTGTCACTAGTAAATCTCATTCCTCCCTCTGCTGCCTCAGCAGATTGTTTTTAGTGATTTCTTTTTCACCAGGTAGCATGAAACATGCTGTTATTTTAAAGACCTATTTCATTAGGAGCAGCATCCCGCGTTGGTTGGAGGTGTATCGTACCTTGGTGCTTGCACAGGCATTGGCCTCTGGTCTCTGTACCCCACTGAACTCCACAGAAGGAATAGCTGGCCATTAATTAACATGCCAATTAACATGTAAAACTACTATAACAGTGTAAAACTACTGAGAAAACAACAGAAAGGAGGCTGGAATGTCTTTTTTTTCTCTGCCAAAATTTTTAAATGTGTTTAAGCAACTTCAGTTGTAGTGTTTTTCTTGGAAAGTTTGGGGGTTTCCACCCAAAGTCTCTCTCTCTGAAAAAAAAAAAAGGGAGTTTGCAGCTGCCAAAAAATGCAGTACCTGAAGCGTGGGGTTTTTAGGAGAAAAAAAACCCAACAATAACCCCCAATGTATAATGAGAACAGTTCTTGCATTCACAAAGGAACTCAGTGTAGTTTGAAAAGACATTTTCAACTGAAAAAAAAAAAAAAAGCTTCAGTGGGAAAATTTCCACCCACTCTGGTTGCATCTCTTCCTTCCAGCTCTGACAGAGAGGAAGGTTTTCTTCCCGACGAGGGTGGTGATGTGTTTCAATGGACGGACAAGAAAATGCATCGATGTGGAAAAAACAACCTGAGTGGGAAGATGCAGCCTGAAAGTTCCCACTAGGTGGGCAACCGAGACAGGTACTGAGGGTAACCATCCCTTCCAGGGGGGACGCACGTGCCTAAACCCTGTGGGTTTCCAATGCCAGGGTTTATACAGCTCATTTTTTTTTTCTTTGGAGTCCTGGCTGAGCCGGGTCTCGAATCCGAGCCGATAGTCTTGGCTCAAAACTAGCACTCCAGTAACGCCGGCGGTGATGGCAGGATGCAAATACGAGCTGGTGCGCCTGGCGTTCCTACCGGAGATTTTCCGGAAGAACTGTGTTTTCCTACATTGCCCAGATTTTGCTTTACAGGCACTTGTGAGCATCCCTTAGATTTTTCTTAAATAGAGCTCCCCCTTTAATACTTGTGTATTAATACACTTGTGTATTAATACAAATATATTTATACATAAATGCACACAGACCCGCACAGACCCGCTGATGCTGCAAATATTTGGCACGCTTAGAAACAAGGGGGTGCGTCGCAGGACCAGGACCCCGCGTGCTCCGGAGGCACGAAGCGAGCTGTCGCCACTGCCTGGGGAGGATTTCACATCTTCAGCAATCCCAGGGGAAAAGAAAATAATAATTAAAGTAAATCTGCGGACAGGACTGGCGAGGGCCTCCTGCTGTTTTGCACCTTCCCGGTGGGGAGGAAGGACCCTGCTGAGATGCTGGGTGATGAAGGGACGGGACCGAGGTGCGCAGCAGCCCAGCCGGGAGGGGACACAGCCCGGACCGCTGCCATAAACCCCGAGCGAGCGACAGCACGGCCTTTTCATGAATAAATAATTTGTGTTGCAGTTGCGGAGTGCTGGACCAGGTGCGGAGCAAAGTCTGCCTGGAGACCCGGCGTTGGTGGCGCTGAACGGGGCGTTTGGCTCTTTCCCATCCTACCCACCCCCCCACACCCACCCACCTGCAAATGGGGACCCCCGGGTCTGGCAGGGGACAGCCGGCCGCCCCCTCGTCGCATGGAAGAAGCAGCGGGAGAGCAGCGGGAGCGGGGCAGGGGAGGGATGAAGGGATAAATAAAAATCGGGGAGCATCCCAGATCCGCGGCGAGGTGGTGGGGGGCTGCGGCCCTGCTGGGGGGTGGGGGGGGGGAAGAGGCGAAGGCGACGCAGTTCCTGTCTCTTTAAATCCACCCTGAGCCAGGAGCCGGGAGATGAGGCAGAGCAGAAAGCTCAGGATCCCTGCTCATTAATAAGCAGGATTTATCCCCCGTAGGGAGCCGGCGAGGAGGGAGGGAGCTGGGGGGGGGGGGGGAGGCCCTCTGCACCCCTCCGACCCCCAGCCCTTTACCCCGGCATCCAACCTCGCTCCGAGCATCCTCCGGCCGAGATGCGGGATCCGCCGGGCGAGGCCAGCGGGTACCCGGGGGAGTGAGGTTTGCCGGGGGCGGGCGGGGAGCGGAGCCGGGCGGGCGGGAGGGGAGGGGTGGGGGGGGTGGTCGTTCGGGTGTGTGTGTGTGTGTGTGTGGTGTGTGTGTGTGTGTGTGTGATGTGCGTGCGCTTGCCATAAGGGAGGCGATGGCGGGTTTTTAGGACGCGGGGTGCGTGCGCGTTTGCCAGGGCCGGGGCGGGAGAGGCTGGGGGAGCCGAGCGGAGGCACCGCATTGCTGTCAGCCGCCCGCCCGGCCCCGCCATGCCGCCGCTGCCGCCGCTCCCCCCGGCCCCGCGCCCCAGCCCGGCTGGGCGCCCGGGCAGCCCCGGCTGGAGGTCACAGCGGGGGCTCTGAGACCCGTCCTGCCCTCCCCTCTCGGGCTGCGGAGCGCAGGTTTGGGGTTATTTTTCCTTTTCCTTCTCTTGGCATTTGGCCTCTTTTTTTTTTTTTTCTTTTTTTTTTTTTTTTTTTCCCCCACCCCCGTTCCCTGCCTTGGATGGTTTTTAGGTGGAGTCGTTTGCACCAAAACCCAATAGCTGCTGCTGTTCTTGCTGCTATTTTTTTTTTTTTTTTTTTTTAATGATACTGTTTCCACAGCAGGGGAAGAGAGAACTGATCCTGAACATACTCCCAGAGAATGAATAATCACAAGGAACTGGCTTGAGCAGCTCCCTGGATCTGGTGCATGATTTCGATAGAGTTTGATTTGATTTGATTTTTTTTTGTTATTTTTTTGTATTTTCCCCAAGTCATCGTTCGCATTTTATTTTCTGCATTTCTTTTTTTTTTTTTTTTTTTTTCACCTTTTGGGGGATTTGCAAACCGAATTACATGCATGTCCAGTGGGGGAAGGTTTAATTTTGACGATGGAGGGTCGTACTGTGGAGGCTGGGAGGACGGAAAGGCTCATGGCCACGGAATCTGTACCGGCCCGAAGGGTCAAGGTGAATATTCGGGCTCCTGGAGTCACGGCTTTGAGGTGTTGGGGGTCTACACTTGGCCCAGCGGCAACACTTACCAGGGCACCTGGGCGCAGGGCAAGCGCCATGGCATTGGCATGGAGAGCAAGGGGAAGTGGGTATACAAAGGAGAGTGGACCCATGGATTTAAGGGACGGTACGGGGTCCGAGAATGCACTGGAAATGGGGCCAAGTACGAAGGCACCTGGAGCAATGGATTACAGGATGGCTACGGGACAGAGACCTACTCGGATGGAGGTAGGTGCTGCATCGATACCTTCTCAGCCGGGGCGGGTGGTGGCGTGGGGGTACACAGCTCCGAACGGGGACCCTGGTTTTGGGCTGGAGTCTGGGAGTTTGCAACCTGCTAGCCTGGAGCGAGGGATGCTCATAACCCGCAGGAGATAAGGAGCCATCCCAGCATGGCATCAGCCCAGCTCTTTGCCACAGGTAGCCCCATATGTTCAGCGGGTCTCTGGGCACTGGGTCCTCCCCCCCTGCCCCCTGCCTCTCCTCTACCAGGCTTTTTGGGGAGGGGAGCCGGCTGTGCTGGTGGGGGGACACCCAGCTCTCGCCCGGGGTGGGTCAGAGGACAGGGTGGGCCAGGCCGTTGGGAGATGACCCAAGTTGCACATGGGATTTACAGTTCTGCACCACTGGAACCTGTAGGATTTGCATGGAAGCAACCGGGGGCAGAGGGGAGGGAGCGTGCGAGGGGATCCAGGGCAGATGGGTACAGCTCTTGTGCTGCAAATGCTTCCAGCGAGGGGCTGGGGTCTTTGCCCGCCCTGCGGCCCCCCCCAAATGCAGCCCCATGCTTAATAATACCAGGCAAAAGACTTTAATTCAGACAAGAGTCTTACATTCCTAGTTTATGGCTTAATGCTTAGCGTAGGGGCTCAGAGGGATCACCAAAGCTATTCTCTGCCGTCAACACAGCTTAACGAGATGTGGAGAGGAAACTAGGATTAAATAAAAAAACAAGAAAACCCAATTGGAGCCATCAAAAAAAAAAAATTGCCGGACTAACAGGCTTTAAGGCCGAAGTAGGAGAAACAGCTGGTGCTGTGCTGTAAGTGGCTGTATCATCCTCCCTCATGTTTTGTGGCTACTTCCATCTAAATTGCCTCCATAATACGAGGCGGGCCTACCTGCCGGCAGCCGGGGGGCATTGGGCAGCGCTGCGCCCCCCCCCCCGCCTTGTTTTGCTGCTGAATGTGTCCATCTGAAGCAAGCTCTTTTTATCTTTTTTCTTTTTTTTTTTTTTTTTTTTTTAAGGCGTTATGGTTTTCCAGGATTGCTATGTTAAAGGAAATTGCAGCGTTGCTGAGCTCCATCGCAGCCTTCCTGAAAGGTGCTGCAAGACCTTCCTCTAGAGAACCCAGTTTGCTGCTTTGTGGTGATAGAGGGAGGGAAGATTAAACATTACCTGCAGCTGCTCTTTTAATGCTCTGGAAGGGAGAGGTGGAACCATCTCTTGATTTTTTTATTTTTTTTTTTTAATATTTTTTTTAATGATAATTTTGTGCTGGTGGCTTTCTCCTAAAGGAAAATATAGCTGCAACCTTTTGTTTCAGCTGCCTGGAATAATGCTGGGGTCCGAGCTGGAATCTGCCGAGTGTGTTTTTGCAAGGCATCGATAAATCCCAGCAGTCCTTCGGTTGAGAATAAAGCTTGCTCAGAGAATAATCGTGGTCTCCCACCTTCAGAGCGGTCAGGAAGGGATGAGGGGGGGATGTTTCTGCATCCTCCCAAACCGCTCCCCTCCTGGCACCCAGCCCCTGCCGGGGAGGTTTGCAGGAAGGCAGACACGAGTCTCGACAAACTACAGGTCTCCGAGGGCTGGGTGTTGCAGGGCTGGCCACGCACGTGCCCCCACCCCCAGCGCGCTTCCCTGTCAACCGCAGCGCAGCGGCTCTGTGGGAAAACTGGGGAGCATCTCCAAACTGGGGTTGGCTCACCATCGTTTTCACCCTTTCTGAGAACCTACCAGAAGCAAAGAGCTTCTGCTTCCATCTTGTCAGGCCAGCCCGGCCTTCTCGGTGTGTGGGGAGTTGCTATATTGCGTGTTTGTCACTTTAGGAGGAGGCAAGAGGATGAGGAGGAGACAAGGACAGGGTCTGTAGCACCACGCTCCCACCCAGGGACTCTGCAAACTGTCCTGGGAGGAGAGGACGGCCGTGCCGGGGAAATGCGGAGCGATGGTACCTGTGGCCAAGCCCATCCTGCTGCCGGGAGCAGGGACGGGCCACGCACACCCCAAGTAGGCTCTTCCATACCAGCTTTCCCCCCATTCCAGTTGGGCAATCGCCACAGAGTGACTCAACCCAACTGAAATTGCACTTGGACCAACTCAGTTGCAAGTACCTGGCGGCCACGGTCCTTTCCCAGTTGCCTGTCTCCATATGATTCTGGGTGGGAAACGCCAAAACTGAGCATCTCCAGCCTTTTGGACACCAAACCTTGATGAACTTTGTGTGGTTTGGGTACAAGAAGCTGGTGTGTGCTGGAGCTCTGCCGGAAGGGTGGCTGCGTAGCTATGGCACAGGGGAGGCAACTGTTGGGAAGGATGTTTCTCATTAATCTATTCAAGTTATTACCTTCATCAAACTGAAGTATCCTAGAATCCTCGCCCCAGCATCTGTCACTTGCCACCCACAGATAAATATTCAGCCCTTGCATATTTTTTTTTTAGCACATCAACCAGGGCTAGGGGCTGGGTCCCTAAATGCGCAGCGAGGCTCAGGAAGCGAGTTGCCCCAGAATTTGTGGTTTTCACTCCCAATTTTACCGTTTCCTTGCACGATAGTGGGTGAGGGCAAATCTTGACGCTCCACCAGCCGTTGCCAGCGCTATCTTGGGGAGCGATGTTCGGCGTGACTGATGCACACGTGTTGATGCGTTGGGCTTGGAGGTGGGGTATGGCATGCGGTGGCCTGAGCCGCGTTGCCACCACCACCACCACCACCACCCCCCCCCCCGCCGCCGTCCTGGCTCTGCTCACCGCCCCGGGTACCGTCGTTCCCCCCACCACCACCACCACGCTGGGTGCTCACGCCTGCCACGCGCGCACGCTTCCCCCACGCGCAGCTTGCAGATCTCGCACCTCCCACGCCGACACACTCATCGCCATGCACACACGCCTCTCCTCCCCACGCCGAGACGCCGCTGCGCCCCTCCGCTCCCATACCCACACGCACGTGGTCGGCCCCCAGCACTCTCCGGATGGATGCAAACCGCCATCCCCGAGCCCTGCGGATGCGTGTCCGTCAGCGCGAACCCGTTGCACAGAGCCCACGGAAGCAAACAGAGCCTCGCTGTTCCCCTCGGAGCCCACGCTTTGCCAAATTGCCCTGGCACCGCGGCATGCCCGACCCATGGTCTGGCACCTGTGGGACATGCAGGCACCATCCTGTCTTTCTCCTGCAGGACTGCACTCACTCGGACCCCCTCCCAAACCACAGTACTGCTGGCATGTCCTTATCCTTCTGCCAAAAATCCCTGCCACCTCCTGCCCCCATCCAGAAGCACTCCGATATTACATAAAGCAGGCTGCTGAGGATTGCTTCAGTTGGATGCTGGAGTTGCACCACGCATTTGCTGGGCCTGATTCAGCCCAGCTCCGGAGCAGGAGTGGAATTGCTCCCTTGATTCAGGAAAAAGGGGCTGCAGCCACTTGGATCAGCTGGGGATGTTGCCATTGCCCTTGCTGGAGCTGGTGGAACCTCTCCAGGGCAGAGGGTTGGAGACCTCCCATTGGAGACCTTCTCCCCAGCAGGTCTGGAGATCAGGAGACATCTCAGCTGGTTCCTGCCTTTCTGTAACTCCTTGGACACTTTGGAAATAGTCAGTGATTTTCCCCTGGGGACAGTTCGGGTTGTAACTGCAGGCTTGCCATGGAAATCCTAGGGCTATGTGTTGGGTTTGGGTTTAGCTGCTGAAACCGTGGTTGTGGGGGTGGGTGAGATGGGGTGGATGAAGGAAGCCCCAAATCTAATTTTACCTTTTCCATCCCTGCCAATGCTGTTTTCCTCCTCCCTCCACCTCTCCCCAGCGGAGCATTTGGTTTCTGAGACCGGACAGGGGCTCGGGGAGGGGACCAGCCCCTCTCTCAGGTCCCCGCTGCCCGGCCAGCCCTCAGGGAAAGGCTCACAGCGGTTCCCCGGACTGGAGGTGTCCGTGGTGCGTCGAGGCCATGTCAGGTCCCTCCTGCTGCCACCCCCTCACCCCATCCCTGGTGCCCACGTGCTCCAGGCAGCCTTTTTTCTCGGGAGGGCTACCCCAAAACAGCCGGGCGGTCGCATCTCGGAGTTCGTCTTGTGTAATCCTTCGTGCCCACTCACCTAAATGAATCATCCCTTTGATAGGTGAGTGAAATATAATTAGTGTTTTCATTGTTAGCACCATGTGAGTAGGCAAGTGGGTTTTCTTGGCCCGGGCTGGGAAATTTTCGTGCTCTGCAAGCGATGGGGAGATGGAAGCGGTGCGGTGGGAGCTGCCGGCGTGGGCTCTCTCGCAGCCTGTCCTGCCCAGGAAGGAGCCACGGCGGCTCCGTGCCCCACTTTCCCCACCTCTGCAGTGGCACCGGTGACACCTCCAGTCGCTATCTTAGCAGGTGCACCAGGAGCCACCAACCTGGAGGCTTTGAAGTGGTTGAGGAGATGAAAACCATGAAATATTTTGCTGCCCCTTGCCAGCGTAAAGGGTCTCTTTGGGGGAACGGGCTGGGGATGCTGCAGGGGGACCTGCCTGTCCGGGAAGGGGCTACAGGCCCTTTGCCTGAACTGAGAAAGTGGGTTTGGATGAGCCACCACCGGCCGGTGCCTCTAAGGGCAGCGGCATCACCAATGGCTGCCTCGTGCCTCTCTCCGTACCGGGGTTTTTCACAGGTTCCTCTACAGCTGCAGGGAACCAACTAGCGAGGGCAAATTTCCATGCGATCTATTCATAGCGCAGATGTCAGAATTACCTTAAAAGTATCAGGTCTCGTCTCATTTTGCTGCCGGGAAGGAACTGTTGATGCACTTTAAATAGTGGGTGGGAACAAGCAAATACAAATGCGCCCTGATCCCCGATCCTCCCGCTTCCTGCAGAATCCAGACACAGCCCTAGCTGGTCCTAATAACCCTCCTAAGAACCTGCTAATTAAAAAAACAAAGCTATGAACTTTGTTTATGAAGCATCTTGCCATCTAGATTTGGTACAGAAGATGCTTGCAGTGCAACAGTGGTTGTAGGAGAGCAATAACTGAAACATCATCGCACCCACCGAACACAGAGAAATGAATCAAAATACAAAACGAAGATTCTGGCCAGCTTCATTAAAAATAAATGATATGAACTCATGGTAATTACTTATCTCACTGGAACATGCTGCTTAGTTTCAGGTACAGCTCAGGACAGAGGAAGAAGGATTTTAACCCTGGGGAAAAGTACGGGAGATAGAAATTGCCAGGCAGGCTTAGACCCCAGCTCCATCTTCTCGAGTATTTTGTCTGGTGCTGATGCTCCAGGGGATGGTGTAGGACCCCAACCTTGGGGCAATCTGACCCCCTTACATACCTCTCCCTGACCCAGAATAGGTTCTGAAGCACAATTTTAATATCCTTTCACTGGGGATGCTGGGGTGGGTTACCCTGGGGTTTCTCACGGCTTTTAATGCAAGTCTCAGGATATTTGCATGTGATTTGATATCCCATGGAGCTCCTCGTGGTTGGGTGACATCTGCTCCTGTAGCTGAACATTTTTTTTTCCTTGAAGCTCCAGCTTGTGGAATCATGTGATTTTGCAAGATTTTCAGCTTCATTTTTGAAGGAAGGTTTCCGCCCAGACTATTGCAGAAAAGTCATTCTTACAGGCTCGGAATCCAGCAGACGAGAGCTAAAAATGCCTTCTGCTTAAAAATGCCTTGATTTTTAAATGAACCTGATTAATTTTGAATGCTTTGAGTCAGGTAACACTGATGGAGATGAATGATCTGTATTAATGTAGGCACGACTTGAAGATACAGAAGTCGGGCAGGACGGGGATGATGATGGCCTTATAGGGTGTAACACTGTGGTTTAGCATCTGTCCTGTGAGATTTGGCACTTTTTGCCTGTTTTGGCTCTGGCTGTGGCATTGATTGAAATACTGACCAGGAAAGGATTTTTTTTTTGCAGGAGTTTGCAGTAGTTACAGGAGACTCTTGATGCTAGTTTGCCCCTGCAATGAGTTGTTTAACTTCCAGTTAATGTATTTGACTGTTAACAAAAAAAAAAGGGGAGCTTGGAGAAAAAAATTGCTTGAGTGCCAAGTGTTTATATTTTGGGGTTTGCTATTGGCTTTTCACAGAGAGATTCTGGCCTTTGAATTAAAAATCCTGAAAAATTGCAATTGATGCGTGAACATTCCCTTAGAACAGTCACTCCCAAAATTATCCCCTGAAGAGGTTCCACTTGCTCTTAGCATACAGCAGAGCATCATGAATTTTCATGAATGAGTGAACAGACAGAGCAAGATCCCTAAGTTTGCAGATACTCACACCAAGATGATCACTAGGATGATACGATTTCCTGCTCAGAGCATCACTTTGGGTCTGCGAGGTGTTTCCCTGGACTGAACAAGGTACTGATCATGTATTTCACAGGAAATAAATAAACCTTGGTCTCGCTTTGCCCTGTCCTGTACCCACCCTGCTCCTGGTGCAGCCTCCTATCCCCAATCCATGGGGACCTCAGCCTCATCCCATGCGTTTGAGCATCTCCCACCCCTCACAAGGGATGCGGCCCTTCAAAACCCGGCACCGGCACACAGCACCGTTTGGGAGCGCCGGAGAATCAGCCCTTACTTCTGTGAGCTCTGCTGAGAAATGGGGTGAGATCACAGAGTTTGCGATGAGGATTAGAGCGCTGGAGGATTAACAGACTAAGTATTAGCCCGATTTAACTCTGCTTTGTAAGAGGAGCACATTAGCCATAATAAAGGTGCTGAGTGATACGTTAATGTGTTTCACATCCCTCGTGCTAAAGCTTCATCCAAGTTTTGGACCCTGTTGGTGGCTGAATCCGCAAGGATTCAGCTGCCCTGGGCAAAACTATGGGCCCTGTTTCACCAGGGAATGATGCTCCCTTGACTTTCCCTGGCTCCAGTGGACCTAGCACTTCCCATTCCCAGGAAAACTAGAAATTTCTTTCTTTGGTTCTTTCCTTCTGAAAAGCTGTATTTCCCCAGACTCCGGGACCTGGCTCTTTAAGAAAAATCGTGACCAGCCTGAGATGCATTATGAGCCCCATCAGAATTAGTGATGCTGAGATTTGATTGTTATTATAATGGTTTGAAGCATTTCTCCAAATGCTGGCTGGAAAAGGCAATTACTAACAAACGCAAACAGGCTCTGGGAAGCGGGAGATACAGAAACAATGAGAGGGAAGAGGGAGAGGATGCTCAGGATGGCCTTGCATTTTCCTGCACATGGTGGAGAGCAAATTGAGTTTTTCCCCCTCAAAGCAAATAGCCAAAATGCCTCAGAAGCCATTGTCAGGCGAGACTAAACGTAGTTGTGGGTCTGGGAGGATGCTCCTCTTGTGGGTGTTATCTGAGCTGAATTTCCGTATGTGTTTTTTTTTACTTGGGCACGTATTCATCACTGGCCAGTCGCTGAGGAAAATGGCTTAATTCCTTTAGCTGGGGTTATCTTCAGAGGTAGGGTATCAGCTTTGGGGCTCTGCCCCATTCCCTGCCCTCCTGTAGGTTTGCTGTAGGCTGTGCAAAGCCACTTGGTGCCCGCAGGAGAAGGAGACACGTATCAGCAGTCTTTGCAATACCTTGATGCACATTAATGTTTGCCAGCAAGGGAAGTAGCTTTTTTCTGCTGATCTCCTGGTCTCTGGGGCAGGCATCATGGCAATGAGAATAGAAGGGACTCCCCATGTTTTGGATGGGGCTCATATCCCCCAGATGAGCATCCTCGCCACACGTGAACCTGCCTTTCAGATGATTTTCCCTGTGGAGAACAGTTGAGCAATCCCTGTTCTGTGGTATTTCAGCCTGAGTTACTTTATGTTGTTATTTGCATCCGCAGGGGAGGAGGCAGATTCCCTGGCTGTAGCGTGAGGCTGTGTAAATCCATCCCCTCTCTCCAGCCCCCGGCTCTTGCTCCTGCAGAGGTGCCCAGCGAGGCGCTGGCTCTGCCACGGCCAGCCCTGCACCCATCTCTACCTGCCTGCAAAGCCATCTCCCACCGTACAGCATCTAAACCCAACAACTCCCCTGCTTTGTTTCCTTAGATGGAGGGTCCCTGCCGTTTAGCTTTTAAAAGTGCAGCTAACCGTGCTGATAGGAGCTGCAGACTTGTAAGGATTTATTATTTGTCGAGTTCCAGCAACAGACTTAGTGCTACCCAGCACCCTGGCAGTAGCAAAGCAGCCCATGACAGCTCTGCTCTAGTCCTCCTCTTCTCCTCTCTCTTCTCCCTTCTCCTTTCCCCTCTTCCCCTCCTCTCCTAGAATGCCTAGACCTCACTGTGCCCATCGTGGATGGATGTATCCAGCCTCGCATTAAGCAATATGACTAACATCCATCACGTGTTCGTGCCTGCAGATTATATTTGCATACTCAAAAACCCATACTTTGTTTCTTCCCCTGTGTAAGCAGTTACCAGAGCATATTTTTGGCAAATTAGCAGCCACAGCAGAAGCATCTGACTGTGTTTTTAGCATGGCTTGGCGATAGTCAGAGGTATGGAGGTCCTTGGCAGGGATGGGGGGGAGGTATTTTGCCGCTGGTGCTGTATCCGTGTAGCACTGTACACGTGCGCCATCACTGACTGCCACCTTTCACGGCTGGCAATGCAGGTGGCAAGTCCTAGCCCTCCATATCATGCCAGTGAGGGATTTAGGTGAGCTTTTGGGGGACGATGGCTGCTCTCTGCCCGGCAGCTGGGGACAAGGGAGGGAATGCAAGCCACCCAGCCCAGTGCCTTGTCCTGCTTCCCAAGGGTGGCTCTTCGGATGTCTTGGTAGCAAACTTGCACCTATGTGCATGCTCAGGAGGACCCATACATGCAGGCAGCATGTTTGGGAGGACCTATGCATGCAGGCAGAATGTCTGGGGGAACACATTTTTACCAGCAAGGCCCCCTGACTGCTGGACATCAGCTGCGATGGCCAACAAGGATGTCCCCATCATCACACCCTCAGGGCTGAGGCTGAATTAGCAGCCTCCAGTCCCCTCTTCTCTCTCGGACATCTTCTCTTTGGGATAGGTGTTTCTGAGATGCTAAATGTGATATTTTCATGAATCCTCCCTGGGCCTTTCTGCTATCGAATAGGTGGAAAGTGATATCTGTAAAACTTGCTCCTTCTGTTGTAATTCAAAAGACCAGCCTAATTACTGCCATTGGACGTCTCTTAATTAATATGCTGCAGAGTTCAGAAATAAGAGGGGAGGTGAGCATACCAGGAAGGATCCCTCACAAGATAAACTAGCAATTTGCAAGGTCTAATGACTTCTGCTCAGGTTTTGAAAAGTGGACGGGCAATTCGGACAACTCGGACCTCGTTCCCAAATTCCGCTGCGTAGCGAAGGGGAGCTGGGAGGTTTGGATCACTGCCGTTGCCGAACACAGTCACTGTAACAGGCGGATCTGGCTGTGCTTCAAGAATGGGACAGAGGCTACAGAGAAACCTGCCCTTTGAAGCCTGCTGCTCCCATGTCCTGTGAAAGCCTGGGTAGCTGCCCCCGTGTTGCTGATTGTTTTAGCTAACCTGGAAATACCTTGCATTGACCCATCACAGTGGGTTATTTGTATTTTTTTTTATCTCAGTGTTAGTGACGGATAAGGACTATTTTTCTAAGCATTTGACTTTTTCCGAGGTCATGTTGTCATAATAATACGTGTGTGTCCACGGGCCTCAAAATGCTTTACAACATCCTAAATAGCTGCTTGGATTTCTCTGCGTAAGAAGCCGAAGCAGAGCAAGGCAGGGCAGGTCTGTGCAAACCTCCCTGTGTGCTTTGCCCCGTGTGTTTGCCAAGGGCTTCATCCTGCAGGACACCCAACCGGCCGTCTCAGTGCGGGAAAAGCCTGCGAGCAGCCTTCAGCCCGTAAAGCTTGTACTTAATGGTGTTCCTGGACTGGAGCCAGAGGGCTCAGCAGCCTGCAAAATGCCAGATCCTTGGGTATGGGGGAAGAGGGGAAAGAAAACAGCCATTCCAACCCAAAAAATCCTGACTTCTGTCTCCTTCCAATGCTGTGGTAAAGATGGACCAGGTTTATATCCAAGTGACTGATCCCACCTTGGGCCAAGGGAAGCCCCATGTCTGTTGCTGGGCTGTGAGCAGCCCATCATCCCCCCTTGGGGCTTCACCCTGTATCGTTCAAAACCCACCTATTGCTCTGGCATGCCCTAAGGTGCTGATTATTTGTCCGAAAGCCAGACTCCCTCAGGCATCATTGTTGCTCTTCACCATCTCTCCATAAGCAGGAGAGGAGCACGGGTGCCAGGCAGCCCCTCAGCTCAGGGCAGCATGTGGCAAAGCTGGGCACTTTCCATCATCCAGCATTTCTCACCTTCACCTGCTGAGTGCAACACTGTAGGCCACCTCCATCTGGGCCAGAAAGGCCATTTTGTAGATGCTTCAGGTCTCCTTTCCCTCTGCGTCATTCTGTTCTGTGCAAAAGGCACCTGGTACGGAGACAAGAAGCATCAATGAAGTGGCTCTTCTGCTTGCCCAAGGTTTCAGCCCGGTGGGCTGCATGTGGGAAGAGCAAGCCATGAGTTGGTTGCCTCTTCCCAGCCATGGTGAAGACCTCGTCTGCAAGAGCAAGCAGCTCCCTCCATGGTCCTGGGCCCACAAGCACCCATGCGAGCCCCACCACAGCAGCTGTATCCCTAGGAGATGAGCTGGAGCTGGAGCTGGGTCTCCTCCTTCCCTGCTTCCCAGGAAAATCGTCAAAAACCCTTGGCAAAGCCAAGGAAAACCTGTTGGTCTTCCTGGTGTCTGTAATGCTTCAGATCATCCCAGAGAACTTTGCAAATAGGAGCTAATTAGTCTTCCCAATCCCCAGCTGAATTGCTGGAGTGCCTCTGCATTATCCCTGTTTCCAGCAGGGAACATGGAGGCACAGAGGTTGCACCCAACCATCTCACTGCTGGCTTTGCCCGGGGTCCTGCTCGCCTCCCCATTTCTGCAAGGTGCAAACCAGGGCAAACCCTGATTTCGGGGATTTTGGCATTACGGGGACAACAGGAGGAGCCCTGCAGACTCTCTGCTCTCTTCCCAGAATGAATTTTAGCCTCTGGAGCCAAATGCTGAGAAAGCGCTGAATAACTGCAACAAATTAGATTACTTTTTGGTACCTGTCATTTCTCAAAACATGATCTTCTGCTGGAGCATCAGGAACAATGCTTTGGAGGCCAGTGACTTCCCGCTTTCTGCTTTCAGCCTGGCTGGCTCCAGCCAAGGATGGGGCTCCGCACGGTCCTCAAGGCAATGGAAATTCCTGCAGGAGTTTTAAAAGCCATTTGGAAACCACCCAGCCTTGCTCCAAGGGGAGCCAGCCAAAAAAGCCCAAAACCCAGCCTTAAAAACACAAGTGGCCAACAATCACATTGCCCATTTTCTTCCTTCCATGTTTCCATACCATCCTGACTTTCATAGTCCTTCTTGCAAGCCCGTTCCCTTTCTCACACTCCATCTGCTGTTTCTGAAAGAGGAATATTTCCGCCAATCCATCTTTCAGGATGACTTCAGTTATTTCTCCCAGCCTCAGGTTATGCCCTCTCCTTATCGCTGCTCCAAACATGTGCACGCACGTGGCCACATCCCCACCCTTCTTGGCATCGCCTTTGTCTTGGCCAAATCCTGCTGGAGCAGTGACACCAAGAAATCTTCCCTGGGGTAAAACCGCGGTGAGCGAGAGCACAACCTGCTTATTCCCTCAGGCTCTGGTTTTGCTGCCCATTACAATGAATGGCAAAATTCCTATTCCCAGGGCAGGATCAGGCCTTCTTTTCGGCAAGGCGGTAGTGGTGGCTGAGATTTCTTGGCTTGGCCATCCAGCACTCTCCTATCATCCACGATTTCCACCCAGCCCCAGCTCTGGCCGCACAGCTCCGCTGCCCGCAGCTGCCTGCACGATGCTGCCCTGAGCACGTAATGGATGCTGCATTTTCCCCGATGCAATCACTCCATTAATCTCATGCAATTAATGCTTCAGGAAGCATTTTGCAAATATTGATAGTAAGAAAAGAGCTACAACGCAGAAATGGCTGCCGCTTCGGTTGTATTACAGTAGTAAGTCACAAATTACCTGGCTCGGGAGGATTTTCTTTCCATGTCCAAGACTTTTTTCACTGCTCTGTGGCCTTTTTGCCCAGGGCAGAAGGGCCACACAGAAGGGGGGGGGGGGGATATTTGTGGCATCTTGGAGGCATCCATAAGAGTGACCTGCATGGCTGGGGGGAAGAGGTTGGCACATTTTCCTCCCCAGCAGTTCTCCACCACGGTGGCTTTGCCTCTTTTCCGTAGGGCCCTGGCTTGGGCAATGCAATCAGCTTGTGGCCAGGATTGCAGTAGCATTGACTTGTTCCCTGCTTCCCATCCCAGCGAGGGCATGTTCCTCTCTTGCACACAGTTTAAAGAGGGTGTCTGCTCTTCTGCCATGACCCTGGGAGGTTCTTAGCTCTCCACAGTTGCACTGAAGTCCTTGAGAACTTCCGTTCAGCACCTCAGCAGATCAGCCTGGGGACCTTTTGTGTCAGACGTGCTCGTCCTGTTACACCCAGCCCCATCCCACGGTCCCCCCTGCACGGGCTTCCCATTGCACACTCCCTTTTCAGCTCCCTGACTCAGGAACAGCTATAGCCCAGCCATCGTGGCACGTAGAGTGGAAAATCATAAAATCCTGTTTCCTCTGCAGGGAGAAAGAGTCTCCCGGCTCCTTGTGAGATTAAGCTTTGTGCATCTATCTGCAAATGTTAGGGGGCAGAGGTTAAGCTGAGCAGTGCAAGGGGAGGAGGTGACAGTGCTTAGCAATGCAGATCAGATGGCTCTGAGACCTTCCAGTATTCATGGCCAAATCCTGGGATATTTCGGGGTTTAAAACATAACGAAGTCAGATGAAGGAAGCAGTGATGTTTGGGTGAGGGAGGACAGATGAAATCAGCTCCTTGGAAGGAAGCGCTTTGATCTGCTGGTGGCCTTGAAGATGCCAGATGTCTTGGTGGCCATCAGGGAGGTGACTGCCCTCCTAGGCAATTCCCAGAAGGAATCCACCCTCCTGCCTCCAGCAGGGAAGCAATCAGGAGAGCAACGGCACCCATGAAAGCAATACCTGGGGTTTGGGTCTTGCTCTCTGCTGGGAGTTGCTCCATGATGCTGGGAAGGGAGAAGCAGAATGGGCCAGCCAGGTGGGATGGCTCCTCAAGTCCTTGCATCCTCCGCTTAGACAGATCAGCCTTGCCAAGGAGATGCGGTGATTGCTCCTGGCAGCCTTGCGATTCTAGGAGTAGGTTTTAAGGCCGTGCAAAGATGACAGCTTCCCGGGCACCTCTGCCTTGCTGGAGATAACTCTGCAGCTGTAACCTGCTGTGACCAATTTGCCGCCCCTGCTCCAGCTGAGACGCGCTGTCACGCCTGCTCAGGGAGCGCTTTGTTCTGCTCTTCGCTGCTGTCTCCGGTTTCCAGCAAAGGGCCGTGCTTGCTTTACGGTGCTTCGGTTTAATCCGTTGGGTTTTTTTCAGCTGCAGATTTAGTAGGAGATGGGGAGGTCAAGGGACCTGCCTGGGGCCAGGGACTGAGTCAAGGGGTGCAGCCAAGGGAAAGAGAGTCCAGGACTTGGGCAGGGCAGGCACTGATGGATCTCATGCAGGACCTTTTCTCCCTGTCCCCTTGCCCACACTGACATCTTTCCCTGAACCCCTTGAATCCATCTCTAGAGGAAACAGGAGGCTGGGCACGGGGCAAAGACATCCCAAGCTGTCTTGGAGGCTCCCTTTGCAGGGGTGCTTGGAGCGGTGGAGGAAATATCTCTCACCCAGCTGCTGCCCTTCTCTCCCAGTAGGTTGTCCTGCCGAGATCCTCTGGGAAGGAGCCAGAAAGGGGAGTGAGATGGTACGAGGTCTGCAGGGGGTCTCTCCCCTGCCATAGGCACCATTCCAGGGTGCCACTGGGCAAGGGGAGAGCCGTGGGTGCATGGCATCAGTTGCTGTCTGTTTTGGGGGACACCAAAGTGGGCTGCAGCAGAGCAAGCCCGGCTCACTGCTTGCACCCAACCACAGGACATGTCTGATGTCTCCTCTGAGATGTTTGGCAGCTGTCTTGCTGGTTGTCCCCCATCCTTCTCCCCACCGGCACTACCACCACCTCCTCGCCCTGCCCTGCCGGTGCCTGCCATAATCCCAGTGCTCTTCCTCCCTCCCCACTGCTAATCCTATAAACCTTCGGAAAATCCTGCCCTCCTGGCCCTGCCTCTCCATGTCCTTCTTCGAGAGAGTCTTCGTGGGGTCTTCCAGCTTGGGGCTGGCATTGTTTTGGGGTGCATGGGGCTGTCACCCAGATAATGTAGCACCTCGGGGGGTTGCTTGCCTCGGAGCATGGGGAAGGATGCCCAAGCCTTGGGGGATTTGTGCAAATTGCTGGTGGCTATTTTGAGGCACAAAATGCACCTCAAAATGTGTCCAGGTGCTGGTTTCACACTCTCGGGAAGCAGTTTCCATGCTCAGCGTGTTCCAGCACATACCCATCTCCAGAGCTACCACTGAACCCCAGGGACCGGGCCGTGGAAACCCCTAAGGGAGTCCTGGGGGTAGGATGGGGATGAGGAATGAAAGGGAGCAAAAGGATGCATGGCTGTCGGGTTGGGATCGCTCCTTGCAGCGAGAGCAGGGTTTATCTGGGCTGGGGACAGGGGTGGCCAGCACAGCCCGTTTTAATAATCCTTTCCGCTGGGCTGTTGGAAAGCGTGGAGAGGGAAAGTGCTGCAGCAAGGAAGAGAGGTCTCAGCAAAAAATATTTTTGCAGCCAAAAGAGCCAGCTCCAGGTGGACCCGACGGCTTGCTCGTGTCTACGAATTGCAGGCTGATTGCTAAGGGCAGAGAGCATCTTTGGGGATGGAAAGCCTCTATCAGACGGAGCCGGTGGTAATCAGATGGGGCCGTTTTGGTGTGATTCCCCCAGGGTTCACTATTTCGGCAAGTCTATTATAGGACTCCCTTGGCCTGCAGGAGCGGGGCTGGTGCGACGGGACGCCCCAGTGCTGCCTGTGCCCATCCCGCTCTTTGCATCGCCGGCCCGGGATGGGATGCAGCAGGGCAGCCCCGGGCTGGGACCGGCCGCAGCATCCCAGCAGCACCAGTGCCAGGCTCGGGCTCATCCATCCGCCTGCGAGGGCTTAGGCGGGCGGTGAATCACTGCATCTCCAGCTAGTCCAGAAAAGATTAAGCCGACCTAAGAATAAAAACAAGCCCCACAGTTCAACCGGCCGGGATAAAATGAGAAAGCGTGCCAATCGCCGAGCTCCAGGAGGGGAAGGGATTATAAACCCCGGGCAGATTACCAGCGTGCATTTCAGTGCACAGGGGAAGCTCAGGATGGGCTTCCCAGGCTGGATGGGTTTCTTGTGTCTCCATTCCCAGGGATGAAGTCCCGTGGGCTTTTCATCCCGCTAATGACCAGTTAAGCAACTCCAGTAAGTGCCCACGCAAATGTAGGAGTTCAAACAGGGGCATGTTTCCGAGGAGAATAACCAAATGGATCTCTCCCCGTGAGGCCTTTATTTCTATAGAGCCGTTCCCTTCCTCTACGTGCCGGATGAAAGGCGCTATGTATATAAATAAATGCATTGTAATATACCGTCGGCTTTGATCACTGCCGGCAGCATGGACGGGATCGGAATCTGCTCCCGGATAACGATTCCCCTACCCCGTATCCCCCCTCCCTTCCCTTTCAAATTAGGGGTTGCTCTAAGGGGGCAGTTCCTCGAAGCATCGCTCCCTGTGCACTGGTGCCTTGGCTGGTTTCTAGTACTTCTGCTGGAGTGCATGCCCGCCATCCCACCATGATGCTTTTTTTCCTCCTACAATGTGACTTTACAATCCTTGTCACGGAGATGGGACTGGGATCCAGAGTTACACTTTCCTGCGCCCGCTAACGAAGGGCTCATGGAGGGGTTCGATGCTGTTAGGTTTCCGCAGGATGCCATGCCATGAAACCCCTCTTTGCTTTTGTCTCCTCTTCCCAGGGACATACCAGGGCCAGTGGGTCGGAGGGATGCGCCAGGGTTACGGCGTGCGGCAGAGCGTTCCCTACGGCATGGCTGCGGTTATCAGGTCACCCCTGAGGACGTCCATCAACTCCCTGCGCAGCGAGCACACCAATGGCACGGCGCTGCACCCCGACTCTTCGCCGGCGGTGGCCGGCAGCCCTGCCGTCTCCCGGGGTGGCTTCGTCCTCATGGCCCACAGCGATGCCGAGATCCTCAAGAGCAAGAAGAAGGGCATCTTCCGGCGGTCGCTGCTGAGCGGGCTCAAGCTCCGTAAGTCCGAGTCCAAGAGCTCCTTGGCCAGCCAGCGGAGCAAGCAGAGCTCTTTCCGGAGCGAAGCCGGGATGAGCACGGTCAGCTCCACCGCCAGCGACATCAACTCCACCATCAGCCTGGGCGAGGGCGAAGCCGAGCTCTCCGTCATCGAAGACGACATCGACGCCACCACCACCGAGATCTACGTCGGGGAGTGGAAGAACGACAAGCGGTCGGGCTTCGGGGTGAGCCAGCGCTCGGACGGGCTGAAGTACGAGGGAGAATGGGCCAACAACAAGCGCCACGGCTACGGCTGCATGACCTTCCCCGACGGCACCAAGGAGGAGGGCAAGTACAAGCAGAACGTCCTGGTCAGCGGCAAGAGGAAGAACCTCATCCCGCTGCGGGCCAGCAAGATCCGCGAGAAGGTGGATCGGGCCGTCGAGGCGGCCGAGCGGGCGGCCACCATCGCCAAGCAGAAAGCGGAGATCGCAGCATCCAGGTAAGGTGGTCCCTGTCCCGGTGTGGCATCTTGGCCGGGGTCCTGCCCCGATGGCTGTGGTTTGATGGGAGAAGTGGGATGAGATTTTTTTCCTGTAGGAGGTGGTCGGAGGGGTACTTTAGGGAAGCTGCTGAAGGCAGGCAAGCGTTGCGGTGGTGCTGTCTGGATCCAAAGTGGGAGCAGGCTACATCCTGGAAAGCCAAGCCACTGGGCTTGCCCAGGCCTCATGGGTGGTAGTCAAAATGGGGTGGATCCAAGAGGAGTTCTCCCTCTGCTAACTCCAAGTGGGCTGTGGGTGCACAACCTTCCTGAACCAGACATGGAGGCCATGCAGGGTCACCCAGAGCGGTGCCTTTGCTGCAGCCTGTGCCAGGGGGTGGTTGTGCCATAGTGGGACTGCACTTGTGGGTCATGGTGTGGGGCTCGCAGGCTGATAGCTGTCACTTAGGAGGTACTGGGTTATTTACCCCATTTCTCCCCAGCCTCTTTAATAAGAAGGATGATACCCTTAGTAGAAGAGCTCCTGAGATGCTGTTTGCCCGTATTCTCTGTCTGACTTATAGCCAAGAGGAACCATCCCAGGGTTGGCCTGTGCTGGGAGGATTCCCAGCTATTTCTGTTCCCAAAAGAGGTTTTGAGTGGAAGAGCAGTCAAATCGCTGGCTGCAGCTGATGCTTCGGGAGGGTTTGGCCTGCCCAAGGCTCTGCTAGAAAGCAGCAGATTTGGGTGCCCAAATCATCCCTACAATCCTCAAGAACCCCCCGCTCCCCGGGCTGGCTGTAGCCATCGTGGAACTGCTCAGTGATTCAGAGCAGGGACCTGATCGGCTGAAAACCGGCAGGAGGAGGGGGGAAGAAGGGATCGTGTCTAATTTAGGTTGAAATAGGGTCCGACTCCCAGCTCAAAGCAGGGCCAACTCAAACGCCTTCTAAATGGCTCCCAAAATGTGCCTGGAGCTTCGTGACTTGCAGCGAGCTCCCAGACAAGAGGTGAGCCGAGGAGGAAAGGTTCCTCTGCCAAATTCAGGGCTCTTCGTATCACTTTTTAGGGTTGGTTTAATAGAGCGTGGTCATTCCTTTTTGGTTTCTGAGCAAGTGCTACACGTAGCAGCCAGGTTGGGGAAAAAGGGCTGGGGTTAGGGGAAAAACCCAGGTACCTCCTCAGTCGCCTGTGCTGGATTAATTGTTGGGTCTGGATCATTTGTATGCAGAGTCACACTTGAAATCTTTATCAGCATGTCTGCCGATGACTTATCTGCAATGTGAATGAGACTCCCAGGCCTGCTTTGGGAGCATATTTGGGTTTGATGATGTTTTCGAGTTGATGTTGTACCAAATTGTTGTCAAAGCTTTGGGAAAAAAAAAAAAAAAAAGAAAAAAGAAATCCCTCTAGATTGCCAGGTAGGAAACAGACTGCAGAGCAGCGCAAAGACCAGATCTTTCCCTGTGATCTGGGGATGTGAATGCCTCGATACAAAGGCTTGAATCCTGGAAATGTGAAGCTCTGGTCTGCCGTGGGATGCTGGGTCTGAGAACCCAAGCATCCTCTGTCCACAGGTGGTAATGGTCCTAGAAATCCACAAGAGTGGGAGTTGGAAGAGATATGACCCCTCCATGCTGGAAATACTTTAATGAGCTCTTGACATATAATGTTCCACCTTCTAATTATGAGAGAGAAGGGAAAAAACCAAATTAGATAGCAATGCAAGGGTATGAATACCTTCCTCCCCTGTACCAGTAACACGGTTCTGAGCTCTGCCGGAGAACAGCAGCAGTGCTGGGAGGGAGGATGCAGCCTGTGACCATGCCTGTGTGTGGAGGAGGAACAGAGCTGTGGGTTTGGGGGACCACCCAGAGGACCCCTTTAATATCAGTGAAGATACAAAGAAATAAATTAATGGGAGGACACGGCTTTGAGGATTCTCTGTCAGGGGCTGAACCTGGTCCCACCAGAAGGTGCTCCGTGAGCAACCTGACATCTCCATCCTGCAGCCCGGCTCCCACCACGGCTTGCCCTCGGTCCTAACTAGTCTGTTCTTGATGGGACACATGTAGAAGCAAGCAAGCGCCGGGAAGCCAGGGCTTCGCTCTTTTCATGGCACAGCCATCGCCTCCGGTGCACGAGGGCTGCTGGCGTGTTGAAAAGCCCTTTATTGATCTGCCCATCGCTCTCTGGGGGAGCCGGGGACAGATGGACTCCAACGTGATGTGCTCTGTGCATTAGTGCTGGGTTACCAACCCCAGGAGGATTTGCTGCCTGTGTTAATGGCTTACGGTGAGGAGGTGAGGTCTCCTCAATGGGCAAAACCAGAAGCGAACAAGGTTTTACAAACCTAGAACCAGCTAGAAAGGCTCTCGTATAATTAGTCCAATTTATTTTAAAGCTTCTAAATGAATAAACACACTGCCCTGCAGTGCCCGCACCAAATTGCATCGTCCAAACGGGAAGAAATGCACAAAATAGGCAGTGGGTGCTTTGGCGGAGGAATCCTGATGCTCATTTCGGTGGCTTTGGGGCTCAGGGCTGCAATTACCCATCTAATACCAACGTGGGCTCTGGCTCACCAGCACCTGGGGATTTTGTAACAGCACTGGTGTGTTTCTGTGTGTGTGCGTGTGCCTGTGTATTCTCTTCTGTCTAATAATATGGCTGAGTTCACTCTGCAGCCTTTCCCTTGGTGGGGGAAAATATGTGCCCACCCACGTATTTCATTAAATTTGTAAGAATTCAGTATTTTTGAAAACTCTACCGCTCTGTCAGATTTGGTTGGAATTGGCCAACACGTTCAAATGTTATTAGTGTGGGAGTGATGGCATATAGATATATAAACAGCACAATCACATAAGTAAGCCCCATTTCCTGAGGAAAGTAGGCTAAAAACATAGTGTACTGAAGACAAGTAAATTGGATTCTTAAAGTTGTTTCAGTCTGGAGAGAGCACAATGTTATCTGTGACACAGAAAAGTAAGCTCATTTAAGGAATGGGTTTTAGGTTCAGTAGATGATTTTCCTAAATTTTCTTCGATGCAATTAAAATGAAATAACACTTTCCTTCCTCTTGTATCTCCCATTTGCTGAAATTGTTCGTGTAAAGTCAATGGGCGAGAAGGGCTATGAATCAAGTCTGAAAAACTACCGTTGACATCAACTATAGGTTTTCAGAGGCAGCCGGGGAGGGAGGCCTTTTTCAGCCTGTTTAAGGTAAAGGTGCAGGGTGTCCTCTTTGTGCTATGGGGTGCTTCATTCTCCCCTCAAATGAGCCAAGAGCTGTCTCTCTTTCTGCTGCTACCCTGGAAGGATGAAGGATGCGCTGGAGACACCGGCTCCCATCTCATCAGTGGTAACGTTCATACCTAAGGCAAATTGTCCATAGGCACTGGTGTGTCATGGTCAACTAAAATACAATGTCCAAGCAAGAGAGGTGGCCAGAAGGCTCATCCTTAGCACTTGGCTTTTGGCACAGCTGCTGGACGTGGGGGATAGATGCACGTAGAGCATCAGGGGAAGCTCAGGACCAACTCCAGCTCTCCATAAGCGATGATGGCAGTTTTAATGCAAAGCAGACAGACCCTAATTCTCTCCAGGGTTTCCTTCTGCTACCATAATCCAAGGTTTTATAATGAGTGGCTGGACTACTTATAAGAGGAAGGGACGTCCCCGGTGCTAGGGATATGAGTCCCAGAGACGGGTGGCATTTGGCAAGCACTCAGCTCCTCTCCAGCACAAGCTTCATGGGACCCCATTGTTCAGCACCTTAAATAACAGCTCCTTGGAGCCACCGATGCCCTGGCACCCCAGAGGGGATGCTGTTCGCAGGTTAGTCCTAAGTAATGCACTTCCAGGCATAATTATAGCCAAGCCATTCAACAACGATGAGAAAAATATAATTAAGCTCAATAGTCTCAGGAGGAGTCGGGCTACAAATTAGCACAGTGTCATTCAGCTTCAGAAAGGGAAACTGGAGAAAAAAGAAAAAGGAAGAGAATAAAGACAACCTGGCAGCGAGGACAGGTAAAGGAAAATGTTTGGACTCAGCATGGATGCTTCTTCAGGATGCTGCAGTGAGGGCAAAGCATCCGCCTGCGATTGACATACAATGGGGAGCAGGAAGGCAAGAAAAGCCCCGGAGAGCTGAACAGCAAAGTGCAGAAGGTTGTTTGAGCCAAACAGGTATTTTCTACAGAAAAATGGAAATGCAGCCCAGGCAAAACCCACAGAAAAGAATAGATTCTGCAGTTCTGATCCCAAACATTTTAGGTTGCGGTAATGTCACTACCGGCAGTACGCCGAGCCATAATAATGCTGCTTAATGCTCTCTCAGACCTGTGCCTGCAGCTTTGCAATTGTACTTAACTGCATTTGATTTAAGGTTTCTGCTGGCTTTTCTGATGCCTGGGGGAGGTGGCTGCGGGGCTCCCGCATTAAGTCTCACCCTAATCCCCGCCTTGAGCTGCTGGAGGGGCTTTTGCTGCGGATGGAGAAGGGGGAGGAAGAGGGATGTGAGTTAAGGGGAACGCTGTGGCCCCAAACGGGTTGTGTGTCCCCTTCCTTGGGTTGGGGTGTTGGGGACGAGCTGGCAGCGGACTGAAGCCAAAATGGGTCACAGTTGAACAAGCTACAGGAATGGGGCCAAGCTTCAGGGGATCAGACCAACCATGTCAGGGCCTCCAGCCCCTCTTTGGAGACCTGTGAGTCCAGAGAGGGTTCTTCTACCTCTGGCCCCTTGGAGAAGTGCTGCCCCTTTCCCCTTTCCCTGGGTTGCTGAGGCCATGCAACCCAGCTGGAGCTTGGGGCTGTGCAGTAGCCACCTCTACCCATTAGCTGGGAACCGATGGAGTCACTGGTGGCATCACCTGGTACCCACTGAGTTTTGTGCAGGGAGAGCATGCACCCTCCATCGCTTCCCAGTCTCTCCATCCTTTCCTTGAGAGGTGCAAAGAGACAGGGAGGAAAACACAGAGGGGATGGGTGGAGGTGCCTCAAAGGCTGAGATCAGCTGGGGCAGGAGGTGATTCTCTTTACAGCAGCATTTTCTTTTTCCTTCCTACCCTCTCTCCCCCCAGACAGCCCCTGTGCAAAGCCCAGGGCTGGCAGCCCCCAGTGGGCTTTATGGTTGACAGAGAGCTGAGCTGTGGCAGAGCACACCGACCATCCCTCCTGCCACCTCCTTCCCTCTGCCACCTCCCTCCCCTCCTCCTGCCCGGGCACAAGCTCCCGTGCCTGTTGACAGGGGTCAGGCGATACCACGGCGGCAGAGATTAGGATCAGCTGTTGTTCCTCCCGTCCGTGTGTCGCTGTCAGCCGGGATGACACGGGTACCTCTGACTCATGGCAAGCACAGTTTCCACCTCTAATCCAGGACACTCGAGGAACGGCGGATCCCCGGATGGCATCCTAGATCATCGCATCCTTACCCCATTGCCAGCTCTTGCAGGACCTGCCGCCTGCACCGTGACTGTTTAAGTCCTCCTGCGATGCCAATTTAATAACTTCCTGCTCAGACAGGACTTACAGCATTAAGCCCTTATTGCGGCTGTGTCAAAAGTCAGGGCTAGCCGGCACGCTCGCGTGTCCCCGACTGCCACCCCATTGCCGTGCAGAGGTGGAGGGGGGCATCCCTGCACAGGCACGAGCAGGCTGGAGAATTAAGTGCCTTCCATAGGAATGATGCTTTACAAAGTAATCTAACTGGAAAAATCTCAGCAGAGTCGTTTTTAGCTTCTAGGAGAGCAGTTTGGCATGGGTTTCTCTAGACCCTCTCCTTTCATTGCTCTCCCATCCTTCAACCGTGACTGCTGCTCCCAACTTGGTGGCTCCCACCTCCTTCCCTGTCCCCTGAGCCGAATGTGAACTAAAACACCCCAGTTCTGTGGCCCAGGTGTGCAACATGCATTTGTATAATCATTTCCAACATTGCTAGGTCGTGATGAAATAACATGGGCAGAGCGGAGATGCACAGCCCGCTGGATTCGCCGTGGTCCCAGCCGGCTCTGCCCTCCTCCCGTTCCCGCTGGGGAAGATCTCTGAAAGATCTGAAATCCAAGCGGTTCTGGCAGCCACAGCAAAGTGTGGCTGGAGGGGCTGGTTTTAGAATCATAGAACGGTTAGAGTTGGAAGGGACCTTAAAGATCATCGAGTTCCAACCCCCCTGCCCTGGGCAGGGACACCTCCCACCAGACCAGGTTGCTCAAAGCCCCATCCAGCCTGGCCTTGAACCCCTCCAGGGATGAGGCATCCACAGCTTCTCTGGGCAACCTGTTCCAGTGTCTCACCACTCTCAGAGTGACAAATTTCTTCCTAATATTTAATCTAAATCTCCCCTCTTTTCGTTTAAAACTGTTACCCCTCGTCCTATCTCTACACCCCCCCGATAAAAAGTTCCTCCCCATCTTTGCCATAGAATGAAGCAGGACAGGGGTCTTGGGATGCAGGAGGAAGGGAAGGGCCCGGTGGCACAGCCGGGATTGGAGAGCTGTGCCGGGGCAGAGCCAGTACCGGCTCCATGGTGGCTTTTGCAGCAGGAGCAGATGGAAACGGGCAGGGATGGCCCTGGCCAGCAGCGAGGCAGGAAGGACGGGAGGGTGATTCAATCCTGGCAACCGCCGCTTCCACGGGAAAGGGCTGCCCCAAAGAACTGGGCAGGAGGTGAGGGGCAGCGCAGGGAGCTGAAGGGGAGGCTGCTTCATCCTCCTCCTCCTCCTCCTCACCTCCAGCATTGCGTAGCAGCCCATCGCAGTCCAGATCATCTGCGTCTCTAACCCAAGCCTTTGACCAGCTTAGAGCACGGGCTGAGTGTCTGGCACTGCTGTCCCACCGGGGCTGGCCCCACTGCAAAATCAGCCCTTCTCGGGAGATGGTGCAGGGTGATTTCAGCCTCCTGAGCTGTGCTAGATCCCCCCACTAACACAAAACCCTCCTGTCTGCCCTGACCACCTGCGCAGCACAGGGAAGAGGGAATGAGCTGAAGAAGAGGATGGTGGAAGCCTGGTCTTCACGCTGACGCCCACTAGCTCTTGGGTGGAGCAGCCCTTTATCAGATGGGGAAAAAAAAAGAAAAAGCCAACAACAACAAAAAAAGCCAGTCCCTGATTTTCCTTTCTGCTGCTTTTCCTATTCAACGAGCAGAAACTGCAGCGTTGCTTTTCTCAGCGATCTTCGGGAGGGAAGGGAGAGATCCTCCCCCAGCCTGCGCAGCTGCCTGGCAGGCAGGCTGGCTCCCAGCCCCATCGCTCTGCTCCATCCTCATCCTCACCCTCTGCGGGGTGCAAGGAGACTGGTGGGGCTACACACCAACCCCCAGCCAGGCCCAAGGGCTGGATGTGGGGGATGCTGACTGTAGCATCCCAGCCCCTTGCTGCCATGTCCCACCACCCTAAACCCCCTGGCTGTGTCAGTGGGAGCTGCTGCGTCGTGTCCCTGCCCACTCCTGTGCTGCGCCCCGGCAATGCTGCACCCCAAAGCTTTGAGGGGAGCTGAGGGGCAGGTTTGGGGTCCCTACACTGCCTTCCCATCTCGCGAGAGAGGCCTGCATGCTTTTTTCCTCTCCGAGCTCCCGTTTTGGGTTTCCTGGCATATGTTTTTCCAGCTGTGCTGCTCTCGCCCCAGCCACCCACCCACCCGCTTCCCTGCAGCTACAGCCCCAACACCCCCATGCTCCTGTCCGCCCCCAAAGCCTTTCCTCCCTGGAGAGAGGTGAAAGCAATATCAGGAGCACAAACGAGATGAAAATGCAGAGCTGGGCAAAAACATTGAGTATTTTCCTTGCTGATGTTCATGAGCATCGCTGCCCCCCTGCAGCCAGAGACTGGGATGCTGGGGGAACTGGCACCGCCATGGGGGGAGCACAGTGGCCAGGCTGGGGGCTCCTGATCCCGCAGTGCTCTTGCAGTCAGTTCGAAAAGCCTCGAGCAATGAGGTTTCTGTCGCCTGCTCCATGCAGGACAAATGACAAGCTGTCCTGGCTTCCTAATCCAGGAAATTAAAGGATTTGACCATAGACCCTGCTAAGCGAATTTCCCCCCTGAAAATCCCAGGGGGATTTAACCCATGGATCCGACCGATTATCCCTTTAAAGTTGTGACTAAGAAAGGTCCCAATTCTTCAGGGTGCTGAGCACCCTAATATCCCATCATGGCAACGACGTGGCCATGCCCAGTGCTCATTCTGCCATCCAGAAAGAGCTTCTTTTCAATTTTATCCCACCTCCACCCCCCTTTTCCAATGGTGGGCATCAGCCCTTTGCTGCCTGCTTGCTGCCAGCTGGGACAGCAGAGTCTTGCTGCAACCCCAGCCCGAATCCGCCCCTTCCCATCCCCGTGTGTCACCCTCCAGGGACATGGCACGTTGGTTTTCCCAGTTTGGCATCAGGAGGAGCCCCCATGGTAGACAGGCTGGGTGCACCCCAATGGGAGATGGGTGGGCTCTGTGCTGGCAGCGCCTTGATGGGCCTCAATGGCAGAAAGGAGCATGGGACCAGGCCATATAGCTTTGCTGAATTTCTTCTTCTTAATTAAAGCATGTCTGCTATCTATCCCCAAAGCAAAACCTGCTGGAGATGGGGATCCCAAGGAAGGCTGGGTGAGTGGACACTCTGCCACGAAGCATCCTTGTGAGCCTCAATGGCTCGATGACACCGTCCTGAACCCTCAACAGCAGTTCCTCGGGGTCGGACTCCCTTACAGAGAAGCAGTAGGCTTGTGGGCTCAAAGCTGGACACAGCGGTCACTGTGGCTGTCCCATAGCCATCCCACTGGCAAGCAGACACAGCCGGTCCCCATCCAACACAACATCCCTGGGGAGCTTCAAACATCCGTGGCAGGTGGCAGCTCTTCCCCAACCCTTTGGTCCTGGGGACAAACCCTCTGGGAAAGCAGTGGCAGAGGCGAGAGCCAGGGATGATGATGAGAAGGTGCTTTTCCAAGGGGAAGAGGTGTGGGGCAGGATTCAGGCAGGGGTCGGTAGCCTTCTGGCTCACCTGAGTCATATAAATGGCCTCTCTGGGGAAACAGGCTGCAGCCTCCTCTCCGTTATCTGGCTGTGTCTCTCTGTCTGATCTGTCTCTCATCACCATAGCACGGAGGTGAAGCATAAATAATTAAAAGCCCAGATTCTCTCCTGGCAGAGCTGGGCTCTGAGTCCCTTCCCCTGTTGTGCTGCTGGCTGCTTAAGTGGAAATTTTCACGGGCTTTGCCTTGGAGGCAATGCAGACCTGCAAACCCAGGGCCGTCTGCCGGCCTCGGGGCACGTCGGCATTTGGGGACCAGAAAGGGCACCTGCCACCCCAGCAGGTCCCCAATGGTGGCATCCCATCCAGGGGATCCCACAAGATGCTCAGGGTGCATTGGGATGAGCAAAACCCGCCAGCTGAGGGTCAGATCCGGGTGCAGGCAGGCAGCAGGGCTGAGCAGACAAACCCAGCAGCTCATGCGTGGCCCCCCCATCTTGAGAAGCCTCATGAGAAGTGGGATATTTGAGGGTGCAGGCTGGCTTTTGGGCTTCTGGGTGCTTAAAACTCCCCAGATGACAGGGAGGAGAAACCCATGCAGGCCGTGGGGATGAGGCAAGCGGCTTCTTCTTGGTGGGCTCTGAAGTTTGAGGCAGGCAGGAGATGCTCGTTGCTGTGGCAACCAGGATGATATATTTCTTTTTCCCCCCATGGTTGGCAGGGCTATGGCCAGCACTTGCACTGCGGAGGGGTCTGCCCACCCCTACCTGGCCACCTAGGGCTGAGAACATCCCTGGAGGCATCCCCAGACCCTCTCCCTCCTGCTTGCACCCACGGGGGCTCCAGGAGTTGTGGGGGACCAGACGACATGGGCCATGGGGCCGGGTCAGCCCCATGCAGTGCTCAAAAGAAGCAGAAATTTCACCAAACACTCTTGTCCCCTCCATCGCTCCCCACGGGGACTGGAGCTGCAGAGACCGGTGACAGCAGCCTGGCACTGAACATATTCCTGCAGCATTTTAACATGTGATGCTGCTTTTGGTAGGGCTGATTTGGTGGGTATTTTTTCCAGCTGAGATTTCCATGCAGGTCTGTGTCCAACCAAACTCTGTGCAGGGCTTGGATGCACCAGGGAATGGTGGTACCCTGGGTTTGGGGCACTGCCAGGCATGGTCTTCATCCCCACTTGGCACCTTCCAGGATGGCATTAAGCAATGGGGTTAAGGACATGTCTGTGGCATGATTTCCTTTGTTCTGGGTTGGCATTTTCTCATCATTCCTGGGGGTTGCTGGTGTGCAGACGCAGGAGCTGGATGTGGCAGTGGGAGATGGAGATGATGCTGCTGTGTCCCACACGTGGCTGTCTCCAACCAGCTGCTTTGGGTCCTGTTGCCCCTTATAGCAGAGAGAGGCTTCTCCAGGGTCCATCGTGGTGAGGCCAAATGTGGCAAGAGGTGCACCGAGTGGTGCCCACCTCCAGCATCTCCTTCCAGCTGTGTGGAGCAAGACATGTGTGTATTTGCTTGCCAAGCATCTCTTAGGGCCCTGGTGGTAGAAATGCATTTTTCCATCACTCAGAGGACTGGCTTGTTTTAGCACATCCCTTAGACCCCTGTCATATCACCCAAAAAAGAGTCCTGGGTCCTACCCCACAGGGCTGGAGGCAGTGGAGAAGTCGCGGAGGATGAGGCTGGATATCAACCACTTCTCCTCCGACAGCTGGAGAGCATCCGTCAGCGCTCCTGAGGCCATTTCAGCTCCATGTCTTGGCCAGAGTCCAGACTGTGCTGGAACTAAAATATTAAGTTCAGCTAAACGAGCTTGTTGTTGACTCTAGATGAGGTTGTTTTTGCAGTTTGCTCTGAGTTGAGGTGGGTTTTGCTGTTGGGTGGCTATAACGGTGCACGGCCAGAGGTATGTCACGGCTCATCCCTGTCCATCAGCCCGTCACCAGGGGAAAGGAAGACCATGAGCTCACCGTTGTGCTGCCTCTTTCAGGCTTTTATGGCTCCAACAGCAGAAAAAGAAGTTGCCTGGAAAGTTCATTTGCCAAATGTCTGTTTTGCTTGAGGTGACCAAAACTTGGGAAACTGCCAGAGCGTTTTGGCCAAAACCTGAATGGGGTGAAGGGTCAGGAAAGGAAAAAAAAGGACTTTTCCTTGCAGTTCGGTTGTGCTTTGCTTCAGAATTTGGTTTGACTTGTTCTTTTTTAGATATCAAAATGAAACAGAAATTAAATGGACAAATCTGCTTTGCTTGCTTGTCATCCCCTCCCTCACCTGGAGTTTTTTGCTTGAACTCCCTAAATCCTCTTATTCTGAGCACTTTTCCCTTGGCTATAGGGAAAAGCCCCTAATGATTCCCAAAGGGCCGGGCTGTGCTGATGGCTCCTTGAAGGGATTTGGGGGCTTCCCTGAAGGCAGATCAGAGGCTTCCTTGGCTCCCTTCACTCATGGCCTGGTTGAGTTTCTCTCTCTGTGCTGCGTTTTTCACCTTTGGCATTGAGACTTCCACCCCACTCTTCATCCTGTGCGTGGCATCAGCCAAGCAAGGAGGTCAGTGTGAAAAACGGGAAGGAATGGGCTGTTTTGGGGAGCCTTCTGGTGATGGAGGCCATGGTGGGTTGCCAAATCCTCCAGCTTTTGACCTGCAGCCTGGGGTAGGTCATGGCAGAAGGAGGAATCCAGCGTCCACGCTGAGCCAGGCTTTTTCTAACAGCCTTCATCCATCCCACAAAGGTGGCTCCAAATTTGTGGCTGGACTGGGGATGATCATGTCCTGACCACATCTCTACCCCTCCCCTCCAGGAGGACGGGCAAAGTTACACCGAGCCACCTATCCAGACCCACCACGGTCAAGCCTCCCACCAGAAAACATGGCATTTCCCCAGCCTAACGAGCAGGCACGGGCTCGCGAGGGTTTTGGTGGTGGCGCCTTTGGATCCAGCCTTGCTGGGAGACAGGGCGATGCAACCGGAATGCAGGATCCAGCCTGAAGTCATTACAGTCAGCAGCGTGTACAGCCAAACTCAACGCTACACATGTCCAAGCAGGCTGAGTTATGGCTGCCCGGGGAGCTATAACTTAGCCTGTCGTGCATTTAAAAATCTCCACCCGAATGCGGCATTGATGTAGGGCTTTTCTGCTGCTCTGTTTTTGCATTTCACGCAGACAGTGTAGATCTGCAGTGTGCGAATGATCCAGCGCTGCCCAGGTTCCTTGGAGATTTTGTGCCCTCGCTTGCTTTTTTCTTGGGCTTTTACTTCTTCTTCTTCTCCTTTATTTTTTTCTTTTCCGAGGGTTGTTAGTGATTTTTTTTTTTTTTTTTTTTTTTTTCCCAACCTGTTTTGCCTCCTGCCTGAACGTGGCAGGACGGTTTGTAATGCGCTATTTTTGCACAGGGTTAGAGGAGCGTTTGGTGGCGTGGTTGTGCCTTTGGGAGGTGTGCGAGGAGGGCTGTCTGCCGGCACTCCGCCAGAGCAGGGGATGAAGAGGGGGACGTCAGGGTTTCCCGTTTCCTCTCGCGCTATCCAAACGGGCAGTCACCTTTTCCATTACGTACACGACAATTATCCAGTAAAATCATGGAAACCTGCCCCATCCAAACCATGACAGCTGGAAAGCAGGTAGCATCCCTCCCTGCTCACTCCTTTCCTTTCCTTGAAGCTGACTCTTCCCAAACCCTGCTCCGAACGGGTTCCTGCAGGTTTTGCGTCACCACCCGTTGCCTTCTAGAAGATAATGACGCTCCTGGCACCACTGCAATTATCCCGTGCCTTCCCCAATATATAAGGAAAATGGGAACTCCATCCCCAGAGCTGGAATTTACCCCTCTGTCTGATTTGGAGAGGGGACTGCCCCAAGCTTGGCTGTGTCCTGGAGGCAGCTCCCTGTCCCACCGCTGCCCATCACTGCTGTGTTGGAGCCAGCAAAGTGCCGGGTCTGGAGCAAGGCCAAACCTGTCTCCTTTGGTCAGGTAGCAGTGGGGACGATGGCATCAAAGCTGTCCTTTCTAGACAAAGCCTGTCTCCTGCGCACGGCTCTGGGCTGGCAGGCACCGAAGCACCGGGACGGGCAGGTACTGCCTGGCCACGTCGCTCACCCGCCTCCTCCGTAGCTTCGTTACAAGTGACAGATGGCAGGAGATGAGACTCTCTCTCCAGATGTTAATTATCTTGCAAGCTGTAAATAACATCTCAGGGCAACCTGCGCCTCGTCTCAGGTGTGAAAGACCCATCAGCTTTGCCCTTGCCCGGGGAGGGGGGGGCACAAAAAATTAAAAGGAAGGAAACCCACTGGGAGGTAAATACATGGTTCTGCCTGGCTCTGCTTATTCTGCCTGTCCTTTGGGAGGAGAAAGATGCTGGCAGCATCCTGGGTAACGGTGGCAGATGCGCCTTTGGGTACCAGCCCCGCCTGGCCCAGCCCTTTGAAGTCGATGGAATTTGATTTGCTTGTGCCAGGGCTGGCAGTGTTTATCCCTGTTTAATGACAGGGATAAAATAAACAAATCCAAGCAGCCCCACAACCTATTTGGGATGATGGCAATAAGGCGAGCTGGAGAGGATCATGGCATTCTCATCCTCCATCAGGAAGGAGCCAGCTCAGGGTCCTGTGGGATGTGCAGGGATGGGAGCAGCCAGGACGGTCGGTGCCTGCTGTGGGCTGTGGTTTGGGCCACATTTCTCCCAGGATTTTGGAGACGTGACATTTGATTGGGATGGGTGGCCCATCCCTGTCCCCCAAGTCACCATGACTTTGCGCCACATGTTGTGAATTCAGTTCTCCAGTGAAACTCCTTTTGTCTACTTAAAGGCAAGGCACAAGACAGAAGGACACAGCCTGGGATATTTTTTTCCCCTCACTTTGATGAAAAAAAAATGGTATTTCAGTGCAAAATGGCAAATGATGCCTTGGTGAATTTGCTCTCCATTTGTAAGCTCCAAAAATAAGAAGGTAGAGAAGAATTTGGGACAGGTGCTGGAGCAGCGAGCTAAATGGGAACTGGCCCCATTCCTGTTTCCATGAATTTCAGAGACCTCATGCATGCTGTGCCCCAGCTGGGGCACGGGCACCTGCTCTCCGTGAGGTCTCCCAGCTGGCCTGGGGATGGCTTCCCCCTGTAACGTTACATTTCCCAGTGTAAAACCGCAGGGAAACTCAGATCTGGGCTTTTGACCACAACATTTTCTGTTCTTCTCTGTATTTCACTTCCTTGGGCAATAATAAATGTACGCATCAAGGTATGTTTTTCAGGAGTAAAGTGTTTGACTATTTTTTTTATATTTTTTTTTAATTAAGAACTTTCTTTTTGAAGTGAGACTTTCAGAGCAATTTTTTCAGAACCTGCAATAACGACCCCCTCTGCCCTGTGCCATCCCAGCCATCCCCAACCCTGCCCTCTTGCTGTATCACTGATGGGGGGGTTCCTGCTCCCCCGCCCAGTTCTCATTGCTCCTCGCAGGTACTCGGAGCTCAGGCAGGGGTGATCCATCCTCCCATCCCAAAATCTCCATCCAGAGCTGGGAACACTAGCAGTGGGCACGGGGAAGCCAGGCTTTCTCTTTGCTATGCACAGCACCTGCTTTCTGTCTGGCTGCAAAGAGCCAGAGCAGACGTTTTTGGCTGCATTACGTCATGTCAGAGGTCACATTAGCTGCTTTTTTGTCTTGATTAAGAATTCCAGCGATGGGGGGGGGAGTGGTGGAGGAAGAAGCAGACGGAGGAAGCGGGCAAGGCAAATATGCTTGCGATAAGCAGGTAAATGGGAATTTATGCACAGATAGCTAATTGGTGTGTCTAATATTCCACCCCCTGAGTACCGGCACTGTATTACTGCCTTCACAAATCACTCAAGGCAAGCCTAGTGCAATAACAACCAAGCCAGGAGAGCTGTGAAAAGAGCCAAGCTGGAATTAAGAGTGGGTTTTATCGGAGCAATAAATGCCAGATAGGGAAAATAACAAACAGGTTGTTAATTGCTGCCATCTCCCCACTCCCTGAAGGAAACGTCTAGACAGAGCCTGGCCCTGGGTCGCTCCTACCCCGGCCCTTGCGGTCAGGTTATTGCTCTTGCTCCGGTCTTTTGGGGCCGGGGCGGTGCTGGGTGCGGGATGCTGTGCCCGGTGAAGGCTGCGCCCAGCTGAAGCCCATGCCAGGGGCAAAGGGAGGCAGGATGGACGCTGCAGCTCTCCCCGGCTCTGCCCTAAATCAGAGATGCTCCCGCAGAGGTAGAAGCCAGACAGTCTGCAGCGGCTATTAATAATTCAGGCCCAATTTGACCCATCTAGGAGAGCGTGAAGACCAGCCGAGCCTCCCCTCCTTGCGGGTAGGGTTTGAGATCCTGCCCCGAGCAGGCAGAGCTTCTTATTCCTCCCCGGTGCCGGTTGCAGCTATCGATCCCACGCCGGCAGGGTTGGGAGCTGGAAACACCTCTCCTTGGCTGTGGGGTGTGGAGCCGTGGGATGGCCCTGGGAGAGGGTGGTGCCAGCGCTCACCCGGTCCCCTCGGCTCTGGGGTCCGGTTACTGGCATCGATCACTCGGGGACTTTTGCTTTCTTGGTGTGTCTCAGCTTGATGCCATTAGGGCCTGATCCTGCTCTCCGCTGTGCCGGCGGGAGCATAAAATAACTCCTGGCGAGTCAGGAACAGCTGAGGGGCTCACACTCATGCAAGCCTGGCTTTTGCACATAGGGTGGTTGGACTGAAAAGCTCCTTTTCCTCGTCTTGTCCAACCATCCCCTCTCCAAAGTGCATCCCGGTGCTTCCCTGTGCACCCCTGAGCCAGCCCGGCTGCTTTTCAAGAGCGAAACAGAGCCGGGGTTGGAGGGGAGAGCAAAGCACCGAGTCTCAAACGCCCTGCAAATGCTCTCTCTGAATTTTTCCTGAAGTATTTTCTTGCAGCTAGTGTATGTTTTCATTGAATTTTGCCATTTTGAAAAATACATGAACCTCTGTAATGGAGGGAGAAAACATTCCTCCTGTAGGAAGATAAAGATGCATTTAAAAAAAAAAAACAACAAAACAACCAAAAAGCTGCCTGATTACATATTGACCTGAGAGACAAAGTGCATCCAATGGAGCCAGCCTGGCCCCTTAGGAAAACCTGAGGCTGTTGATTATGTCCCAGGATGAGCTCACTGGCTGGTTAACTCCATGCTCGCCACTTCATCTGCCGAAGTGAAGCCTTCAGCGAAGACGGCACGTGGCCAATTTGCCTGTTTTCCATTAAAACACGGACCACGGGGTTTGCTCCTTTTATAGGGTAGGAGGAGTTTAAAAAGTTGCATGGAAGAAGAAAGCTTTAATAGTAGTTTTAATAATTTTCTTTTGATTGCTTTCTTACTTCATTTCTAAGCTCTGGACAGTTAGATCAGTCTGTCCATTCCTCCAGCCCCTCCATCTGAGCTAAGAAAATGCAAAACAAGGGGGAGAAGACAGCAAACCCCTTTGGAGTTACCAGGAGCTTGATTTTTTTGAGCTCCCTTGCAGGAGGGTTGATTTATAGGTGTACAGGCAATGTTGAAATCAGCTCGGTGCTGAGCAAAGGGTTTAGGGCTTGCTGCAATCTCGTGTGTGCTCCTGACAAGGAGCTGGGACTATCTGGAGAGCTCAGGAGAGGTTTCCATCACCTCTCGGCATGGGATGGAGGAGGGCTGGGGATGTCCATCCCTACAGCAGGATCCCGACAAACACGAGCAATAAAGCAGCATTTTTGTACTTCCCTGTCAAGCCTAAATCCCCCAGAGGAGGGGAATCCCTCGGCCGAGCTTTGTGTTCACAGGGGCATCAGAGAAGCAAGGAGTTTGCTTGCAAAAGAACAGAGCTCTCCTGGGAAGAGCTGCCATGTGAATTTTGGAAAACAGACCTTCTTTTCCAGAAATCTTGCCCATATGATGCTTTTTTTTTGCATTTAAACCATGAATAATGCGGAATTCCCCCCGTGTCCAGCACACAGCTTCCTTGGTCCCCAGACATACTTTTGCCCAAAGAGTCTGTTACCTGTTTTTATTGAAGAAGAGCCTGTTTCTCATATGGGAATGCAAGAAAAAGAGGGAACAAGGATGGTGAGTCCCTCGTCTGGTTCCACCTCATCCTTTGCGGTACCGCTGTGCTCAAAGAAAGTTGGATGGAGGTGAAGGACTCGGAAATGAAACAGGTTCCTTGTGACACTGCAGTCACAGGCATCGTGCTTACGACTCCCAAACAGACCCATCTCCGTTCAGAAATGTTTGGAGGAGGGTATTCAAACTTGCTCTGATTTTTAATTTCCAGCCTAAATTTTTAAGCAGTTTGTCCCACTTGTTCTCCTGCCAAAGCAATCCATTAACCTAAACACCACTCAAGCCTTGCCTGGTTTTAATTTTGCATTGTTTCTTCCTGAGACCGTCAAATACCACAAATTTTGTTAAGAACTCACCCCTTTTTGGCTAAACTGGCCCCGAGCATTGGATTTGCCGCAGAAGTTCACCGAAAGCCAGGCCAGAGTAGCTGCTGGCATTCCTAAAAAGCCAAGTTCTTCCTTTCAAATCAGTTTATTCCAGCTTCTTATAGATTAGCCGGTGCTGATAAACTTGGCATTACGAACCACTCGCAGGTATTATCCCTTCTCCTGTCAGTCCTGGCCAAATCACAAGAGATCTGCAAAGATTTACAGAAATCTGTTTGGTTGGGATTTTTTCCCTGCCTCCTGCCAGCTCTTCTTGCCAGTTTGACCACTTGCCCGGTCATCCTGCGAGAAGAGTGAGTCAGCTGGGCAAAAAAATTAATAAATAAAATATCCCAGGCCAGTCCCAGTGTGAACTCCCTGCCCCAACCCAAACTGGACCCTCAGGGCTCAAGAGCTATAAACCACCCCCGCCATCGCCCCTCTGGCTCTTCCCAGCCCTACCCTTGCCAAAACACCCTCCTCCAGTTCAGCTTGGACGGTGAAGTGCATTAAAAGGAGATTTAGAGGTTGCGACCATCCTCAAAAGTCCCTCTGCGCTTGTGCGTGCTGATGTTCAGAGAGCTCCGGCCACCCCCGTCACCCTGGGATGCGTCGCTCCTTTTCCCCTGCTCGTCCGTCGATGGCTGAAGAAATCCAGATGGGCACCTTCCAGCTGATGTGCAACTTTTAATCAGCTCAGACAAGATGAGAGGGACACCATGCTCCTGCCAACAACAGCTTTTGTCTGGTGGCCTCATCACAGGATGGAGGACACCACAGGAGGTAACGAAGGAGCGACGCAAGAGGATCTTTTTAATTCCTCCCACACCTGAGCATCCCCATCCTCCTTCTCTCGCTCTGATGAATCCATAGGGAAGGATCTAGCCTTATTTTGACTGTGGTTTCCAGGATGGCATCTCTGTACGGGAAAGATTTATGGAAGTGCTTATGGCAGGAGGAGAAGAGTGATTAGATCGGGCCCCGTCTATGTATTGGGGAGAGGGACCCGCTCTACAAGGAAATAAACTCAAGCAATTAACTGGGGAATTAAGATTTGGCACACACTACGAGCAGCAGGCATGTATAAAGGAGACAGCTGTTAAATTTAGTATGTGACAAAGTCATGCGAACACTAACTGGATTACTTGCATTTATTTGGGAATACTTATGTATTTTATTATGCAACGTATAGATCACCATAATTCTGTTTTTCATTCTGACGGCGCCTCTTCTCCAAGCATCTTAGCGAGCATTACAAACAATTAAGCCTGCCTGCGCCTCTGCGCAGCGCTCAGCATTATATCCGCTTTGTGGGTATTGAGTATATTTTAAATGGGAGCTGGCTTAATTAATGTGATTGATTTTTAACTCTTTCTGGGCCAAAGCCCCCTAGTTGCTGCTCTTCCTGGGCTGATTGTGGAGTCCACGGGGATGAACTAGTCCAGAAGTTGCTGGAGTGAGTTTTCCAGGGATGGAAATCCATCCAATCCCACAAGGATGGTGATTTTGACCCATTTTGGTGAAAAAAAAGGGAGGCGATGAATGCTGGAGAGGGGAGCATGGCTTGGGTGGTGGCTCTACTTATGGTCTTCCAGCATAACCTCCTGCTCTGCAGACACGTTCGTGTGTCCCCAGGACCTTTGGAAGTGGCACAAGCTGCTTTTCAGTGCTTCCAGCCACCTTCCCTGGCAAGAAGTGACAAGTAACTGCCTCCAGTTGCATCTCCGGGGAGGAGTTTAGGGAGGCAGCGTGTAATCCTGCCTGCTGAGTTTGGTCCAGACACTATCAGACGTTATTAATCCTTTGTATCAGGCCAGCGGGGACCGGCAGCCTGCTCTGTAAGCGTGCTGCAGTATGGGAGGGACAGTCCCTTCCTGAACAGTTTCCAGTCCGAAGAAACGGCAGAGGGGTAGACGGATGGAGGATCTTCGGGAGCCAATATCCAGACCACTGGGAAGCTGCCGTGGAAGATGCCAGCCGTTCTTGGCACGGGGGTGGTTTAATCGGCCGGTCTGACGCCCCAGCCTTTCCCACCGACCACGTCTGTGCCAAAAACGGGAGCTGTTTGCGCCTCCTCGCCCGGGAGTTTGCTGCAGCTCCTGCTCGGAGCATCCCTGCTCCTCCTAAAAGAGCTGAACTGGGATACCTGCCAGGGGATGGGGCTGTAAAGATGCTTGTCTACTCCTCCAACCCTGCGTGAGCGTTGAGCAGAGCGAGCGCTGGACCCAGGGCGGGTAAAAAAAAAAAACCACATTTAGAACCAATTTTTGGTTGGTCATGGAGGACCTGCGGGACCTGCGCCGGCATCGCCGCAGCCCCTCCACCACCTTCGATAGCTCCAGGAGAACAGGTCGTATCCGTTCCCTCAGCTACTCCAAAGCAGCCCATTTATCTAAATAAAGCACTTATTAGAGGAAAGACAACTTGTCAGCACTTGAAAACAAGTGAGAGGCCGGCTCCGGGAGCAGGGACCAGGCATCTTGGCCGGGCTCAAAGAGGTGGCCGCGCACAGACACACGCGCACCCGGTTTCCTATCCCTGGCTTGCGCTGCGCGATGCAAGGCCAGGCACGTTACTAGCCCCATTTTCCATTTATAGGAGCCTGTCAGAAATGGCACTCCTCTCCCGAGCAGATGTCGAAAAATTAGAGGGAATTCAGAGAGCGGCAGGAAAAAAAAAAAAATTAAAAAAAAAAAATAAAAATGATTAAAGGAGATGGAGGGCCTGATTTTGGAGGGAAAAGAAATCAGCTGAGCTATTTATAACGCTGCCTGCACCAGGGTGGGTCGGAAAAGGCGTTTTTTTAAAGCGCCTCGATAGCTCAGCTGAGGGGAAGGGGCAAAGCAGCCTCCGAAGGAGCTCTGGAGAGGGGCTGGATAAGAGGGTGTAAATCCTGAGCGGTGGGATGAAACACCATCAAACAGGAGTGTCTGGGGAATCGCCGGTAACGGGTGAGTGCAGGGGACAGTCGCCCATCCAGAGTGGAAAACAAAAAAAAAAAGGCCCTGATGAAGATGTGTTAAGGGGTGGTAGAGGCGGTACCGATGGCAAACCCCCGCTCCTACCTCTGCTCTCGGTGACAAACCGCGCTTGTATTTACATCCAGCATTTTACGCAAAACGTGGTGGCGGGGGTGGAATTCTTCGCTTTTTCATCCAAAAGCAACTGGTTTGGGTTAAAAAAAAACACAACAAAAACAACAACCACCGGCTTTAAATTCAGGCCTTCATCCCCGGAGGCTCACGGGAGACGCATGCAGGGGTTGCTGCAGGTGTCAGCGGGGCTGGGGTCCCCCGCAGAGGGGTGCCTGATGGAGGGGACCAGCCTGCTTCGGGGTGATGCATCCCGGGGGATAACAAAGCATCCTGCCCCCGTTTCCAAATTGCCTGGGTGATTTGCAGGCTGAGAAGCAGTTCATTAACGTGTTGACAATGTAGCGTCACCCATTCCCCCAGCTTCCAGTGGTGACTCCGTGGCCAAACGAGGTTGGGGCAAAGGGGTTTCCTGGGGGAAATCTGGATTTCTCCGTGCCTTGGTCTGCATAGGGAAGCTGCCTAACGTGGTCCTTGTCTCTCTGGTTGCCTTGCAGGACCTCTCACTCCAGGGCCAAGGCGGATGCAGCTGTGACGGCGGCGCAGAAAGCTCAGGAGGAAGCGCGGATTGCCAGGATCACTGCCAAAGAGTTTTCGCCTTCCTTCCAGCACAGGGAAAACGGTCAGTGCGTGCTGCCGTGCCGGCCGGCCCCACGGATGCGGCTTTCGCCCCGTGCCCCTCTCTGCCCCGCTCAGCCCTGCAGAGACCCCAAATCCCCAAAAATGAGCCCTGGGCAGAGGTTTGGTCTGTGCCCGCAGCTCCCGTTCCTCACTGGGACCCTTAGGTGGGAAACTGCCCCAGAACACCAGCTTTTGGGGGTCTTAGCACAAGGCTTTCAATATTCAACACTTCCACCCTGTGCAGCGCAGTCATTACAGGGATCTCCTGTTTTCACACCAAAACACCCTAATTTTTTGAATCCATAGTTCTCAATGGTTGCACAGAAAAAAAAAATCCAAGAGCTCTGAAAGCAAAATGTAAGCACAAATGATCCCGGCAGCAGTCACTGGTTTTACCCCCAAGACCTTCTTGGTTCGTGATTTGGGGCAACACGCATAGGTACCTAATCCTTCACTTGGGGGTGCAAATCAGTCCCGTACGCCTGCAAAGAATCACAGAATCACAGAATCTTCTTGGTTGGAAGGGACCTTTGAGATCATTGAGTCCAACCACAAAAAAACCAACCAAACAAACAAAAACAAACAAACAAAAAACAACCACCAAAACCCACACAAAACAAACACCCACAACCACACACCACACCCACCCACAGACACAAACCAACAATCTCGGGCACTAGAGCATGCCCTGAAGTGCAATGTCTACACGTTTCTTAAATACCTCCAGGGATGGCGACTCCACCACCTCCCTGGGCAGGCTGTTCCAGTGCCTGACCACTCTCTCAGTAAAGTAATTCTTCCTAATATCTAATCTAAACCTCCCCTGCCACAACTTCATACGATTTCCTCTGGTCCTGTCATTATTCCCTTGGGAGAAGAGGCCAACACCCACCTCTCTACAACCTCCTTTCAGGTAGCTGTAGAGAGCAATGAGGTCCCCCCTCAGCCTCTTCTTCTCCAAACTAAACATGCCCAGTTCCCTCAGCTTCTCCTCACAGGACTTGTTCTCTAGACCCCTCACCAGCTTGGTGCCTCTCCTCTGGACAAGGTGTTGGGAAAATGCACATTTGAGGTTTGCTTGGTGGCTCTTCCTCCCTTCCATCATCTTTGACATTTCTTGCCGGTTTGTCCCAATTTTTGCTCATTGACGAGAGGCTCGGGCTCAGCAAAGGCTCAGGGAGGAGGAAGCCGAAGCGAAGCCATGGTCGGGCAGGGGTCTGCAGCCGGTGGGCACGTAGGGAGGATTCGCCCCCACAAAAGCTGCGCCGAACCGGGAGCGAGAGAGGCTGCGGCGAGTGGGAGTGGAAAGCTCCAAGTCCCCACAGCAATAATTAACATAGTAATTAATATATGTGAATGGTTTTATTCAAAAGTTTTCCTGCACCGAACCCTCATTAGGAGGCGTCTATCATTATTTTCTCCCCCTTCCAGCTCTCTAACTGAAGATTACTCATTCGGCTTAATTGCTCCAGGGGCTGGTGCCGGTGACTCATGTCGGCGGTGCCGTTCCCCGAGGCCGGGGAAGAGGGATCGTTGCATCTTTTGGACCAGCCAGCCCATGCACGAGTCCTCACTTAACCACGGCGCGGAGGCTGCGGGGGCGGCCGGGGGCATCCCACGGCTCAGCAGCGATGAGCCAGGCAGAGAGTTTGAGGTCTGGCTCCAGCCGTGAACCTGCCCAAGCCGGGGTGGCGTGTGTCACAAACCCCCATCCGGGACACGGTCACCTGCGGATGGGTGTTTTGGGGGGACAGAGCGTGCAAAGCCCCTCACAGCCAAGCCCCCCCCCCCCCAGTTCTCTGCTGGCTGGAAGAAGGCGCAGCCCTGTTCAAACCCCCCTCAGCATTTCTCCTCCTGCAGACGTCCAATTTGTATATCAGAGATCTGAGCTTTTTCTCAGGGCTGCGCGGTCCCAGGGGCTTCTTCAGCCCTGAGATATTCCTCATCTCCATTTCCTCTTGCCAAGACACTTTGCTGTTTTAAATCACCTCTTGAAAAGATATTTTTAGGTAATACATTTTTTACTAGCTTCCAGACAGGGACATGGTGCTTGACTTGTGTTGGGGCTTGTGTTTCTGGTGCTCACGTCTGGGTGGGTTGCGTGTGAGTGAAGCGGGGGGGGGTTGGGGGGGGCCGGGTTGGGGGGAGGGAAGGAGTTTCCACTTAGAGCACATTAAAAAACAAACACACCATCCAAGACGTGTTGGGAAACCTGGGAAACCAAGTCAGGCAGATAATAGCTGTGAGCAGCCGCGTCACCCCACAGACCTCGTAACCCCAGGCTGCAAAGGGCTGGGGGGTGGGGGGGCTGGCTGGGGGGAGCAGCCACAGGGATGGGGTGAGCTGCTGACACACTGCACGGTGATGCAGGGGCTGGATGTGCCCATCTCGCACAGTGCTGCAGGCACTGCTTGTCACCCCGCAACTTGCGCAGCAGCGGGGGTGTAGGACGTGCCCCCCTTGCACAGCATCAGGGGTGCGGGATGTGCCCCCCTTGCACAGCATCAGGGGTGTAGGATGTGCCCCCCCCTTGCACAGCATCGTGGGTGCAGGATGTGTCCCCCTCACACAGTGCTGTGGGTGCTATGTGCCACCCACCTTTGCAGCATCTCAGGGGGGTTCATGCCCACCTCAGCCTCGTGTCCCCAGCCGTCCTGGCCCAGAGCACCCCACGGTGCAGCCCCTGTTCGAACAGACACAGACTCCAGACCAGCAAGCACCTGCTCCGGCTCCAGCAACCCCAGACATGCCACAGCAGTGCCTCAAGGCCTTTACCTGGAAAAAAACAAAAATATTCCTGCTCAATACCCTGCACCACCCTCTCCCCTGTGGTTTTGCATCTCTGTTGGCCGGGGGGATCTTCCATGTCCCCACCATGCTCACTGCGGTTGTGCCTCCCCGGTTCCTGGCTCTGCCGGACGCCCCTGGCCATGGCTGCCAGCAGGGTCAGAGGATGGGCTGGATGAAATGACTCCCCCAAGGTGGTGGCAGCACATCGGTGGCAGAGGCAGGAGCTTGGCACCGCTCCCAAACCCCGTACGTGGGTCCGCAGCACCGCAGCCGGGCACGGCTGCCTCCATCCTGCTGGAAATCCAGATTTGGTGCTCCGCATCCTCCTTCGCGCTCTCACAACCGTTCTTCCAGGAACATCACGTGCTCCGCAACTAATTTTAGCTCAGAATAATTGTTGCACATCCTTGGGTGTCGAAAGCCGGCAAGACGGCACCGTGCATCTGTCGAGTTCCTCCGCAAATGCCTGCATCCCTGTGAGGCACCAGGGCTGGAGGGGCGGCCGTGCCACAGCATCACTGGCCCCCGCTTATCCAGGAGCCCCAGCCAGGGGCTACAAAACTCAGGGAATTAACCCATGGAGAGGCAGAATTACTCAGCTCATTGCAGGTCCAGGTGGGAAAGATTTAGTACGAGAAGGTGCTTAATAACGTGGTCTCTGGTGTGGGGCTCTGGGGTGAGGACGCTGGAGCATCACTGGGCTTTCTTGCCTCCATCATGGGACTCAGAGGTCCAGGGAAGATGGGGGTCAGAGCTAAGGTGCAGGAGCAGTGAGTGCAGCAAGGCTGTGGCTGGTTGTGCCCTTGGAGATCGGCTTTGGAGTCACCAGAGCTGGTGGGAAGCTTTCAAGCCCCTACACCTCCAGCCTGAGACAAACAGGGACACCCCAAGTCTTGGGTGAGCCTATTTCAATCGCTGGCTTTACAGCTTTCTCATATGAAGTCTGTTATTCCCTTCCTGCCTCAGTTTCCCATCTGTGATACTGGAGGGTGGCTGGAACGGGAATGTCTCAACAACGGCCACAAAACCAGTCTGTATTTTTCCCCAGAGACAGTTATTCTGCATGAAAACAGAGGGGGTGAACTCCACGTTCCTCCTTCACCACAATTTCCCACCACTACGAGGATTTCTCAAGGGCCCCAGGTGAATCCCGGGAGGTTCAGTCTCCCACTGACAAACAGGGACACAGGGGACAAACTTAAGACTGAACTGAGTATTGTCCCAAAACACGAACAGAATTTTCTGTGGCAAATAATACCAAAAAAATTGGCAGTCATTAGAAGGCCAACTTCCCGTTGAGAAATTGCTTCTGTAGCAAATTTCTAAGCAGCCTTGTTGCTATTTACCTCCCCTGCAAGTGCTTCGATGGGGACATCTGTCCCCACGCTCCCAGCATCCCCCGCATGTATCCGGACCACGGCGCGGTGGGATGTGGGGACGGCTGCGGGCGAAGGCACATCCCGGCGGCAGCAGCTCCCCAAGAAGATGCCATAGAGAAAATTACTCAGCAGAAGTGGAGAGATTAGAGCAGGAGCTTCAGAGCATTTATTTTTAAACCATGGTAAGAAATTGAGTTCTTCCTTTTTGAGACTCATTTCTTGTCTAGCCATAGCAATTGCAATTAGATGCATTTCAGGGGCATTAGGCAGTTAATATATTTATCAAATTATTCACGTAATTTAGCATGCCTTTAGCTGGGAACAACTATGCCTTGAGAGAGTAGAAGGAGAATTAACCGCTATTAGCTTGTACCCCCTTGAAATAATTTGGTGTTTCATCTGTGATTAATAAGTTGCAGGGTTTTTTTCTAATTGTCCGGAGAAGCGACATGTTTCTTGCCAGCTGGTCACCTCCAGCAGAAGACACTCAACTGTGTTTAAGTCTCTGTCCCCGGGGAGACATCGTCTGGGGTGTCCTCTGGGCTCAAAGGGAAGGAAGTGCATTCAGCATGGTAAAGATAAGATGTTCTTATCTTTAAAGATACGGTGTATATTTTACTCATATAGCCCTGAGCACCCTACCTTGCTCCTGCCTAAACATGTGAGGCACGACCGCCCGTGTGCTCTCCATCACGTCCAGCAAGGGGGGGCTGAGTGGCAAAATGACCGTGTCCTCCTGGTGCGTGTGGGGCAGGAAAGCTGTTCCATGTAGGGTTTATGGTTTTTTTTCTTGATGAGAGGCTTGCACATCTGCCCAGAGGGGACCATCTCCCTCTGAAAGCTTTGAGATGAGATTGCCCTTCTGAAACCAAAGCTGATGTGTTTCCCGCCCGGGGAGGGGTGTGAAAGCTGTCGGCAGTGAGCCGGGCACGGGGTGATGCCAGCAGTGCTGGCACAGGGCATGGGGTGAGCCGTGGGCTGCCACCAGCTCCATCTCAGATTTGCCCTCTCGTGCCTGAAAACTGGGTTTGGAGCTGATGGGAAAAGGTGGTGAGATGGATACCCCAAAAAAAGGTCAATGGGTAGGGAGATAACCCCCTTAGTGGGGTTGGAGTGGCTGCTTGCACAGCGCAGGGATGGTGCCGTGGAGCAACGCAGGCTGCTTTCGAGTGGGGCTGCCAGCTCCTGCATCCCTGCAACCCCCCGGGGAGAGCGGGGCTGCGGGCAGAGCGCAGACAGGGCCCGGGCTCCTCTGCCTGCACAGGGCTCCCAGCAGGAGCATCCCAAGTGGCTTCCCCACATCACTGGGTCTTTTCCTTGTAATAAATACGCACGGTCCCTCCACGCATGTCCCCAAGCGAGCAGGGATCCTGTCGGGCTGCAGCCGCTTCCACCGCGCTGCTCTGCGGATGCTGGGAGCGACGGCAGGTTTGGTGTAAATCCAGCGATGCCTTTTCTCTCGGTCTAGTAGCAGAAGCCGTTTATTGTGCGACACTGCTGCTGTCCCCATCTTGCCCCGCGGTTTCCCCGCCGTCCAACACTCGCAGCCCTATTCTTTGACACGAAAAGCCTGGTGGGCGCCCACAGAATGGAAATAATCCTGTTGCTTTTCTCTCTCCCTCTCTCTTTTCTCTTAACGACTGCACAAAAAGGGCTCGAATGCCAGAGACCGAAGCGCCAGAACTCGAGCGATGACATTGAGGTCCTCTCCACCGGGACGCCTCTTCAGCAAGAGAGCCCCGAGCTGTACCGCAAAGGGACCACCCCGTCCGACCTGACTCCCGATGACAGCCCGCTGCAGAGCTTCCCTGCCAGTCCCTCCTCCACGCCGCCCCTGGGTCCTTCCTGCAGGAACAAGAGCGCTCACTTCTCCAGGCAGGTCTCGGTGGACGAAGAGCGGGGTGGGGAGATCCAGATGTTGCTGGAGGGACGTGGCGGGGATTACTTGCGCCCCAACAGCTGGAGCGAAGAGAAGGTCAGCGGGACTCGCGGCGTGAGAAGCGGGACGCTGCGCAGCGGTCAGCTGGGGTCAGCCTCCATCCCCGAAGACTACAGAGGTCGGAGTGGAGGACACAAACATTCGGCCTCCAACCACAAGCAAAGAGAGAGGTGGACAGATTCCCCAGCCACGGTTTCATGGACTTCCCACCACAGGTCCCACAACCACAGCTCAGGGAGCTCCAAACTGCTTGAGCTCGACGAGGAGAAGATGAGCAATTACGAGATGGAGATGAAGCCCCTCATGAGGATGGATTCTTATATGCAAGAGATTCACACCCAAAAAAGACACTATAGCAAAGGAGGACCCTGCAGGAGCATGGCTGACGACCACCGCGGGGAAGACCGGGGCTTCGGGGTTCAGAGACTGCGGTCTAAGTCCCAGAACAAAGAGAATTTCAGGCCAGCTTCTTCTGCTGAACCCACCGTGCAGAAACTGGAAAACCTGAGATTCGGGGACAAAGCTGAACCTCGGCTACTAAGGTGGGACTTAACCTTCTCCCCGCCACAGAAATCTTTACCTGTTGCACTAGAATCTGAAGAGGACAATGGGGATGCGCTCAAATCCAGTACGGTAAGTAGACAAAATTGTGTGTTGAAATCCAGCCCGTGCTGGAAGTTGGTATGGGGTTTTCTCTGCAGACTCTTGGTGGGAGCAGCAGGTTTTTCACTGGACTGTGTGAGCAGCAAGTTTGAGTTGGTTTTGCAACCCAGTCCTGGGGCCAACAATAAAATAACTGGGATTTTGAGCACTCACCTGGTGGAAAAGCTGCAGGAGTAGGCAAGGTGTTGGTGATGCTTCCTTACGGTGAGGTTACGGCAGCAGAACTTCACGCTGGCCCAAGAGCGTGGTGGGACCCTGCTGCGACATCAGGGCTTAAATGCTGGTAGCTGGGTATTGTGTCAACCTGCAGCAGCTCTCCGTCACTCTGCCACTGTGTGATGGCGCTGCCTGTGGAAGCAGTGGCCTTGTCACCACATTGTACTGGAGACCTGACCCGGGTGGAGGAGGGAACCATGGTCATGGAGCAGGGGACGTTGCAAAGGGGTTGCATTCCTGAGCTGACCACTGCTCGGGTTGTGCTGTACTGATCTGCACGATGCGACACAGCTCAGTTTTTTTGGTGTGTAGACACTGCTGAGCCAGGAGGGGGTACCAGCCCATCGGGGGGGATGCAACGTGAAAGGGTCTCGGCAAACTGCAGACAAGAGGGTGCAATTCAGGCAGGATACCGAGGCAGGGAAAGCGACAGGCAAGTACAGCAAGGGCAGTGGACTATTAGAGCTCTGCAGGTCAGGGTGATACAGCCAAACGTCACCCTGGACCGTCACTCTACTGTGAAGAACACAAGTGTGCTTTCTAAGCTGGAGTACAGCCTATGGGACCCAGAGGATAACCCCTAGGGAGACATCTGGTCCTGGGCTCCTCATTTTGGGAGACAAGGACACATTGGGCTTTGACAACTGGCTCTGGGAAGAGCTGGAGGTGTTCAGGCCAGAGAAGAGGAAACAGAGCGATCTTCAGACACATAAAACAGGTACTGCATAGTGGAAGGGAATAATCTGTTCTTGATGAACAGAATTAATGGGCTTAAATTCAAGCTTCAGAGGCAGTGATGAGCCATTCGCCATTACTAGTGAGTTGAGGGCTGGAATAAATTGCCTGAGGAGGCCATGGTGGCTGGGAGGTGGTCTAAGACCTGCTTGGACATCTGCAGCTCAGATATAACTTGGATGGAGCCGAACCTGCCTTGGGAGAAGGCTGAGCTGTGTGATTTACAGGTCCTTTCCAAGCCCTGGTTTTTGGTGATTCCTGGACTTACCGTTGATAGGAACTTCCTCACTTGTTCTCACTGTTGGCTCAGAATTGCTAGGAGAGGTGATGGGGGTCTGATGGGAGCAGTGGGGAAGCCACCACCGCTCCAAATTGCCCCTTGTTGAGTCAGGACCAAACACAGGGCAGGGCTGGAGGGGTCCCGTGCTGCTGGATGTCCCACAGCCCAGGCCAGACCTACACAGGAGAAAGAGAAAATCTCTAGCAGTCAGGTGTTACAGAAGAAAGGAGCTAAATCTCCCTGTCAGGGCAGGAGACGATGACGCTTGGTTGGTTGGGAGACTGGGATCATGAAAATGAAATGACATTTGTCAGTCGGGCCAAAAGTTTGGGCTGGAGGCATCGTGGTCTGTAATGTATGATCCCCGTTGCTGTACCTACAGCATCCCCGCTCCTCCGGCTGCCTGCCAACGGCTCCGCCGGCAGAGCAAAGGTGCCGGCACCTGCAGCCGAAGGATGAGAGCGAAGAAGTGGGAGAGAGGAGAGAGCGGTGACATCTGCAGCCCGTGAGCAGCCGGGCTGCAGGAAGGACTAAGTTACAGATCTGCCACGGTTTCCCTGCTGTGGCTGTGGATAAATCACCCCCACACACAGCCTCGGTAGCTCTCTGCCTTCCTATTCATCTTGCAAGCTGCGGCGCAGGCTCGAGAGCACCCACACAGCATTTAAGAAGAGCTGAACACAGTGTGTTTGCTGGTGGACGGCACCGTAGGACACATCTTGCCAGTCCAGAAAAAAAAAAAAGAGCTGCAAGTGAAGCCAGCCCCGAGCACACGAGCGGGTGCCGAGGCCAGACCGGGCTGTCCTTACCTGCTAGCATCTGTGTCTCTGAAGCACTAGAGAAATGACAGGCAGCATTCAGAGCCTGACAGGCTTTCAGAGGGGGAAAGCAGCAGCAGTAATTGCAGGGACATCAACCCTGTTGAGGTCTGTGGGACTTGCAGATGGTCCAGCACCTTTGAGAACGTGGCCTCACGCGGCAGGCAAGGAGCTGGGAGAGACGCGGGTCCCCAAGGAGGAATGAAACCACCATTTCTCCTCGCTGAGAGGCAGGCGTTCCTCGGGGAGATGGCTGGCACAAGCAGCCCTGGTGTCTCTCCCCACCCAGCCCGAGTCAGACGCGCTGCTGAGGCTCCTCATCACACACCAACCTCCAGCCCCGGGGGGGGAGGGCTTGAGCTGCGGCGCTGGAGGTAAATAGCCACTAATGCAACATAGCATTAACAGCTATTTCGAGCGAGTCCTGGGCACTAACGAAGGGGCAGAGCCTGCACGGAAAGGCACACAGAAAAGCCATTAGGATGCACATCATACTTTTTAAGTGCTGTAGCTGTGAAGCAGCATGTTCAGTTTTCTCACATTCATAACCGAGGGTGGAACAGATGGCGAAGGTTTGGGAGGAAGCTAATGTAATACAGAGGAAGAGATAATATGTGGATTTAAATAACCTACAATGCCAGCAACAATTTGTTCTAGCAAGAATTGCACTGTGCTAGCAGGGTTTTGTTCCATGTGGCCTGGCGGGGAGGGGGGTCATCGGGCAGGAGCAGGGGAAGGGGGTGTAGGAGAGGAATGGGAGGTGCAGGGATTTGTATTCCAACCTCCCGCCCGACGCCGTGACCTTGCCTGCTCCGGCCGTCAAGGATCTCAAAGCATTTCAAACTTCAGCAAGCATAGTGAGTCCCTGAGGAAGAGGAGGGGAAGGTCTGAGCGGGAAGGATTTATCCCACAGTCCCCACATCCACCCCCCTCTCAGCTTGCTTGGCCGTGGAAAAAAAAAAACCCAAAACACCGCATCCTGCTCACGCTCCAGGTCTTTTCATGCAGAATTAAGGCTCCCCAACTTCCCCAAAGCCCCATTTCTCACGGTAGCCCAAAATACCCCTCCCGACGCCCAGCAGCGAGCCTCCAGCGCCCAGGCGAGCCCTGGGAAGGGCTGGCTATGCGCACGCGTGTGCGTGCACGCGTGTGTGCCCACGCCGTTTCAGCTTGCCTGACAGCCTGCTTCCCTGCGATCCGCAGCACCGCCATCTGTGAAGCTGCTCACTGAAAAAGGCATTTCTCATCTCCCAGGCAGCTGGGCTGTTTCAGAAAGGTGCCTGCCGATGAAGGGGAAGGATGCTTTTAGCTGAGAAGGGCTATTTTTGCCCTACCTGGAGTATCCCTGAGCAGAAGTGAGGTCAGCCTCACAGTTTAGCTTGTTTTAAAAATAATCAGCCATAAACCAGCTCTACAGATGCCATCGATGAGGCCGGTGGGTTGGCTCTGTGTTGGAGTGCCAGCTCCAGCTTCAAGAGCTGACACACCTCTAGCAGTGCTTGTGGGAATGGGATAGGGATGCAGGTCTCGCAAAAATGCAGCCTTAAATTTATCACTTCTCTCCCCACACCTCTTGCTTGCTTTCTTAGAAAAGAGGCTGGAACAGCTTGGGGAGGTCCCTTGGTGTCCAGCCTCTCGCAGTGGGTGCCCAGGTCGGGATGCAGACCTTTAGACTTATAGGTTGCTACATGAGCTACAAGACCTTTGTTCTTATCGGTCATTTTTCGCCAGTCCCTAAAAAAGAGGCTCCCAGAACCCCCCTTCATTGGTGCTGCACATCAGTAACTGAAAATTGCTCTTATAAAGGTCATTTCTTGAGGCCACCGCTCGATAACATTGATGAAATTCAGCCCTGCTTGGTGTTCGCTATCAGGGGACTTTGGGGTTTCAGGGTCATCAAGCCGGCGCTACAGTCATACAAACGCTTCAAAATTACATTTAAAGCCACCTGCTCTTTCTGTGTCTGTGTGTGCACTGACCCCTGCGCGCACAGAACAAACTCACATCAATTGTCATCCTTCGGGCAGATGAAAACGGAAACCAACGCGCCAGGACTAGTGTCGGTGTTGTCGGATTAAGGGACTTAGATGAACGTCACCATCCTTTCTGGCCTTAAAGGCCCACGAGGTGCAAAGCTCAAGCCTGTGCCCGAATGCTTCACAGGTTCCTAGAGCCTTTGAGAAGATCTAAAACGGGAAAGGAAAAAAGGAATTGTTGAGATACTGGAAAGGGAAAGAGGTTTTCTAAAATACCAGCAACACTTTTATCCATCAGCACAGAACACATCACATTTTTAGGGTTGGGGAAAAAAAAGAATACATCTCCTTTTCTGCAGGTGCTGAACATCTGCAGCTTCTAAAAGGGAAAAGAAGTGTTTTAGGCGCAGAGGTCCTCAGCGTGCCTGCGAGGAGGGCCAGTGCTCAGGCACAAATGGAGCCTGATTCATCTGCCTGTCCTCATTTAGCAGGAGCAACCATGGACATTTAGATGAAGACTTCTAGGGACACGCTGTGGTCTCACTAAAGGCACCCTGGAGATGTAAGTAGGCTCGAGACTTGGCCCTTTAAAAACCCCCTGTCTCATCTTTTCGAGAAAGCCTGACGGTAGGGCAGCAGCCAAAATAAAAAAAACAACCCCCGCCCCGGCCACCCCTGACATTTTCTTCCATTGTCACATGCTGTCGGATGAAATCCCAGTGGTCTCAGCTGTTTGCTATCGGTGCTGCCTCTTACTGCAAACAAACTGGGGGAAGTGGCTGCAGCAAATGGGGTTTGAAAGACCCCTGCTGGGTTAGGGATCACGGAGAGACCCCCTCGTTGCCTCCGGGTACCTGCCAGGGAGGCGGGGAGGGATTCCAGCGGCTGCAGCATCTTCCTCGCTCGCTCTGTGCGAGGGGCGTATTTTCCATCAAGATATTCTGAGCAGGTTTCGCTGTCGCTGGGGAAAGCGAGGAGGAGGCAGCCAATCTGCAGAGCGCAGGGCTCTGCCGGAGCCTGCCGTGCAGCCGGGGACGAGGGAGGATGCCCAGGGAATGGGGGCTCAGCCCAGGCTTCCACGGAGCAAGGTGGGGGGACGGAGCACGGGAGCTTGCCCCAGAAACGGCACCTCCCTGCTGATACGGGCGATGGACCCTGCCTTTTCCAGTGGCTGTGGGGTTATTCTTGAAGGGATTGACCTCGAGGCGGAGAGTTTTCTTCAGGAAAGTTAGGCACCTTTAGCCCTAAAGAGTGTAAAATGAGATAAAAATAACAGCTGGCTGTTCCCTCTGTCCCAAATGGGCACCTACTGCTTGAATTGTGAAGCTTCACCTGCATCTCAGCCTGGCCTCGATGCCGTGCACGGAGATGCTCCCGTCTACGTGCCTTCGGACCAGTCTGCTGGGAAAGGGGCCTGGGAACTTTTTTGTGGCTAGCTTCCTTGGGACTAAACCCTGTGGCTTGTCCCTATGGTCCTCTCAGTCTTCCTGCTTCAGGTTTTTTCCATTTACTTGTTTTTCCCCCCATCGGGAGCCTCCCCCAGGTCCCCTTACAAACACAGGTGTGTCTGGGTTTTCCTTATTTCCCTCATCTCGAGCAAACAGGTTCAAATCCCCAATCCCAAACGGCCGTGGCACGTACACGTGTCCGTACAAGAATAAGCTATAATTGCGTGGGAGACGCCCGCTCGCCATCACACCTCTAGAGATGAGCCGGGTCTGAGCGTCGCCGCAGGGGCTGCAGCGCGAGAGGGAAGAGCCATCACATGCAGAAAGCGAATGGTTTGGGGGTTGTCTCTCCTTAAAACAAATAATAATGGGAAGCTGTTCTTCCTCTAATCTCTTTCATGTACAGACATCGCAGGCAGTACTTGTAACAACACGAGGTAAATAATGTTCAGAGAGAAATGTGATGTTTAACTCGACAGGGTCCTTTTAAAACCCTTTTAATCTCAGGGCCCCTTTGATGTACCTGAAGAGAGCACCTCGCTGACTTTGCTCCTGTCATCCTGGATTCATTTTAGGGTTTTGAGCCCAACTCCACATCTCTTTCTAGCTTTGAAAAAGTTGGGGTCAGATGCCAGCTTTTGACCTCACGAGAACCAAAAATCTTAAAAACATCCTTATATCTCCAAACATATGGCTGGTTCCCGGCTACATAACGTGAGGACTGAACCAGAAGCAACAAAACAGTTCATTGAGAGGCACCATCTCGGGGCAAATCCCTGCGTTCGCTTCAGCCACCTGGGGTTTTTCTGCAGCTTTTCCCCATTCTACCCCACCGGTACCGAGTGCCCCTTCCTCCTACACGGGCACATCCAGCATCTCCCAGGCTCCCTTCCTGGAGTGGCGGGACATGCAGTAAATATGCTGGAGAAAGCAAAGTGAATCCCTTATGTTTCTTTTGCTAAATGCTCCTTAACCGTTTCACAGCAGCCTCTTCCTGGCAATTATGTGACAATTCAGCACAAATGTCACCGACCTGCTAAGTTTTCAGCACTTTCCGCAATGCTGAGGCTGGAAAACAATGCATATATATTTTTTGCTGATCCAAGTCCTTAGTAATTACACTTAATAGATCCCAGAGGGATTCCTAGGTAACCTGCACTATGGTTTCCATGGCAGAGAGACAGAGCTTGTACCCTGCGATAACACATAATAATGGATTGTTAATGCTTAAATTAATTATGCTACAATTGTATTTGTAAACCAGCTGTCCCTCGTATTCCCAGTAAGACTCGTGAGTTGCTACACAACAGCTAAGGGATAAAAACAAACAAGACGGAGGGGCAGCCACCATCAGAGCTGCCGTGTTCCAAAACCCACAGACTAGAGGAAACCTTCACTCATTACTTCTACAGCTACAATTAGTGCTATTAGTCCTGTGCCATAACAAGGGGTTATTCACATTTCAGTGTTTCCATAGGTTTGAGTCTGGGTTCTGTCTCTCTAAACTTTGGAGGGAATCTTAAAAGTCCCGGGAGACTATCCCTGTTGATACAGAAGGACCCTTTCCCCTAGCTGATACTGGTGTACACTGCCCATCCCTGGCAGATGCTTTCCTCCTCCCATGCAGGAGTCCAGGGATCTTATTATAAAAAATAAAAATAAAAAACAGTCCCAGCCCCAGAGTTGCCTTGTTTTGCTGATGAAATTTGCCATCGCCCAGTGTGCTGGATGATGCTCAGGCGCACCAGAGCTTTGATTGAATTTTTCCTTTCCTGGAGCCAGGCTGGTAACCATTCTGGGTGGAATTCGTCTCACGTCACTGGGTCTACAGACAGCCTAGATGGTTAGCGCAGACTAGATGTCTAACATTTAGACAGCTAAAATTGGGTGAGAGGACGCTGCCAACTGGCGTCTGCTTCCCAGTAAAGCAGGTTCTGGACTTGCGGGCACTGTGCTGGGAGGCAGCACGGCGTTTCGCAGCCGAGCCCCGTCTCCTGAATGACAGGCAGGGTAGTTTAAACAAATCTCCGCAGTTCCTGATGGCCTGCTTTAGCACTACTATTCCAGGGCTAAAGAGAGTGTTGTAGCCTTAAAAAAAAAAAAAAAAAAAGATAGATAAAAAAGAAAAGCTTCGCAGGCTGCTTGCTGTCTGTGACACACAAACCCCAGGCTCGGAAAATCAGCTCAACCTCTGGCTTTCTAGCACCCCAGAGCCTGCAATACCGCTGGCCTCGGGGGTTTCTTTGGGCTTTTCCAAGTCTCCGGAAGGCCAAAGATGAGATAAAACCCCAGCAAACTACTAAGGCAACATGCAAAGTTGCAAATCAAGGGCTATTTCTCTTCTTTCTAAAGGTGGGTGGCTCACGATAGAGGGCTAGCGTGTGGCATGAAGAGTTGTAAAAGCTGCTAGTTCTAAAATGCTGGCTGTAGCTGCAGTAAAAGGGAGTTCACTGACCTATTGCCAGGCTGGGCTCAGCAAAACATCTCTTCCAAAGCACAAACCCAGAAGTGATTCATCTTCTGCCTGGGCACTGAGCAGGAATCACTTCTTAGAAACAGATGACACATATCCCAGGACATCCTTGCCATCAAAGGCGAGAAGGGCAAGCGTTTCCTCTGAGCAGAGGTTAAGGCACAAAGACCTTACAAGTTAGAAATAAGCCAGACATAAGCATTTAGAAGTGCTGCAGGATTTGTAATTGGAGCTAAAACAGAAGCTTCAGAGTCACAAAGCTGCTTATCCACCAGCTGCCACAGGCAGGGCTCCAGCCCCTGCTAAGACACACTGGCATCTCACTGGGGGGAGCAGCCGTACCTGCAATTGCTGCGTGGAGAGCCCTTCCTGGAGTCAGCGTGGGGAAAAGGATGTTAAAAAGAGGGAACTGTAAAAAAAGAAGCAGAATTCGTAGGTTGTCAGACAGTCGGATTTGAGCTGCTCGGTTTGCAGAGACCCCTCCCAGGTCATCATCCTATTTCTGGGATGCTTTTGCTGGCAGATGTGGAAAACTCCACATACACGGCGGCAAAGCAGGCACCTTCTCCTGCCTCTGCGTTGAACAGGGGATGGCAGGATGCGAATAGGTGCAGACTGAACCAGGGAGCTGAGCAAAACAATCGTCCGTGGGAATCCAGTTGCTGCTGATGCTGTTGTGCACATTGACTCCCTCTGTTTTTCTAGAAAAGGGCACGACTTTGATGTAGTGGTTATAAATGAAGGGTGTGCTCCCTCCCTGGACACCACCCCACCAGCATCCTCTGAACACAAGTACCAAAGGGTTGTGATTTCGGTCAGTCCAACGAGTCCATCCCAAAGCGTCCATGTTTGTGAGGGTAAAGGTCAAACACCAGGGAATTAAGAAGCAGCCAGTCCCGCTCTATACCTTTTGTCAGGGAGGAGAAAGCAGCCTCCAGATGATCCTTGGCTCAGGTGTACAACTTTGCCTCCTTCACGGTATCGAAATGATCTAGTAGTCTGGGCAGAGCAGGGGCAGGAATGGCGGCTGCTTCTTTGGCAGGGGAAACCAAATGGCGAGTGGACCAAGCGCCAGCGAGAGCAGTTAAGTCCTCCCCTGGCTGCGAGGTGGAGGGAACCAAATGCATTTTGTGTCCCCGTGGTGCCCTGCCAACAGAAACAATGACAGTGATAATCACTCACAATCTGTTATTATATTAACACCAGCTCAAAAATCGTAAAACCCAATAATCTTTTGAAATGAAGCTAACCCCCCCCCAAATGTAAATAACACCCTGCATCGCCGCGCTTGGCAGCGACAGGGCCGGGGAAGAGGGGGGGGGGGGGAGGAGTGGCAACAAGGGGGGTGGTTTCTGCCTTTGAGAGGCTTTGCGTGGTGCAGGCGGAGAGATTTGCTGGAAGCAGCCAGGCGTGGATACCTGGCTGCCAGGAGAGGCTCTCCGCAATCCCTCCCTTTGGTTGGCTTCCTTTGACCCTGTTGCTAAGCTACAAATATGCCTTTCCAGCAAGCTCCAGCATCCTCGCTCCCACCCACTCCCAAATGCGAACTGAATCAGCCTGCTCAGAAGAGAAACCATCTCCGGCCAGCAAGGAGCTTTTTGCCTTTTTTTTTTTTTTTTTCCCTTTTTTTTTTTTTTTCCCCAGCAGCTCCGCAGAGCAGAACCAGGACTTGCTTAGAAAGGGTGCCCACCTCTGCCCCATGCCAACCCGAGGGCCACGGGGGCTTTGTGAGGAGGATGGGAGCACAGAGAAAAGCGTTTATACCACTCCAGGCGATTAGAGCTGGCACAGCTCCCTTGCTGCAAGAATAGACGAGGATACCAGCTACTCCGAGAAATAGCTACCACCTACCTGCACACACGCTCGCTCGCCCTGATGCGAGCCACGTTAACGCTTTAGGACAGCAAACGCTTCAGGGCAGGGACGAGGTGGCAGGGTGGATGTTTTTCTGACCGATGCTCTGCAGAAAAATGCGTTGGAGAGTTGTCTGCAGTCCCGATGCCAAGTGGTCTCTTCCCATCGTTCCTGGGATGCTAATAAGGTCCAACATCCACATCCTTGTCAGGTCCAACACAAGTTATCATCTGGGCTGCCTTTATGCTCAGTGGAAAGTAATGGGTGCTTCTGGGGTGCACCTCAACCCCCTAGGGTGGGTGTCTGACATGGGGCAGCTGCGGTGTGAGATGCTGCAGCAGTCTACATTGCAGCACAATGACTCCACATAGTCCCTGGGAGCTTAATTTGGTCCATGTGAACCTCAGAAAAGGAGCTTTCCCAAAATGTTGCCTTAACAGAGACCACCATGTGCTGGCCTGACTTTTGCCCTTCTCAGAATACCTGTACATCGTGTTTACTGGGGAACGTCCTTTGAAGACTCCTCCAAACCATCCCCAAACAACTAAATGACCTCATAGAATATTATTTCCTTTTTTTTTTTTTTTTTCTTTTTCATTGACCACCCCGGGTAAGCAACCAATTTTAGTTATTCTTTTAAGGCCAGATTTCCTGTGTACATGCCACGGGGGAGCCCATAAGCAACTCCTGTCTTAATCGATGGCTCGGGTGGGTTTGCATCCGGGTGTCTGCTCAGCAGACGCTGGGTCCGGAGCTCACGCTGGGACTTACCTGCCGTTTGTGCTGAAACACGACCGTAAACAGAGTCTGCCCCAGGAGTTGCAGGTCTATTGAGGCAAGTGGATAGAGAGTAAGTGTTGAAGCAGCTCGGAAAAGCAGGAGTCCGGCAGCTTTGCTGTCACTCGGGCACAAGAGGGACAGTGCTGCCAGGGATGCTGCGGGCCCCAAGAATGCCTTGGGCTATGGGTCAGTGTGGGGAGGGAGCAAAGGGGATCCTGGCAGAGCCCAGCTCATTTTGTTGGTGGAACAGGAGAGGGATTTTTGTCTGCCTTTGCAGAGTCAGAGGGCTGCCTTGGGAGGACACTGTGCTTAGATGAAAGAGCCAGGGGTGACCTGCTTATTGTCACAGGGACGGAGGCAACGGACCTGGGTTTAGTCTCTGCTTCTGCTGTTTGCTCACCTCCGAGGGGCAGATCTTTATTCACACCGTCCTCACGAAGGCAGCAGCCTGCGACAATTCAGCGAGGGTTACCAAGCGCTTTGGGGTCATTCGCAGGAGGCTGTAAATGGGCCATTTGGGGTCCACTCACCTGCAGACCCCCCCCGTCCTGTGGTGTTCCGGACCCAGCACAACCTTCGACAGTCTTTCAATGCGCCTTTTAACTCCTCTCCTTCTCTTTCTCTTCCAGGGCTCAGCTCCTATCCTGGTAGTCATGGTGATCTTACTAAATATTGGAGTCGCCATTTTGTTTATTAACTTTTTCATCTAATTCAAGACTGTCTTGTTTGCAAAAATAACAGTTACATGTATGAATGGGGGAAAAAAAAAAAAAAACAAACACAAACCAAACAACAACAACAAAAAGGGAAAAAAAAAATCATAACTCGAACTGTCCTACGACAATTTCCAAGTCTTTTCACAGAAGAACAACAAACGATCGAGTCTCACTCACAGTTTGCCTTTTTTCCTGGGTAATGTTTTTTGGATTTTAGCCAAAATTCTTTGCTTGTATAACACTATGCTGTGTGGCATGGCAAAATGCTATCAACACTCTGCCCCCCCAACACTGGAAAGGATGAGAAGGAATCCCAACAAAATAAAACCTCATTTCCCTTCCCCTCACTCCCAAAAAAATATATTCGTAACAACTGTAATGAACCCCAAAATGGAGACCAGATGAGGGGACCACGGGGAGAGTTTGTTTGAAGTATGTACGGGTCCTGTGATGCTCCAGGTTGAGTTTCCCAGGGAATTCCACAACAGCTTTAACGATAGAATAAATGGGAGAGAAAAGCGAAATCAGGCTTTTCTTCCTTCTCCCTTTGCAGAAGGAGAAACGTTGCTGTGAGAAGGAGGAGAGGAGGAGCACGGGGAAGGCACGAACCCCGTCTAGATGTGAAAGATGGGAGAAGGGCAACGGGCCCCATTTTGTTACTTGGTTTTTTTTAAAACAAAGCAGCAATTGGTGTTTTGCTAAATTTCTTGGGGCGGGGGGAGGGGGGGGGAACAGGGAACACAAGGTGTGAGCAGCAGCCTCACCACCCTCCTGCCTTCACTCCTCCTCCCCGGGCTGCTCCCCCCCACACCGTGGCAAAGCTGGAAAACCACCTAGTGCTACTTTTAATTTACAGCCAATTTCTCCTGGGTAAAAAGGTGTACCCGGATTCTCCCCCCCCCTCCCCCTCCAAAAAAAAAAAACCCCACAACCAAACCTTGCAGGCACCTTCAGCAACACGAATGGAGTAGCTGCTGGTCATCGTGCCGTGCCCACCAACACGCGAGGAGCAGCCTTACTTGAGCATCCCATCCCAAAACATGCATGCGCAGAGATGCCGGGGAGCAGACTGGTGGGGAGGGACCGGGGAGAGAGGGCTCGACTCTGATCCACTTAGGCTACAATAAAGCGAAATAAAGCAAAATAAGAGGAAAATGGTTTTTCAAAGGCATCTGGGGAGGAGCACTGGAGCATGTCCCAGAGAGGAGGGAGAGGGTGGTGGGTTTGTCTCTTACATCTTGCTGTGGACTGTTTCAGACATCATGCTTGGGCTCTGAGCATGTAGTATTTTGCACTTTGTAATGCAGGATGTATATTCCAGCTTCCAACATGTCCCTGTAAAAAAAAAAAAAAAAAAAAAAAAAAGAAAAAAAAAAGAAAAAAAAAGGAAAAACAAAAAACCAAACATCATTGGCAATGGCAGCCTCTAAGGATGTATTCTTTTCTTTTTTTTTTTTTCTATGTCACTTAATTTGTTCGTTTATACCATCTTTGTAATATGCCTGCCTTGATTTTCTCCCCTCCCCTGTCCCCACTGATAATATGCATACTCATTAAAGATGCCGTATCCCTGTTCTGAGCTGTTATGGTCCCAATCACCAGAGTGTGGTCTTAGCTCGATCGCTTGGAAGTGGCCGACGTCCCCTCGCTTCTCAAAAAATCCATTCTACTGTTTCCCCCCCTCCCCGTGCTATCCTTCCCCGCCGTGGAGATCGGCTTTGCCGGTGACCCACCACCACCAGGTACGGTTCAAAGGGTTTTCGTTTGGGATTTGGTACATCCGGGGACCAAATTCCACCCTCAGTTCGACCCACTGCAGCTCCGTTCAACAGGAGGAGGGGGGTGAGCGTGGCAGGAACCCGAGGGTGGGATGAAACCCACATACGGAAATATTTGGGGGGGGGACGGGGGAGGAGGGAAAAAATCCTCCTTGACGTTTCACATCCAGAGTTGTTGGGTACAGCCCTGACTTGCGGACTCAGCTTTGCTTTGCTTCTGTTTTAGCTGTTTCTCTGCTACCTTTTCAGCAGATTTCTTATTACACTGCACTGGATTGCTATATTTTTAACCAGAAATAAACTAAGGATTAGAGCATGTGCCAGTTAAATTCAGTTCTTTTCCTTACATGGTCTTATTCCCTCCTGTCGCAGTTTTTCTTTCTCTTTTTCTTCCTTTCCCTTTCCAGGCAGAGGGCTATGGGTGCACAGGGTAAATGATAACTGAAGGCAGCGAGACCCCAGTAACTTTTTTTATTTCATTTCCCACGGTAACTGTCCATCATTTTCGTACCTCTTCCTCTTTTTTTTTTTTTTTTTTTTAATTTCTTTTTAGGTCCCTAGTCATCTTTTTTTACTCTTGAGTGGTTGCTGCATGCTTGAAATGAACCAAATAAGGACCTATTATGATTGCAGCCCTAGGAACTCATCCACGTGTTTTATAATTCCGGTTGCAACCCTTTGTAAAGACTCTCCAGGACTTTTTTTTTTTTTTGTACATTGGAGCGTGTGACACAAAGGTCCCAGCCAGGAGCAGGTTAAACAGTTACAGGCAAACACAGTACGATATTTGGAGATATATATATATATATATATATAAAACAGCACAAAAATGCCTCTCGTTATCGATCAAATAAAAGTACTAGTGATTTCATGACTAGTTTTTTCACACTGACCGACCAGTTCCTCCTGCCCTTGCCCAGGTATCCGCAGTTATGCCCAGACATAAATGCAACTCGGATTTTCCATCGCTTTGTTCCACGGGATAAAACCTCAGTCGAGCTGAGCTTTGTTCAGCATGGAAGATACCCAGAGACTAATATTAATCGGCTCCCAAACCACGTGTTTAAAAATAATGATTTCTTTATTAATCACGGGGAGCTGAGCAATTTGTCTTAGTCCTGGGCTTTTCACTTTTGCCCAAGGCCAGAAATATTCTTGAGAAGTGGCCCAGAGAGGAAGGTAATTCAGTGTATTTCCCTGTCTTATGAGCCCTGGATTCCTGCATATCTACCTAAGGCATATTAAAATGTCTATCACCGTGGCATATAAATCTATGTAAATTGTCCGTACCTGCTGGTTTATGTCCACGCTGACAGATGCACGCCAACAGCTGAAGGTTTATATCATTTTTTTTTTGGGCTGCGATGGTATTTTTATGTTCCTACAGCGGAACACGCACCACCTGAAACACACAGAGGGGTTGGGGTTCAAGGAACCAGCCCCCTTCAGTAAAGCCACCGGGAAAAGGGCACGTGTCCCTCCCCGGGGACACCCGGGTCCTCCGGCCAGTCCCCCCGCTCCCAACCTGTGCGAGCGACCGGCTGGTTTGACACCGCGTCTTTGGGGACGGCAAGAAGGAAGGAATACAAAACCCCTCCGCCTGCCGCTGCCACGTCAGCTTCTCACCAGCCCATCTGGCGTCTGGTTTGCTTGTACCCAAGACCTAGATTCTCCGAGCGCATTGGGACTCTCCAGGGCTCGATCTTTCAGAGACGAGGAGCTGTTGCGGCATCTATTTACCTTGTGTGGAGCGATGAAGCCTCAGTTCTGCTGGGGGAAAAATAAAAAAACCACCATAAAAAAATCCAGACTGCAACGGAAGGGGAGGGGCGAGAGAAGAAATAATGTCATTTTGATGACGAAGGGCTTAATTGAAACCCAAGGACTAATTAGATGTCCCGACAGGCTTTAGCAAGTTGAGGGAGGATGGAAAAGTAGGAATTTTTTAAAGCCGTCATAGGGCGAGGTTGGCTCCAGAGATTTGTGCTAAAGCAGAAGAGAGCAGAGACCGGGCTGGATCTCCTGCACATGGGTAAGTCATTCACACAGAAGATGGGCCTTGCAGACTCTTGACATGGGGACGGGTTCTCCTGGTGTAGGGGAACATGTCAACTCCTCGCACAGCCCCTAAATGAATGGCATCAGCTCCAACCATCGCTGAAGACAACTCCAAGCACAGCAAGCACTAGATACAGGGCCTTTGAGTAAGATCCACCAGGACCACATTTCCCTCAGAGGCATTTCAAGCTCCTGAGTTCCTTTTATCGCTGTGTTTCGACTACTATTATCCCACAGGCACTTGCTTTCAGTGCTGCCACCAACCTGCTCTTCCAGGGTATGTGTAACCAGCTAATTACCATGCTGAACCTGGGAGTTTCAACAGGCAATGAACCCCCATGGCTACTCATCAGTGCCCAGAAGTCTGAATGTGTAACTTGGACACATTGTGAGCTGTGTCCCTTCATCGGAAGCATCTCAGAGGTCATGCTCCATAGCATTACGGCACTTTGTAGATGTTCAGAGTTGCCAAGCATTGCCCAGAAGTTTGCGTCGGATGGCTGGCTTAGAAACACTGTGGTGGGTTCCACATTCCCGTCTGGAGGCACCAATAGAAGATAAATGTTCACACTCAGGTGTCATTTGCTCCACTCTACTGCTACCCAGCAGACCCACATTCCTTATCATCTGCCTAGTTCCTTTTAGCCCCAATTTGGGTACACTGCTAACAACATTGATGGTTTAGCACGGCTCAGACTCACTTGTTTTACCACGATAAGAACACCAACACCCAACCCCTTACCTCCTCCCCAAGAGCAGCTGCCCCCACCCCAGCAGCAGCTGCATTTTGGTATCAGATGCTTGGTCTTGTTGGAAGGGAGAGCAGTGAGATTAACTTCTGTGAGCAGCAGGAGCACTGCTCCCCAGCCCCTTCAGCATGGAACATGTTTCAAAGCTCTTTTTCTTGCTCATCGTTCAGTAACTGTGGGTTAGCGATGAGGGATGCTGCAGCTGTTGGACCAACAGCTGTTTCCCAGCTAAAGCATTTGATGTGCTCCCATTCCCACTCCCCGTCCCCTGGAGACCTGTTTTTAAGAACACGTGTGTCTTCAGCCTCTCTGTCTCGCTGACAGACACAATGTGCTCCGGGCTGTTTAGAAGTGGTTGGACCCACCCATGGTATTGCTGCAGCAAGAAAGCAGAAGCATTGCCGATACAAAACAAGACGGTGAATGAACCTCTCCATCAAACACAGTTTTATCTTGACAATTAAATCACATTGGCAGCTTGCTCTATTTAATCTTTATCGCATTCTAATTAGCCCTGCAAAACCTAGCACTGCTCTCCTGAGAGCTGGTTCCCCCGCCAAAACAATACCCAGGGCACCCTGGATTTCTCTGCACAAGGACAGCCAGCGCCTTCTGGTGTCACCCCAAGTCATCACTTGTTTGCTGCAACAGACACACTTGTATCCCATCTGTTGTCCCTATGGACCACAGCACTGCTCTGCCGGAAAGAAAGCGATGCCTTGAGGAGAGGGGCTGAGTGAGGAAAAAGGGGTAAAAAAGAAAAAAAATCCTTTGAGAGTGTCAGCCCACTCTCTCCTGTCCTCAACATGCCATCAGGTCTTAAGGTAGGACATTTCACTGGTCCTCAGGAGTTCACTTGTAGGACAACAGCTTTCTTGGCCAACATGTGAGAAACTGAATTGGGAGATTCCACAAGCAAAGGCAAAACCTGCTACAGGTAACATTAAAAAGGAAGAGACTTCTCCTGTTACATGCATCAGGGGTTACAGTGGCTCTCATACAGGTAAGGTGTGAAAGGATTCCCAGGTTTCTCCAGGCTGTGCAGCCACATCTCAGGAGGGCTGGTACATCTTACAACCACTACCTGCGCATTTCACAGCAGGAACAGCGATCCCTCTTCCACAGCAGGAGAAAAGGAAGCAGAAAAGCTAGAATGGCATTAATTGAGAAAACCAAGATGATTGTAACCAAATAAGTTTATTGTAGAAACCCTTGGGAGACATATTCTGGCCCCAGTCAGGGTAGAGAATTTGGGACCAATGAACCATTGTGAGGTGCAATTTGTCTTGACAGACTCAAACCAACTTTTGAACAAAAACATGACAGTATTGCATATACCAGCCTCAGCAGAACAAAGTGCTTGGACAGCAATCCTGTTCCTGAAGGCCCTCCCACAACCTCCAGGGGAATAACAGCATATCCAGAGCACTAACCGAGAAGGCACGCTGAGACTGGTCAGCCCAGAGGCACTCAGAGCAGGCAAAAGCTGGAGTGCCAGGATGCCCTCTGGACATGCTGACTGCCTGGCACACCGGGCAGAGCTCAGCGGAGCTAACCACTGCTCCCAGCACATTTCCTCACCCATGGAACAGCCCCAACAACATCTAGACTGAATCTTCATAGAAAGTCTTTGCCATGGCATGTGCCACTTTTACCACCTTCTTCTCCTTGGCATCCGGGCCCATGTTGATGCGGGCAAATTTAATCCAGTACTGCTCCGTCCTGGAGAGATAGTCCGCGTGCTTCTCACCAGGCTGAACAGACGGGTGCTGCTCCTCTCCTGGTACACAATGGGGGGGAAGACAGAAAGAGAGGTCACAAACAGCTAACAAAGGCAATCTGCTCTTCCATGTGTCAACCCGTCCAAGGCTACCTTAGTATTTAAATGTAATAGCCTAAAGACCTCCCAATGAAATTTCTCCTCTACCTGGGGTCAGTGTACTATGAAAACTTCACTTTTACTGGAAAACTCACCTGGATGGCAGTGAGGCCTTCCAGGCTGGCAGCAGAACCAGCAGGTATTGTACCAAACCCCACTTTATATTAGTATGAGGACAACATTTATCTTAATCATTACCTCCGTCATCTTCACTCTCTTCTTCAGAGCTCTCTTCTTCCTCTTCCCCTCCCTCTGCACCTTCTGTATCATCCTCCTCTTCATCCGACTCTGACTCCTCCAGCCATTCTTGTGCTTCTTTGATGAGAAAGAATATGGAAGAAATATGTAACAATCTGTTTCCCGCTCCTACACCCAGAACTGTCATGGAGGATGCCAGGGCAAGGTCAGACAGATGAGCTCCTTAAGACCCCTGCTGGTTTTATTTCCCTCCAGATCCACCCACTGTACAGGGCCTGGCTCTGATGCGGAGCAGTGGGAAGAGATGAGACAGAGTCAGGAAGAAGTGAACATCACAGAACAGCTATGAAAGAAAAGCTGGTTAGTGCCGATGCTGACAAGAGTCAACTCTCCTCCCTGGCACTTCACAGCTCCATGATCATGAGCAGGACTCCTTCCTTTCTGCCCTTTGTTCATTATGAACATGCAGACTGAGTTTCCAAGGCAGGGACACCCTCTTTTAATGTCTCTCTACAGTCTCTACCACATGGCCTGGGCTGAATCACTTACCCACTACCATAAGAGATATGTTGCTTTAAGACAGACCCACAGTTTCATTCAATAATGAGTAGAAAACATATCAAATTCATCTTCAATGAGGTCTCTCAGATAATGCGTTCTGCAACACCAACCAACACACTCATGTAATGACCTTGTAGCCAGGAATTCAGCGAACTGAATTCCATGCTTGCCACATCCCCTGAGCTACCCTTCCCAGCTTGGGAACAGCCCAGCAGAGTAGTCAGAGCACGTGGCAAACATACTACACATTTAAGGTACAAAGAGAGAACCCCAGCTAATGCCCATATTCTTTTCAGTACCCAAGACCCTCACTGCCCTGAGAAGGTGAGGACAGGCAAGAGCACACATCCCTGTCTTCTGTCGAGTGGACAAGCATGGCACAGCAGGACTTCCCAGGCCAGAACTTGCCACCAGTGAACAGAGACGCTCTGTGTACATGTCTTGGTTTCCAGAGTAGAAAGACCAGAGCTCACTCGCTACAGTGATCGCAAAACTCTGGACCAGACAGGTTTCTGCAGAGACTGACCATAAGACACTCACAGACTCCCAAGCTTCTTCCTGTCCAGGAAAAAACACTACTCAAAGGTTCATCACCACCCCTTGAGGAAAGTCCACAGTTGCCACAGTCTTTCCTGCAGCCCACCCCCCCCTCTAAAATACAGCACTACTGGAAACCATATCCTAGGGGCTGCTACACTAAAGGCAGAGAGAGAGAGAGATCCCATCCTCAGAGCTTACTTGGATCCATTTCCACTAGCACCTTCCATTCTTCCATCTTGTGTAGGTCAACGCTGTAGAGGTCACTGAGAGTGAACTGGCGATCGCCCACCTCAAACATTCCTCCATACACATAGAGAATCCCATGCTTCACTGCCAACATGGCATTGGAACGTGGACATGGCTCCACTTGCTGGCCTAAGGCTCCACTTTCCTCCTCCTCCTCCTCCGATTCAGACTTCTCCTTCTCTTCTGCAGGTCCAGAGATCACCTGCTTGATTGTCATGACAGTCCCATCTTCTGTCACCACTTCTTTGACTATCTCCACTGGGCCTTGTGGTTGTTGCTTCTCCATCTCCTCATCTTCAGCACCCTCTGCCTCAGCCTGTCGGCCACGTCTTCGCTTCCTCTTCTCCGATTTTGGTCCCTGTTAACAGGAACAAGGAACAGAAGGAGATTTGTGTGTGAATTGTGTACACCTAATAGCATGTACAGCAGTTAATACAAACACTATGGATGCTGCTGGGAGGGAGCAGGGAGAATTCAATTATTTTTCACTAGAATTGTAAGTCTCAAGTGATAGGTACAACCTCCCACTCAGCATGGACTTTTACAAGACGTAAAACAAGGAGCAATGAAACTCCTGGAGAACACACGGCGTGGAGTTTCCTCTTCTATTAACGGCAGCACGTGCTGAAGAGACAGAAAACAGCTCTTTTGCTCTCTGTCTTGCACGTGTACACAAACACACACAGAGTCCACTGGTCTGTGACAAGAGCAAGAGAAAATAACCCAGCATTTTGTGAAATCAAACCAATTGCTGGGTGCTAAATTACAGTGCATTACCAGGAAGCTCTCCAGGTCTTCAAGATACTGTATGAAAGGGCTGGAAAACAGTCAGCTGGGCAGGCAGAAGCAAACACCTGAGTGCATGTTTGCCTGTTATTATGTGATTGACTTCTCCTTTTTGAGAACAAAGCCAGAAACAGTGGGGGTGAAAAGAAGGAAGTTCAACTAGGTCACCTGCACCTCACTTTCCCCTTGAGAGTGGTTCAAACAAAATCAAAGATCTGAGGGTCACGTTTCTGAAGTTCTTATGAGCCAAGGTTAATATTTCATCTTTTCTAGTAGCTCATCAAGAATGGGGAAGAGGGAGGGTTTTTGATCCCAACACCAGATCTTTTTACAGTAGCTTATACTGAACTATCTCATGTCAGACTTACACGTCTTACCTGGAGCTGGCCTCCAGTAAAACACCATAACTGTATTTTCATGCTGCTTTATTTCATTTCGCATTACACATCAACAGGGAGCGTGCACCTGTGCCCAACCACCAGGGCTCACAGGTTTCCTCTCTCCTCAGTCTGCATCACACTGTGGGAGCGGGGCATGGAGAGCACAGGGAAGGAGAGGGGCAGCATAAAGTTAGAGAATTCAGTTGGTTTGGTAGTAAAAACCTGTTAGAGCTGCACATCCCCAGCTTAATTCCTACAGCCTCTCGCCCTCTTCACAATCAGTGGGTCACAGATCAAAGCAGCAGCCACACCTGGTGGCTCAGCTTCTGGAGCACCCAGAGGTATTAGAAATAGAGGCCTCCTGCACACTGCGAGAAATCTGTACCAGGCCAAAAAAGGTCCAAAAGACATGTGTCCAATGATCAAGGAGAATGAAATGAATGTATTTGTGTAATTTAAAAAAAAAAAAACCAACACTAACCTTTAGCTGTCCAGGAAACCAGCGGTTTTTTCCCATGTCATAGAAATAAATATCGTTGAAGAAGTCCCCTTCAATGCTCTCTTCCTCTTCCTCATCATGCACGCCTCCAAACAGAAGGGTACGGTTATTGGGACCGATCGCCACAGAGAAGCCAGACCTGGGAGTGGGTTTCACTCCGGATGGGTTGAGCCGACTCCATGCCCACTTGTCTGGTAATGGATAAAAGCAAATATGAACATCAGCAAGGGAGAACCCTGACTGTTTTCAGATCTTCCAAGGCCCTTCAGTACTCCAGCAAGTAACTCAACGAGCCATTTTGGAAATTCTTAGGACTGCACAGCACGTCTTCAACAACAACGTTAATCAGAACCACTTGCATTTCCACTTCTATCACACAGCTCATCTGCACATGCCTTCTACCCATCCCTTCTGCCCTTAGAAAGCTGCTGTGCCTTCAATAAAAGCAAATGCAGAGAGCAACCTTCAGGGTGTGCTTTCTGTATATACACCTTTTCAGGAGGGTGGAGTTCAAACAGCGACTGATTGTATACAGCCTTTGAGTACCGCAGAAATGTACCTCGGTTATCCCATGGAGCCCACTCTACATCAGTTCTCTCCACAGTACCCTTACTACTTGATCTGTCAACTTCCACCACCGCCTTAACCCCAAGAATAATTGCAGTTCATCGTAAGGAGACCCAACCACACTTTAAAAAAGGGCTCAGCAGCAGGAAAAGGCTTGTGCTCTAAACCCTCCGCTTTTACTCCAATCTTTTCCACTCTGGATTTAAAGCAAATCCTTAAAATGCAGGCCAGGAGAAGCACATGCACTGGCTAGGGACTGTGTTCCCGAAGGAACCACAATTTCAACACGATAAACTATAAATAGGACACAATGCAAGCAGGGTCTGGAATCCAGACAGTGTAAGTGACCAACCCTCCTCCCCAAATTCCACTTTTAACACGGTCAGGTTTAAAGAAATCAATCACAATTTTAACATTTTAGAAACTCAGCTCAAAGAAGATGGTCTCATTCCCTGAGCTAAGGATAAAATACATTCTCTCCTAAGGAAAGTGATGGAATTCCTATTTCTGGGGACATTCACAGATAAAACCACCAACCAACCAACACCCACTCTTGATAATATCCCTGCACTAGGGAATCTAATGAAATCACATCCCAATCCTCTCTCTTAAGAGTCTGTAAGTGAGACAATTACCAAAGAGACTTTGTCAAAACAGGAATTTCCAGTGTGCAGAATTCTGAAATCCCAAAGATTTTCTGTTCTGAAACAGAAGTGATCAAAATGTCCCAGAGAACAGGAATTTCAAGATGGTTTAATTCCCTCCCACATACAAACTAAAAAAAATCCCTAAAATATCTTTTCTTCTATTTTTTTCTGAAGCTGCCTGTGCAGGCCAGAGCTTTCCATGTAGTTAAGCAAGGAGCCTGGAGACCCTTCACTCCATCCCAGACTATTCCAGGACAAACTAGGCGTCAACATAAATGATGCTGTGAGCTATAAGTGATTCTCTGACAAAAAGCATATCCCAGCCTTCCTCTAGAGCTCTGCCAGTTTCTCCACCAGCTCCCATTCCCCAGTGTCTCACTGTGTCAGAGCCACCATCTACACTAGCTCTGAAATCAAGTCACCTGGAGCTGAGAACCAGGACTCCTTACAGCCTTCAGCTAACCAGAAAGCTCTGCTCAGGCAAGCAGTCACAGCCTCATCTTTTCAGGCTGTAAAAGGGAGTGCGAGGAGGGGACAGAACCGCTGCGCAGCATACAGTTTGCTGCAGCAACAAGCGCCTACTTCCCATTTCCCTTTGCAGAGCGGAGCAGTGAGGAATCCTGCCTGCATGTGTGATGGCCCGTCTTCCTTCTCCAGCACACATAAACAAAAAAGGAGGACATAATTCCTCCAATATCCCCCTGCAACTGCTGTTTCCTTCACCCCAGCCCCCTTCTTTTTCAGCTAGAGTCACAGTATACAAGCGCGCTTAGCCGCTCCTGGGAAGAAAAAAATATTTTAAATCAACTCATCCACTGTGTTTAGCCCCAAAGCAAACACTGGGCGCAGTGCTTTTCATTGAAAGGGAAATTTTGTTCTAGGCTTCGGGTTTTTTGGTCTGTTATTCAAGGGAACAGAGAGGATTTGTATTCACAGTCCTGCAGCATCACTTCCAGCAGTGCCCTCCCAGCTGCGGCAGTAGCTTACCTTCCTCCTTGCCCGCACCTTCGGTCTTCAGCAGGAACATATCTGTATGCAGGGTGCCTTTATCAACATCTTTCTTAATTCGCTGCAGAGAAGGGGAAGACAGGGATGCTCAGTGAAACAGTTTCAGTGGCTCAAAACACCGGGGGTCCAACTCTTCAGAAAGTCACCCGCACCAGAATGGCGGTATGTGCTGTTCTGAACTCACCACCCCACAAATAAGCCTAATTGCAGCCTGAATCTCTACATTCCTGTGCTGAAAACACAAACGCTGTGACTGGGGCAAGGAGAAGCCACACAGGTAGTTACGCTGTGGCTCTGGAGCATCAGGTATCTCACAACCATAGTGTTCAAACCAAGAATACTTCCTGTGATGAGCCACAACAAACCTGCCTGTGACAACCAAGCCGCAACACAGATCCTGGAACTCCTGGCCATATGAAAACTACACAATGCAGTTTAAGGGCAGGGATTTTGGCATCAAGAGAAGTAAATTGTCACAAGGGATTAAACCCAACTGTTTTGTGAAAGAAAGGAAGGATGGGCAGCACCAAGGAAACAAGAGATGCAAGGTCCTGCATTTTACTCTACCACAGACAGTTTCAGGTGCTCTCAAGGGACTAGTTTAACATCTGTGCCTCTGCTCCTGTAGCTGTAAAGGAGAGCAGATACCCACTCCACCAAAGTAGCACATGATAACTTTCCACAGGGCTTGCAAGGTCCTCTGGGATTCTGCCCTTGAATGTTGAGCAGAAGCTCAGAGTGTCTGTACTGTATCAATTGCCCAAGTTTAGGTACAGATCCGTGACAAGCACACAGACTTTCAGTCCCTGCCACCCCCCCATCTCCATCCCACTACAAGAGAAGCAGAGGTGACAGCTCTCTCTCTACATCACAGCCTGACTACAGCTGTCATTTTTAGCATTCAGGGTCCCACAAAGCCTCGAGCAACAGTTGGTTTTTTTTTCTCCTAAACAGAAACAGAACAGAAGCCCCACTTCCACCCCTACTAAAGGCAACAGCAAGACACCGGCAAGAGCAGGAACAAGCCTCAGCTGAGGCAATTAAATGCATCATTTTAAATGTGATTTTCCCTTGCTCCTTTCACCATAAGCCCCTATGCTCCAGTGCTCATAGCAACATGCAGCATTTGAAAGCAGCACTATGCAACACCACTGTAGGAGGTCTTTTAATAATGTCATTATCCACCCATCCCTTCATGCAGAGCTCCTACTTCCTTGTAATTCCCTTCCTCCTGGGGACAATGGCATTGCCATGCTGTGTAACTCCTGCCAGGATGCAGGCAGTGGATCCCAGGAGATCCTCAGGAAGATGAGCAAGGCCTGGGTGCAGTTGACAGCACAACAGCACGGTGCTGTCCTGTTCTTGCTGTACCCAACCCAGTGCCCTGCACTGGACAGGTTTTGTTATTGGATGGCATCCAATTCGTAGCATCCATATTCAATTCTTAGAAAGGCAGAAGAGAGGAAAGGGAAACAAAGCGCGTTTGAGGCACTGCACAGCAACACTGTAACCTGGATGACGCTGACAAGCCCTGGGAAAGGCCAATAACGAAGCGCCAGAGGAAACAGAACTCTGCCTGCAGTGCAGCTAAAGGGAAGCTTCAGTTAACTTAAGGACCAGGGTCTGCCCGTAGGGCTGTTGTGGGAAATTTGTTAGTTTGGGGCTGTGGCTCACGTGTCTTCCTGCTCTCCACATGCACGTCTGTTAGCACACTGAAAGACACATGCTCTTCAAGACAAGATGTCTACACTGGAGAGATCATCTTCTGTGCAACCACTTCAATGAAGTCAAAAACTGCACTATTCCACCTACTGTCCTCGAGTAACAGAGCATCAGGCACACAAGGGACAGGAAGCCTATAAGAACAAGTATCAGTGACAGTCCTGTTTTATGACTAAAGGGTTATACAGCGATGTCTCCTTCAGCCTCCTGCCAGTTCTCCAGCACACAGAAAACAAGCAAGACAAGATTTTGTACTGGTGAGTGGTTCTGAGGCACAGTTAACTGAGCTCTGGTGTCGCAAAAATGGTTGGAAGGGCTGTGAGCTGCCAAATTTGAACAGACCCTTGAGAGAGAGCTGCCAGAGCAGGAAGGGAAAGAAACGCCTTCTAGGAAAGGTGCTGTATTGAGGACACCAATTCATAGCCTGGCGGTGCATGTATTGTGGCATCTACAGCAGTAACTCTCAAGTCCAAAGGGCTGTGAGTCACCGTGCCGAGCAAGTGCCACGCTCTGGCAATGTCACACTTCACTGTCTCTGTCACACAGGTCTAGAGCAGAAGTCACCAACGTGCTGCAGGCTGTGGACAGCTGAGATAACAGAAGCCTTTTTAGTCTGTCCCTCACCTTAATCAAACACCCCTCCAAGTCTTACCTGAGCAAAGAGCTGTCAGGGGTGGATAGGCAGAGGAGAGGGAGGGAGAGAGACAGAAGCCTTCACATCTTATAGCACTAAAGTGCACCCCAGCGACTGGAAAGTGCCTGTCTGCTAACGATAACAGAAATGGTGGTTATTTCCTCCCCAGTCCCAGGCAGACTGCAGTCTGTCCTTAAATGCCAGACGGAACACACACTCATATGTGCAGGGGACACACAGGCTGAAGCGTGCAGGAACACAGCAAGACGTGCACTCTCTGCTCAAAAGAAAGGGAAAGAGTAAATACCAAAAGAGCAGTTGGCTTCACTATCGCACAAGCTGCGGAGAATAACTGCATTATTTTTCTCCTGAAAACCACATGGCTCCCTGTAGTAAACATGCGACGTATGCAACATGACAAAGCTTCTTGGGCTGAGAAAACCCCAATGAGGTGGAGTGGGAGTTAGTTATTTGTTGTCAAAGAGATGCCTGTTTTCTCCAACTCACACTGGCTCAAAAGCAGACACTTCCCCAGCAAGAAGTACACTCTGCTGGAGAGATCAAGCCCTTCGCACCCAGGACACCTACCTGCCCTGAGCAAATCGCTGTCATACACAATAAGCTCCTGTTCCCCCCACTGTCCTTCTTGCCTTGAAGTTCCAGGTGTTTACTTTCAAGCACAAAACTGGCTTGGATATCCACAGCCTGTTGTTTGCATATACAGGTACATTAGCAACTTACAAGACCTTTACAAGCACTAGCTAAAAAAAACCCAGCTCCACTGACAAGACAGCAAAACACCTCTTTCTCCCCCTTCAAAGAGCAAGGAAAGTGAGGCACAGAGAGCTCATCTTCAGAAGAAGGGCAATCAGGATTCCCCATGTATAATGGCCTAAAAACGTCTGATAAAAAAAGAGATCAACAGTGGCAAAATACATCCAATTAGCAAAAACCCTTAGCAGACAGAACTACAGAGGGAACCGGTCCCACCAGATCTTGCAATTCAGGCAAACGCTTCAGCCCTGCCACAAGCAGTCTCCCAGCAGAATCCAACTCATCTTAGCAAAGCTTGCCACTAAAAAAAACACCCACAAAACCAATAAAACCCCACATGCTAGTCTTCTTTGGCATCCCAAAGCCTTGCACACACATGTCATGCCAGCCCTCCCATGGCTTGTGGGCTGCCTGCACCTGCAAGGTAGAGCAGCGTTAGCCTCCAACACCTCCCGGCTGCATTTGCCGTGCCAGTCAGGCACAGCGCGCTCATGTTGCCTAGCAATAGAGGTCTCATTGCTTTATACAGCCAAAAACGCAGCTTGCTGCAGCAAGCCCCATCCCCAGCACAAGAAATGGGCGAGGATATCTTTAAGATCAGCAGGAGAGCAAGTCTGAGCTCCTTGTGGGATTTTGAGGTACATTTTAGGCAGAGCTGACAACGTCCACAACATCCCCTTCTCTAAGGGATCACAGAAGTTGCCTTTATCGTTTCCAGGCTGAAGAAGAAACAGATGAACCCAGGGACACCATTCTGCTAAGATACGTGCGTTTTTAAAATACCAGGCACGCTCTCGTCAATTTGTGCACCAACATCTCAATTTAGTTGTATCCAGAGTTGTAAATTTCCTCTTTCACCATTTGCATCCTGGTTGTTCACCACTTGGTCAGCAAAATCTAGTGGCTGGCACAGCCAAAGGCATGTCTGGGTACCAAGGTTCTTGTCCTGGCTCTGCACACAAGTACTGGAGTGCCTCAGACAAGTCACTTGATCTTTTCTACCTCTATTTCCCCAGCCATTGAAAGAGACTTTTAGTACCTGAAGGAGAGATGAGGAGGGACTCTTTATCAGGGAATGTAGTGATAGGACGAGGGGAAACGGTTTTAAACTGAAAGAGGGGAGATTTAGATTAGGTATCAGGAAGAAATTCTCTACTCTGAGGGTGCTGAGGCACTGGAACAAGTTGCCCTGAGAAGTTGTGGATGCCCCATCCCTGGAAGTGTTCAAGACCAGGCTGGATGGGGCTTTGAGCAACCTGCTCTAGTGGAAGCTGTCCCTGGCCATGGCAGGGGGGTTGAAACCAGATGATCTTTAAGGTCCCTTCCAACTCTAACCATTCTATGATTCTGTGATTATTCAGGTCATGTGAAAGGAATTCAGCAACACTGAATTCTGGACTGACAGATGTTACTGAACATTGACCCTCCACACTCGGCTCTGCATGCAAGCCCAGAAAATCAAAGCAGGGACCAAATCTCTCTGCTTCTGCCTTCCCAGCTCATGATGCCTGCTGACCAGACTGAGGACAGACAAATTGATCAGGGGAACAACTCTGGCTGCAAGCTGATAGTGTTGCTCAGGCTTCAGAGAGCCCCAAGCCAGCTGGGTACAGAGATGCCTACCAGTTCCACCCATAACCATGAAGCTCCTGGGCTTACATCTCTTTTTGCCCTAGGCAACGTGCATTATACCACACTGCACAGCTATTTTTGGTACAGTACTTTAAAGCAGATTTACACGGGCTAAGGGGACCACAGGATATAATGCATCCGAACTGCCCATCACAGGAAAGCAGCCTTACCACATCACAGCTCTCCTCCAGCAGTGTGACAGCCACATCATGCCAATACTAAAACAGAAGAGCTATTAAGATTTCCACATATACATGCCTGGCAGCAGCTCTGGCCTCAGGAGGCCTCCACAAGATCTGTACCTTTTTTACAGCACATGTGCAACTTAGTCCTGCCTCTTATTAGAAGAGAAGTCTCTACATGACTTGGTGAATGGCGCTTTACTTAGACACCTGCCTGGTTTCATATGCAAAAATGTCTTCATGTGCCCAAAAATCTCTTCATAGCACTCCTGAATGTAGCATCTGCCTCTCTAATTGGAGACAAGGAATAGGTCTTCTCCTTTGTCTGCCCAGCTCCAATTAAGTATTGTTTCTTCTACCTTCTACCTCTTATTTCTCCCAAGAGTACCCCAGACAACGCCTCTGGGAGGAGCAGACAAGCCAAACAAGCTTTCTTCACTCAAAAGTAAACCCAGAGAGACTCAGCTCAACAATTCGCTATAAGCAGATAGCCACACGTTAACAAGGTTGTGTTTCTCCAAGAGGAACTAAATCTTGCTGAAATAAGTTTTCAGGACTTGAAATCCAGCTGCTTTCAGTAGCCATGACAGAATCACATCTAGCAGAGCATGCAGGCTCGTGCTTCCTTCCCACCATCAAGATTGAGGAAACAGGACAGAGAAAGGAAGAGGACAAAGCCCTTTTGGGCAGAAAATGCCTCTGTATTATTACTGCTATTTAACCACATGCACATCTGATGAGATAGAGCCCTAAGCGCAGGCCGGTGAGGAGGCACAAATGCTTCTAAATATATAGACAGACTATCTTCTCTTCCCTTTCCCTGATTTTCTTCTTTGTTCATTTATTCACATCAGAAGAACAACGCGTCCTCCTCCCCCAGCAATGCACTGCTGGAAGCGATGCCTTTCCACTGAGACAGCAGCAGCAGGATCCGGGTCTCGTCTGCATTCGCAACATTAAAAGCTTTTGCAGGAGCTTTTTGCTCAATGAAATATTTACTTCCCCCCGCTCAGCATGGAGACAGGGATACTTGGTCAATGAGGACATACGGTCTAAAGGGCTATCCAGTATAAATTACCATGATTAACAAAGCAAGAAGCAGAGCAGAGGAAACCTGGTGCTCATCAAAAGTCTTCTTTGACTTATTGAGTTTGCTAACTAGTGCTGTTCCCTTAACCCTTTCACTGATGCAGGAAAATACAAGTCTCCCGGCAGCTGCTGCTTTCAACCTGCAAGTGCTAGAATACGGATGAGTACTACCTGAGAATGCTTTAAGCTAGCAGTAATGACCGCTGTTGCCAAAACTGCCATTTCTCCCAGTTATTTATTCCTACTTCTGTGACATCACCTCCTTATATTGAATTAATTAGCAGAGAAAATACAAAATTCATTTTAACCAATATAAGCTCCTCAATCAGCACACAATTGCATGAAGAGAGGGACAATTAGAAGACAAGACGCCTCTTTTGGTTTGATTCAGAGCAGCCTGAACCATTCTGCGTACGAACAATCCAAGGGCACAACTCCACATTCCCCGCAGGCTGGCGTGGCCACAGGCTAACAGGCTCTCTCCTTACCAGTGGGTTTTAGACATCTGGCAGCTGCCTGACATGCGGAAACATCGTCAGTCGGAGTAGCGAGCAGTTCTGTGATGAGATCACCAAATCTTGCACTGGAGACAAGGCTTGCAAAACCAAGCAGGGGGAATCTCAGTTTTGCTTTGCCAAGCTCTAAAGCCACAGCCAAAACAGGTCAAGACCACCACATTGACCCCACTTTGGCACCTTGAGTTCGTCACATTTTAGTTTTCACTTTCACCCCTTAGTTTTCACATCAACTATTCTGTTTAGCATCCATGAAACAGTTACCTGCTTACCACAAAGTCTCTCCTACCTGTTTGGAGTAGCCTCCATAGATGATTATGCTGCCCTCAGGAGTGGTAGCCATTTGACACCCAGATCTTGGAGCAGGCCCAATCCCTGATGGAGCCAGCTTGCTCCAGGTGAAGGAGTCGAGGTTGAAGGCATACACATCGTTGTAATAGATGTAATCTCTAAGGAGAGCAAATTGGCACATCACAGGTCAACATTTAGGACAGGATAAAATATCACTTCAGGAACAGCACCAGGAACCTCCGAAGGGATGCAGCACCTTACTCAACTCCTTGCATTTATCGTTTTTCTCCTTCCATAACCATAGCACTGTACAGAAGATTTGTTCAGGTGAAAGTTACTATTTCAGTGCAATAATTGGCATTTTACAAAGCTCCATTGAGCAAGACCTCTCTGGGCTCTTTTTTACCTATATCATTCCTTACTACAGTAGAGGTTTCATCAACTCTGTCCAGTTAATGCGATCCAAGGTAACTTAAACCAGAACACAAAACATCAAAACAGATTAGGCCTATGTCTGTCTAGAGGTATAGAGAAAAAAATATACATATATTCCTGTTCTCTTTCTACTACACAACTCACACACTGCTAGTGGAAAATACTCTGAACAGGTTAAACTCCCAAGGGCACAGCCAAACCTAGGGTGGGCTGTGCAACTTGCACTGCGCTCGCAGGGACTGCCGTTATGCTGCTTACTGCCTCTGAGACAATCCATAGCTCAGCTCTCTTCACAGTCCCTGTGACGGTGTAGCTGTGACCTCAGCTAGTCTGTGAGAGCCTGCTGGAGACGTTTCTAGGAAGACAAGGCTCTTTGACAAGATTCAGAGGCCAAAAGTGATGTATTGAGCTTCAGCTACGAGGACAAGTAGCTACTTCAGTGATTAGCTAAGTGGTACAATGGTTTCTCAAACACTTGAAGACTTTAAATCAAGATCACTTGTCTTTCTAATATGAAAGTCTGGTTCAGTAACAGTAGTGCTGAGGATAATCCTTCTGTTAAAGCCCAGCTTTCTGTTACTGGTGAAATTCTGTTGGTTTTCTGTTGGTTTGTTTGGTTTTTTGGTTTTTTTTTTTGTTTTTTTTTTTTAACAGAATTCAGTACCACCAGCCATCCTGCAGTAACCCACCTCGCACTCTCATGGAAACCTCCGAAGATGATCAGTTGTCTTTTGCAAGCAACCATTCGGTGTCCACTGCGTCCAGAAGGACCTCCTGATGCCCTGAAATGCAAAGAAATTTCACTTATCAGCAAAATTCTCTTCCCTGTTAGTGTATCAGTCCATTTTTATTGAAGTCATTGGCAGCTGGGCTACTTCAGTTCTCCTGGAATGGGAAACCATGGGGAATTTCATTGCCCTAATACATATGTAAGCTTTTCTCCAGAAGGGTACGCGCGCGCTTCCTGTAACTCTTTGTAATTGCAACACAGGTATTTTGCAGTTACAGTTTTATTCCTAGTGATAAGCCATCTAGGCTCTAACAGCACCCAAATTTTTGAAGTCTTTTCTGCTATGACTCAGGAGCTCATTTTTCAGGAGAGTTTAACGAACCGCAGTTAACTCCCACAACTGGAAGAAAGGCACTCCAGACAGAGATTTCCACACACCCCCCCTCCAAGTACCAACTGAGAGCCAGAGACCGGCTCTGACATCCACCCTCCTTCAATGTCCTAGGAAATCATGTACCCATACCATCTTCACTCATGTACCTGCAGTTAGGATATAACATCAAACTAGCGAGAAGACTTCGTAAATTACTTAGATTTCCTCAAGAACAAAGGCATTGCAGCAAACCAAGTCACCCTTATTATCTTACATATTAAAAAGCAGCTCTGCTCATTGTTCTCGCTTTCAAGCCTTCCTGACCTTTCAGTTAAATGTGCCACTTCCATTTCCAGGAACAAGCAACAGCACCCCATCTGTCACATCCAAAAGCTTCATGCAAAGCCAGGCAGCTGGCAATGACGTTCCTGAGAGGCAATGAAGATGCACCCTCCTTCATGTTCACCCACAGACTGAGCATCGTTTAAGAGAACAAAAACAACTTCAAGAACTCTCAAAACAAAGGCAACTTTAGGCCAAACCGCAGAGAAAACAGGGTTTTGCTTTGTGTGTTCTCTGCCTCCATGGATTAATCCATCACATTTTTACTCTCGCTGAGGAGTCTCCCAAAGTGCACGCAGTGAGCCCCACTGAACTCAGCAAGACTTCTCAAAGAGGCAGCGTTAACACGTGTTAAGTGGTTGCAGAATCAGGGCCTAAATAAACAAGAAACCCGCTCACTGTTGAAAACAACAACAAAACCTAAACCCACAACCCTACTGCTACGCTTTAACTGGCAGCAGGTAGCTATAAAGAGCAGTGATAGATTTCTGTGGAGGGAGAAAATGAGGGCCCTTATTCACCATCAAAAATGACAATCTCACACCAGTCATAATGAAAAACTCGAAGCAGAACAGCAGCGTTTGGGTAAGACTGAATTAATATTGATTGCTTGGACTTTTTATTCTAACAGAGAGTAGGGTTTTCTAGGCACTTACTGGATTTTTAAGTACCACCCTGCAGAATAGCACCTCTAGTATTAATTTCATCAAGATCTGAAATCATCATTTTCTCTTCTGTAACAAAGCTCCCACATTATTATTCCAGAGGATGGCACCTTTTAAAATACATTTTTTTTCTAAAGGGAAGAAGGAATTAAAAATCAACATTAGCAATAAAAACCTGCTCTCAGATAATATCTTCTGCTCTGCTTCTCAAACAGGTTTCCTCCAAGTCAAAAATCAATTCTTAACAATAAAAAGTTTATTCAAGGATATGTATGTTTTAATGAAGAAGTTCCCACGAGTGTAGATATCCAGTCTGGGGCTTGATCTGAATTCAGAGAAGTCTCACTGGCACTAGCACTATTGCTCTCAATCACAAGACTGTTCTCCTCTTTCTTTAGACGAGCAATACTAGTGTGTACACCGGTACACTCAAGCTACAAGAGCAGATGCTGAAACACAGTTCCAGGAGGCCTCATCCTGATCAGTTATGAAGATATTAAATAGCACAGGGCCCAGTATCAGTCCCTGGGGGACCCCACTTGTGACAGGTTGCCAGTTTGAAAGAGAGCTATTTACCACCACCCTCTAGTGTGGCCTGTCAGGCAGCTCCCCACCCACCACACAGACCGCTTGTCTAGACCCTATCACATCAGCTTCTCTAGGAGGAGGCTGTAGGGAACTGTATCCAAAGCCTTGGAGAAACCCAAGTGGACAATGTCCACCACTTGCCCCACATCAACTGAGCAGGTTACTTTGTCATAGAAGCGATCAGGTTTGTCAAGCACAATTTGCCCTTGGCACTAAAGCCCTGTGCTGGCTTTTCCCAATCACGTGCTTCATCTGACTTGTGATGGCCCCCAGGAGCATTCGTTCCATAACTTTACCAGAGACTGAACTAAGACTGATGGGCCTGTAATTTCCTGGATCCTCCTTTAAGCCCTTCTCGTAGATGGAGGTGACATTAGCCTTCTTCCAGTCTTCTGGGACGTCCCCTGATCTCCACGACTTCCCAAAGATTATGGAGAGTGGCCTCACGATGACGTCAGCCATTGATTTTTAAGGGTCAAGCTCCTGTAATAGTTCACAAACCAACTCCTTCTTCACTGATGGTGGGTCTGTATTTGAATCAACCTGCACTTTTGTTCCCAAGGCCTGGGGCCCAGGTATCATGCAGGAATCACCTATAAAGGAAAGTTTATAGCCTTTGATGTAAGGACATGCCCTCCTAAACTTACAACTGCTCTTAGGAAGTCTTTTTACATAGAGCTATTCATACAGCCAAGGTCCTTCACCCCCCAGTCTCCAAACACAACACCGGAAAAACCAAATGGCATAGCGAAGCAGGACTGGCAGTGATGTGTAACTGTGCTGCCACTCCAGAAGGCAAGTGTTGCAAGCTCAAAGACTCATTTCCCAAATGCAAACTGTCTCCTTTTACCTGTATCATTGCTCACGGTCCAAGCCAAGCATTTTTGGAAATGGTTTCACAGGCTTTATGATTAGTACTCTACTTCATGAGGTTGACACCAAAAAGCAGACATGTGGGAGAGAGCTGTAAATTCTCCAGACTTTTTTTAAAAATAGATTAAAAGATAAGTCTGGATAAGGACTGGCTCTGCACATGTACAGCATGAGTCTGATCAGAACTGCTCCATAAGGAATTTGCTTTTCCTTGTGGAGTTACTCTGGGACTTATAGTAACATAGCAGACCTGAATTCAGCCCCCAGATTCAAGAATTAAAGACTTACTGCACAAGTGAGTTACCTTTTATTCATTCCTTCATCCACAGGATGTTCAGATGAATCTCGGAACCTTTCCATAATCATAAAAGTGATGATGCATAGAACATCCCATCAAAGGGGCATTTCAGGACAAAGCACTTTTATCCTCTAGTACTCAAGGCAGCTGAAGTCCAGGACTTCAGTGTTTGGTTTTAGATCTTACAGTTGTGAGTGCAAACGAGTGTTCTGTTCAATGGCACACACAGAGGTGTACCCATGTGTTTGTAGACTTGGTTAGGAAATACACAAGTGAATATGAAATTGCCACAAGGTATAAAATCCCCAAAATCAAATCCCTTGCAAAGTAAATCAACAGTCGTACATTTGGATCCTGATCTACCAAAGAACAAGCTCACAAGGCTCACTTCTGGGCCGACAGTGAAAGTTTACTCAAAGGTACATCAAAATACCCTTCTTTTCTTTAAGCACCAATGCACCCTTCCACCTCATGTTGCAGAATTCAATCTTTCCGGTGACAGCACAGGAGCAAGAAGAGCCATTAATCAGAAACAGGCCTATGCGAAAGGCATCCTGCACTACAGTGACTGCTCCAGTTCTCTCTGTAAACAGCATTACACACACGCTTGTGAAACACTACCCTGAAGTATTTATAGCACCACATTTCACAAAACTGTTATGGGAAGTATCATTAACATTCCAGTATTAAAGGGAAGGGAGCTATACAGGCTCAAAAGCAAGACAAAGAACTACCCAGAGGAGCAATCTGCCAGTTCCCAAGCACGACCCCAAAGCGTGATGCTCCCTGTCTCTCTTTGAGGGAGTGCACTGGGCCACACAGAGCTGAGTAAGAACATTCTCTCTAGGAAGGAATGAGGCAATTAGGTTAAAATATTGCTTAGCTCTAAGGCAGAGTAACAAAAAGTTCATGCTCTGAGGCAACCTTGTGCATCGCACACATGTAAGGTGGTTCCAATAAGTCAAAGTCAGTTGCTGGCAAGTCTTCTAACGGGCTGGGATTTGCTGTGTTTGGATCATCTTTGTGCATGCAAAATGCAAGTAAATACAGCTAAATATAGCTATTTTTAAGTCTGTCAAGCAGACTGGCACCACTGTGCTCTGTGCTAGGAGATAATGGAGATCCACTTCCCCAGCAGCCTTTGCAGAAACAGGGATGTTATTCACAGGAATGAGTTATTCAAGGTTTTCTCTTCAAAAGTGTTTTACAGTCAAGCCTCTTACGGCACCAAGATGGTCTGTGGCCAGGAAGGACAACATAATTGTCTGAAATTTAAGCTGTGGGGCTGGAATAACTAGATTTCCTAGATCTGCAAGTTCAGATCACAGCAGGGTCATCTCAGCTATTGAATCCACACAAACCAATACATTCAAACCCACCTGAAATAGAGCACATGTGATTCTTCCCATGTGGAACAGAAACAGAAACTTTGCCTCTCTTGTCCCGATATTTCTTAATGAATAATTATGTTACTCTATCATTTGCACTAAAATGAAGTCTTCCAAAACCAACTGAGTTTAGTCGACACCAGTCTGTACCCCATACGTCTATCACCAGGCATTTATTCAGGTAACGCTGCTACCCTATTGGACACACGGAATTATTGCTTGGCCTGCTATGTGAAGGCTTGTTCTACCAGGGCTGGTGCCCCACCATCACCCCAACAGACCTACACAATCTGCCCCCTCCATTCAGTCTTCCCAAACACGTTCACTCTCCCAACACCAGCAGCCCCCAGGCTGACCCCCACTGTCACCAGTCATCCCAGCTGGCTAATAGCAATCCAAAATAAGCTAGTGCTTGAATTCAGACAGAAATGAGAAACTATGGAAAAATGACAGCAGCAATGGTGTTCCCTGGCAAGAAAAGCAAGATGCTGAAGTAAGGGAAATGCAGCACACGTTATGGTCAGAGTGTTAAAACAAACAGGGGAAAAAAAATCCCTCGTACAACTCAACAATCATCTCTGCCCTTTCCTTTTCCCCTTTCCAAGCAGACTGTAATCAAGATACCGTATGGAAAAGCAAAGAGGCAGCAGAAACTTGATTTTCATACTCAGTCAGGTTAGCATTAAAACAAAGACATCCCCTCCCAGCCTCCTCCGCCAGATGCCTCATTAATACAGCTCTTGGAGCTCTGCCCAAGGATGGGGAGGAGAGGCACTTTGTTTTACTCAAACACTGGGACCAGGGCACAGACGCTTTCAAAATTCCAGCAAGACTGAAAGACAGACGTGCACCCAAACACATCAGGAAGCTCAAATAGAGTAGATCCCACATGGAGCAGGGAAAGAGAAAAGATCATCTCTCCAGGGCACGTTCACCCGTATAATTTATGATGCTCACTTAGAAAACATCTATCGTTTTATCTACTAAGAAACAATGAAGTATCATGGCAGCCAAGGTGACATGTGACAGCCAACACCTGGGGATGGAGGGTAGCTCTGGGTGGCTCGAAGAGCATGGTACCTAGAATTTGCTCCCCAGGTAGAACCAGGAACTCCTCTCACCAGTCTGGCTCCCTGCCCACTAACTGTCACAATCCATCACAACAACATCTCTTGCCATGGTTTTAGGGGCTGGAACTGCTGGGGACATCCTGTAACTGGCAGCACATGCAAACTTCATGCTCAGCTCCAGGGAAGGAATAGGTGCTTTTGCAGTGTAAGTTACACTCAGCATCCCCAAGGCTGCTCTCACACAGGGGATAAGATGCGGGATGAGCAGAGCCTCATAATCACCTTATTTCCTCTTCCCAGGCAGGTCAGGTACCGCAGCATTTGTTTTGGGAGTGGAAAACCCTAAATCAGTTCTACAGCAACGCATCTGCAAAGCCACGAGAGAACAATTTGCGCCATCAGTGGTGGAGCTAACGAAGCCTCATCTGGATTCTCCGATGGCTCACAAAAAACAATCTCCCGCCCTCGCTCTCCCTGCAGCTGGTATTAACGCTGCTCTCCGGTGAGGAATTTTTTCAACCAAGAGTTTGGTTGAAATGTCAACCCTTTCTCTCAGCAGGGACTCTATGGTGAGCATCACTTCCTCCCCACCGCCTGCTTACATGAAACCGGTAGGGACATAACACATTCAAGTTCATCCCCTTTATATTTGGCTGAGATTGAACAAGGGAATCAGAAGTTATTTTGGGGGAGCTGGGAGGGGTGCAGTCACAGCCCTTACGTCAGCTTCTGCCTAACAACAATAGGCAGATCAGCTGCACAGTGACAGGTCTTTGTAATCCTTGCACCTCTTAAAGAGCCCTCCATCATTTCGGAAGGTTTCTCTCACCCCCCACTTGTCAAAGACAAGCAGGTCTCACTAGAGTAAAACCTGGCTTCCTGTAACATGACAAATTACAGCCGTTATTAGATTAACACTGCCAAGTCTGGAGCCAAGAACCACACTGATGGACAGGAACCAGCTGCTTACGAATTGAACTGTTTTCTCTCAGCCTCCCAGGGCAACTCAAAAGGACAAACCCTGGATTCTCGCAGAGCAGTCGGCTGCTGGGATCCTGTGCCGTGAAGCATCCTTCTAACCCAGCCTGTTTTAGGCTTCTTGGGATTTTTTTTACTCCTTGGGATTTCTGTACTTTGGCTCTCTATGCCCCCCTGCACCTTCCACACCAGAGTCCCTTCAGTACTACATTAACATTAGTAAAACTAAACCTCCAGATTTCCCGCTTGTCAGGCAATACCAACGCTCCCAGTTTGCAGGGAGGGGGACAAAGGCAGACAGGCATGATGACTCACTGTGCGGCCTCAGGCATGTGCCAAAGCAGAGCCAGGGTATCCATCTCTGCACAGCTCAGTCCTAAACCACCCTCTCAATTACTGTGCAAGAAGAGACAGACACAGCCAACAGGCACCCACACCCTGTAAGCAGGGTGAAAAGTGCTTAACTCAGGCAGATTTAGGGCTTCCCACCTGAAGGAAGGACATGGAGCTCACAACCAGAAGCTCGACAGGTCAAACAGCAGATGAGCAAGTGTTCAAAAGCTGCTGCTTTCCCCGGTGCCACCTCAAGGGTCAGCTGCACTGGAGTTTCAGACCACCCAAAGCTGTGCTCTGACTACTCCCACAGTTGGGACAATCCCACAGTCCAAGAGAAAGTCTCTGTCTAAGTCAGAACCAAAGTCACATCTCCTGCCTCTCGGTCCACTGGATGACCCACCAGACGCCTTCTGCTCTCATGCAAATATAAACATGAGCAGCAAAACTGAGAAACCAAAGGTTAAGAAACATCAGCAGAGGGCTTGAGGCCAGATCCACAAAGGATATTTAGACATCTTAACTCATGTCAAAAACTACCAGGGCTTTTGGCATCTATTTACTTTGACAGGTCTGAATTATTGGCTTGTTTATCACAAGGAATCTTATGACAGCAAATGCCAGTTGGCTCTCCTAGGTACAAGCTGTCTTCTCAAGCAATGGCAAAATCAGGAGATCCTTGTACTGGTCTTGTAACAGCCCAGCCAGGAGGAGCCCAGGTAAATGGACCAACAAGTACTGTTTTGAAGTTGGACTTCTACACCCACCATGGTTGGGATGACAGAGGGCTGTTAATGATACTCTTTCCTTAAGTAACACCCAAGGACACTCATACTCCAAAAAAATCATGTATTAAATTAAAGAGCTTTAGTCTCAGTAGATTTGGAACACATCTCTCATTTCCACTTCTTTCTAGACCTGTTGGAACGGGTCCAGCGGAGGGTCACGAAAATGAGGCTGAAGCACCTCTCTCCTATGAAGACAGGCTGAGAGAGTTGGGATTGTTCAGTCTGGAAAAGAGAAGGCTCCAACCTTATAACGCCTTTGAGTACACGGAAGGGCACTACAGGAGAGATGGGGAGGGACTCTTTATCAGGGAATGTAGTGACAGGACGAGGGGAAACGGTTTTAAACTGAAAGAGGGGAGATTTAGATTAGGTATCAGGAAGAAATTCTCTACTCTGAGGGTGCTGAGGCACTGGAACAGGTTGCCCAGAGAAGCTGTGGATGCCCCTTCCCTGGAAGCGTTCAAGGCCAGGCTGGATGGGCCTTTGAGCAACCTGGTCTAGTGGAGGTGTCCCTGCCCAGGGCAGGGGAGTTGAACCCAGATGATCTTTAAGGTCCCTTCCAACTCTAACTATTCTATGATTCTAGAGGCTGTCCTCTCCAGCATTTCTAGGATGGGCACCTCTGTACTCAAGGGAGAGATGAGCAGACCACTGGAAAATCACAGCACTACACCAGGAACCAAACTCAAATCATGCTGGCACAGTTCCTCATGAGGTCAACATCATTGACTTCAGAACACATCATTGACTTCAGACATCATAGAATACCAGGTCGGAAGGGACCTCAAGGATCATCTGGTCCAACCTTTCCTGGCAAAAGCAAAGTCTAGACAAGATGGCTGATCACTTACTTGATCTGCTCCCAGGTCTTGGTAGCCAAATGCAGGACCCAGAGATCCTTGTAATGATAGAACTGTTCCCCATTGGGAGATGCAAACTCCCCGCCAAATACCCACAGCTGCCCACCGGCTGTGGGCACCACTGCTGCCTGCCAGGAGAAGAAGAAAGAGCTGGATCAGAGAAGGGTTCAGGAACCAGAGACAGGTGAAATTTGTCGGTCAAATGTGCAGCTGCCTCCAAATACCAGACAAGTGACAGTGGTTGCTGCTGCCTTGCTTGACAACAGCTGCTCTCTGGGGACGAAGGAAGGGGAATTTTAAATGCAAGTTACTCATTGTCTAGCACATCTTCCCTAGAACAAAGGAAAGATAGCCAAGGAGCTGGGCTCTTCCCACCTCTTAGCATCTTGAGTTTCAGTTCTACAAATTCAAAGTTCCCTAGGAAGCATCTTGGGATTTAGTTTAACAACATTTTTTCAAATCTCTCTGTTCACCAAAAGGAAAACTCTCCACAGCTAAAACTCAATGACGTTTCACACATCCTTTAGTCACATAAATAGCATCCCGCAGAAGACATACTGGGGCTGATGAACTCTAAGCCATGGGAGAAACAGGGGCACTCCCTGCCTCCGAGACGCAGCCAAGAGCTCAGCACTGGGCAGGCAGCATAATGCAGGGAAAGGGCTTTTGAAAAAGGCCATTAACAGGGCACAATTGCCCTTTGCAGTTTTTGTAGATTATAAAACAATAAAGAGTACAGAATCCAAGCTGCAGCACAAGTCCAAACCTGACGCTTCCCAAGACCTGAAAAGCATTACTGCTCCCCCTGAAGGAAAAAATAAAGCCATCAAAAAAAAACCCCACCCCAACCAAAAAAAACCCAACCACAGAAGGAAATGCGCAGTATTTGGACAAGAGCAACTGTTACTGCTTTGAACAGGGCAAGTACCAGAGAGGAGAGTATCAAAGCGTCTTGTTTGGTTTTGGTGTTTTCACACAGAGCAGCGCCAAAACACTGTTGTGATGCAAGCTGACAGAAGCAGGGAGAGAAGAGTTAAGACTCTACTTCATGAAAATCATCTGCATACGGGCTAAGGAAGAAGAAAGGAATCCCAGAGAGGAAACTATGTGACTATGCAAATTTCTTCCTTGACCTCTTGGGCTGTTTACACTGTAAACAAAGTCTTCCACAAGTGTTTTTTTGCGGGGTACCTATCACAGATCAACATTTGTATAATGACCTCTTTCTTCAGAAGGGCTTCATTACCTGCCTATCTTCCCAGCAAACAGCAAGGAAGATTTTTAACATCTGACACATGACAATGCCCTGATATAAACCAGCCTGTACATGCAACGATTAAACACGTGAGAAAATACAGGGTGTGTTTGCAAGCAGGATTTGTAGGAACATGAGGTTACCTAAACAAAGGGGATACATTCCCGATTTTCACGGGTATCTAGTGCTTAGAAGCTTAAAGGGGGTACATACAACAGCCTGTTCATATTTGTGTGTGACCTTTTGAAGAGCTGGTTCGAAATTCATTACATAGACAAGCTTTTTCTTTAAACAACTGACAACACCCATCCATAGCTATTCTCACCTCAGCTCTGTTGAGCTGATGCAATAAAGCCAGTGTAACTCAAACAAAGGATTGTGTGTCAGAGACCAGAGATGACAAATAAGACTGAAAACATGCACATACAAACCCACGGACACACTTCTGTTTACCTTTGAGCTAATGCAAATATGCATTAAAAAGAAAGCCACAAGGAAGAGGACATACCAGTCAACTAATGAGGCTGAACTGTCTCCTGTGCGACTATAATTATCAGAGAGAAAACTTATTGTGGAAGCAAGACTCCTCAGATGGGTTTCTCATTTTATTTCTGCTGTAACCCAGCCACAGCTCGCCGGTGCACAGCGGGCCTGCTCAGCTCAGATTCAGCTGCTAGACAGCCACCTGCTGGCTACCAACACCCCAACAAGCGCCTCACAACTCCACACCCACAAAACAACCTCCTCTTCACCCGGGGAAACGAGTGTTTGAATTTATGGTCTCCCTGTGGAATGCAGCCTCTGAAATCAAGTTCTGTTTTAAGCACCACAAGGTAGCCCAAAAAATCAAGTCAGAAGCTTTCAATTCAACAAAGGACACACAACTTGGCGTAGGACTGGCATTTAGGCGTAGCATAACAAGGGTATATGAACCTAACGAGGGTACTGGATCTTACCAAGAAGGTCTAACGAGCTTTGGCCGTGCGAAGGAAAATAACATTCGCATCCTGTACAGCAGCTTTTGCAATGTACCAGTCACCCAGCCACTTGCTGCGACAGGTAAGATAATCTATCAGACAGCTCGCGAGGGCCAAAGACCTGCAAAAAATACAAGTCTTTGGTCCGGTTTCTGATGCGCAGGCCTTCACGTAAAGTAAACAAACCCAAATCCATCATCACAACCTTAATGTGACCTTAATGACACAGGCACCAGAGAGGTTAATTCTAGGGGGGTGTCATGATATCTCAGAAACAACGTATACAACTTTGTTTATTGCCTTTGCAGACAAAAGAAAAACAGCCCATTTGCCAAGGAGAAATAAAAATAAAAATCACAATGCAAAGGCAGGACACAAGAGTCAGTGCTAGCGGTCCATCGTGTTGTACAGCTGGTACACTTGGCAAAGCCCAACTGCTACATGGGATACCCTACAGTAATGGGGCTTTCACATTGCTGGAGTGGCAGTATCTGCAATGCCCATAGATGTAGGCCTGTGGGCACTAAGAAAACAATCGTGCACAGCAACTCTGCTATCCATAGCACTTTGGTCAAGTTCAAAGTTATACCCTGACCAGCATTTTGAAAATTCAATGCCACCCTGGGAATACAGATGGTTGAGCTGGCCCCTATATAATGCAGTAAAGAGAGTTCATTTGCAAAAAAAAGTCTCTCCCATGAGTCCTGCCGACCAAAAGGATACAACCTCAAATCTTCATTCCACGCTTAGTATTTCCAGAGGCCACCCACTGATCAGAGAGCACAAGCACCCTGGACAGGCTTGTACAGGACCCCTCAGCACAAGAGGTGAAGCGACACCATTGGCAGCCCATTATAAGGAGAATGCAGAGAAGCCAGAAACCCTCAGGGGGTAGGGGAAAATAATCAACTCCCATCCATCTTGAGCCCAGTGTTAGAACAATTCCAGCTGCTGCTCTGGCACCCAGTACTTTACCTGGTGAGCACATCGCCGTGGTGGTGGGTTGGGGATCTCTACTTTAGACCAGCTGTTCTTCCGGATGTTGTAGACATACAGCTCGTTATACAGGTATGTCTGTTAGAGAGGAAGAGAAAATACACATGACCACAGCTCTCCTTTGGACAGGGTCAGTCTGTCCAAGTACAGACACCCCTGAGGGCTATCTCTGAGTCTGGGGGAGAGGGAGCACAGCACCAGCTTTGCAAAGCAACACCTCATCTGCCTCAATGGGCAGGGAAGAAGGACAAGAACCTCTTCCACTAGACTGGGAGTCAGCAACTTCTTCAGAGCAAACCACTGGACTGGACTGTTCTTTCCCAAACCCTTGATTAAGCCTGTGATAGCTCGAGATATGAGGACTTAAGTTGAAGATGCGCAGATTAAAGTTGCCCAAACTGCTGCTTAACTCTAGAGACAGGAGCAGCTTAAGGTAGCAAAGCAAGCAGAATTGGTTTAGCACATCACATTGTGCGATCGTAAGGTGGCCAAATATCATTGGCAGCCTTGAGTTTTCAAGCTACAGCACATACAACTTCTCAGGGTCATAAAAATAAGTTTGTCTCCAGGAGCACAATAAACACTTGCAACTTGCACAAATTCAGTAACAAGAGTGCCCACTTGCAAACATTTTGTATGTACGCATGTCCAAGGCAGGCAACGTCTTGCCAGCAGCCAAACTGCAGAACTATCTTGTTTTGAAAAGTAGGAGATAAAGATTCTTCAATAGTTATCAAAAATGAGGGGCAGATATGGCTGCAATTAAGTCTGGAGAGATTATGAAGCCCTGAAATATTGATGCTGAGACAATCACTCTGACTTCTTAATGGGTTCTAGCATGTCTCCTTCCTGTCAACTGTTCAGGCATGAGACAGTATCACGGCAGAATTAAAAGGCTATTTTGCTCTCATTCAGGGACAAATACATATTTTATGACTGCTGCCTTGAATTTCACTTCAAATGAGACTCATGCAAATTACAGTAAAAGGCAGGGAGAGGGTAGAATAAAGAAGGAAAAAATGGAAGTATACATTACTTTTTGGCCATTGAAATATTCACCTCCAAATAGGATCAATTCGTCTTTCTCAGGGTGGGCAGAGAGGGAGCCATTCAGCCTGCAAAAGAAAGAGGGATGGCCAAAACAGTAGAGGTATAAGAGCCTTGTAAAACACAGAAGCTTGCAGCCTTTAATTCAGCTAGCACTAGCACCTCTGCCCTCTAGCTACAAAGGTCTCTCCATCATCTGCCAAATTATTAGGCTGTGATATCCACCCCAGGGCTAAAAACTTCTCAAAGAAATTAACTTCTTAAAAACTTCCAGCAAGATTAATTTGTCACCGTCTGAAATCTTCTCCTATTTTAGGAGCACACGTTACACTGTCATTTAACACACTTTTTGACGTGAGCTCTTGAATTTTAATGCTGGTGTGTCAAGAACAAAAATTAGTTTTATGAGGGTACATAACTATGGGTAGAAGTGGACTGTCTCGTTTCAACTCATCTGCGTCATTATTCTGCAGTCACCACTGGTCATTGCTCATCTACACACCACCAAAGTGTTCTGCACCATGCGCAGACAGGTCACTACCACTCCCAAGGAGGAAATAACTGACCACTGTTAACACCCCTGTGAGATTAACAGTAACATGCTGACCTGTCCCACTACACAGAGGAAAACAGGTATCACAGAGAACGGCATTTATTTAACAAGTCACGGAAAACAGAAATACAGAACCTCAAAGTATGTGGACCCCAAGCAACACTTGATAAAGTGTCTTGTATCTCATGAAACATCCTTTTGTCTATTAAGTCCTTTCAGCTTTCTAGTCCAAATGCAAAACTTTCTCTTCTGTTTTTCCTCAAAGTCTTATAATCTAGCCCTGCTTTCCCTCATTTTAAGTCCAAAAAAAAAAAAAAAAAAAAAAAAAAAAAGCTTTTGGTCCCTTTAACCAGGGATTCAGTATAGCGGATACTTTATAGCTCCAGATATCAGCTATGCCAAATAGCTATGCCAAATATCATGACTTCCACTCCCAGGAGATAACTTTACCTAAATAAATTTCATTAAAATTACCATCAACTGCTGTGTAAGTGATGGCCAAAGTATCATACAATCTCTTACCTGGGTGAGGGGGGTGGGCAAGATGACTCAATTACTTGGGTCTTTTTAGCATCTAAACTCTGGAATTCTGCAATCAGGGCTTCAAGATCCTCCTGAAAAAAGAAAGCCAGATGTGAGTTCCTTGACATGCACAGAGCCACCTGCAGACCACATGAAACCAGCGCTCACCCTCACCATTTCCCTTTTTAAAAAAACATTGTCTGCTTAGGTTCCCTTCATTGAATTAAAAGAAGCGAATGCTGAGTACTTCCACATACGCTTTAAGGATCAGTCTCCCCTAAAACACAATTTGCTCAGAAGAGTCCTAAAATGATAGTATGCAAAGTGCATCAAGTGCACACCTGCTATACCTGCAGCAGAAACACTGCACAAATCAGTGAGTAAATGCAAATCATTTAAGCCCTAACAAAGTGATGAGCAACTCTATGCTACAAGCCAGCTAGTCCTCTTCTTTGTCTGCAATGGAAAAACGCCTAAATGGAAGTGGAAACTCTCTTCTATTCCCAGCTCATACTTTAGCTGGAGAGAAACCTGCAAATATTTTTATTCATTTCAGTTTCTGTCAATTAAAGATAAAATGTGCCTCCACACTGCAGATACACTGAGTTGCAAGGGCAGAAGCAAGACTGTTGCGAAGGGGAGTTTCTGATCCACAGTCAACCCCTGTTGCTCACCACCTCCCTTCAGTTAACCTTTCTGAAGGTGCAGTCAAAGCAGAAGATTTCCACAATCTAGGGATTTTGCCTTTGCCCCATGGCATCAGCTCTCCCTGAAGCCAATACACACGCACAGTGGCACCTTCCATGTCTTTAAGTTTTGCATTATGCTGGTAAGACCACATTTTGACCAGGGAAAGGTAGCTGCTTTGAGGCCTAAATATAAGCATCCACTCCAGGAGAGAGAGAAACAAACTCTTCCATTTGAAGACAAGACAAAAAGGATGGAGGAGATAAAAAGGCAGGAAGAACCCTTAAACTGCATTTTCTTGTCCTTCTTTTACACCTGCTGTCACAGACTGCTCCAGCTTGTCAGCAATATGGAGAAAGTCTTCCTGGGAGCAGTTCATCCTCTTTTCCCCTTGAGTGCCCTGGCACACAGGCGCTGATGGCTCCACAGCCCTTTGCCACATGCTGACCCGCAGGCGTGAGCACCAGCACTTTTTCACCAGGACGGCCTTAACAGCAACCCTAAAAGTTTTAGGAGATGTGCACTGACCTCAAACCCCTCCGCCCGCACATCCTGACCTGCGGGCACCCAAGGGACTTAAGCAAGTTACAGCCGCTTGCGTTTGGACACACTCCTTTACTTCCAACTTGCAATACCCCTGTCTCCAACCCACTCCTCCGGCCTCCTGTGCATTCACCGCCGGTTTCCCCTCCAGGCCCCGTTTCACAGAACGCCCCGAGACCCGCAGAGGGCCCAAGGGAGCGCCGCAACGCCCCAGGGGAGGCCCAGGCCCCGCGGGCCGGGGCTACAGGAGCCCCCCGCTCCCGCCCCTCACCTCCTCCTTCTTGGCTCTGCGGGACACCTTCTTCTCCATCTTCGCCGCCGTCTTCTCGGCCCCCTTCCCCTTCTTCTCCCGCTTCCCCTTCTTCCCCATGGCTGAAAGGCCGGGCTAGGCCGCGCGGGGAGCACCGCGCTCGCCGAGCCGCGCTGGCCGCCCCGGGCGCACCGCGGGGCGGGTACCAGCGCCGGCTCCGGCCCGGCGCTTCCAGGCCTCGGCCCGCCTCCTGCCGGAGCGGCGCGGCCGCGGGGGCCCTCCGCAGGCCCGGAGGACTCGGCGCGGCCGGTATCGGCCCGCCGCTCTCGCTCCCTTTCTCCCTCGGTTGTTGGCTCCGGGCCGGAGCTGAGGGAGTGCTGCGAGCAAGGGCTGCCCTGGCTCGGCCCCGTGAGCCCCGCCGGGCTGGGGAGAGGCCTTAACACGGCTCCACACACCCCCTATCACACGTCCTGAGTGGCCGGACCCCCTTTGGTTCATGTTCCCATTTATTCCTGCCCGGAGGAGACCGCTGAACCCACAAAATGGCCCCCTCCCCTCACACAAAATGGCCCCTCCCATGGAAGCAGAGGGCCTAGGGGTTGCCCGAAGGCATTAGCCAGGCCTGGGGGGAGGCCCTGCGCAGAAATAAAAATGAACTGCGGGTTGAAAACCTCAGGGACTTGGGGGCTGCACAAGTGTTTTCATTTTCAGACGCAAGGGTTTGGAAATGGGGTTTATCCAGGCTGGTCTCGGAGGTGTCACAGCTGAAGGAAACAGCGGGCACTGCGAGGCGATGCCAAGCAGCTGCTTCTTTCCCTCAGTGGTGGGGAAGGAATAACAACGATTCGGCTTTTTACGTGATGTTTCACGCAGATGCTGAGCCTGGGCAGAATTCCTGGGAAAACGCCAACTTTCAACACATAACCAGCATGTACACTGTAAATATGAGTTCAAATACATCTCTGAGCTGTGAGTCTCTCTTCATCTCCCTGTACTTCAAAATTGCCTTTGTGATTGTTTCTCACTCACAGGGAAGGAGTACAAACATTATGTTTTTCACTGAATTCCCACAAAAACCTGCGTTGCCTAGAAGCAGGGTGGTTTCCATCACTGTCCAAACCACTGCCTAACCCCAAACCAGCGAGGATATCCACCGAAGGTACAGCTCCATGGCCACCAAATTAACCCAAACATCCAGTACGTGCCGTGGAAATTGCAGGACGGGTCCTATGCTTTGAACGTCCGCCTACGCTCGAACCTCAGATCTTGGAAACGCAGCCCCAAAGCACAAAGGGAAGAGCTGGGAAAATACTTTGAGGTTGCAGACAATGTACGTCCCGACCAGTGTTTTGTTTGCCTGGTTGTTCCAAAAACATTGCGGTTACAACTAAAGCTGCAGCGCGTCAATGTTTACGCGCAGGAAGCGAACAGAAAGCTACAGAGAGACCAGGTCAAGTGAGTGAGGCGATTTCTCAGCCAACAGAAGATGCAGGAGTTCTGCTGAGTTCCCTGGTGCTACACACAGGCCAGGAAGTCTCCCTGCTGCTTCTTGGTCTTTAATCTCAAAAAGACACCAGTGTGTGAAAACGCATCCCCTCCTGATGTCCACAGGGGTTTGATCACCAGTTCCCCTGGGACCAGATCTTCTTCTAACTCTTTTTAGGGGGACTTTGACATGAAAAGGGCTGCATCTTTGTGAAACCCACTCTTGAAGTCTTCACCAGGCGTTGGTTTACTGCAGGAGCAAGGAGTCTTCAACCTCCTGCACACCCTGCTCCACCTGCCCCCATTTGCATCGGCCTTTTCGGTGCTGCATCATTCGTGGATATTCCGTAACTGAGTGTGCACAGATCCTCAGCTCTGTGAGCTGAAATTGCATTCTCAAAACTTTATTTTCCATAGTTCTGAGTGTAGTTTCAGATGTTCGGGGTCATTTGGAGCTAGCCACCACATGGGGAACTGCGTGGGGTAGAACATTCTTGGTGTGAGTTCTTTGATCTCTTGAACTGTATAGTCTGGTTTCTCATGGTTTATGTGAAAAAAGAGGATGAAAGGACAGAGAAAACTTTGCACTGCACTTTGAGAACATGAAGCAAAATATAAGCATGAAATAGGGCATGAACTTCTCAGGGATAAATATACCTCTGCTCCACCATGGTGTAGAAATCCTGCTGTAGGAATTGATGGTAACTGTTAAGAGATACGTCTTCCTTGAAGGGATCTGATGGGCACCTTGACTATAAATGAGACTAAAGATTGTGCCATGAGAGCACCAATGTCCCAAAACATGAATTTAAGTCTCCAAAACTGACTAAGGTGAGCTCTGTTCACAGGCTTCCCATCACCCTGAAGGGGAAGAGGCCGCTCCACGTTCCCACATGGCATGCACGGATGTACTCCTACATGTTCACACAAACATCTCCACCCAGCTGGCAGACACATGTGTGCTCCCCAACAAGGGCCCAGTTCAGGCACGCACACACACAGGCTCCCACGCACAGATGTCCTCACACTCTCTTTTCTGTTATGGGTCAAGTTTTTGTTTCCGCTTTGTTTTGAGGAACGTAGCGTAAGCTCGACTTTGCCTGTGTTTGCACATTTCGTTCTACTGCTCTGAAGTCGTCCTATACTGTTATATCTGGCAGCCCGTCTCCGGTTCTGACCTATACAAAGAGCACGTGGTTTTGCTTTGTTATTTTTTTATAGTCTGGAATATGCTCATTCGACAGGATGGTAAATCCAGCTGTATCAGCAAAGTAAAAAGAATAACAGGCATGAAAGCTTCAGAAAAGGCTCAAAAGCTTTTTCCCACAAGTCTTCTTTGTGCTCTAACACTTGATTTATTTTTCCCTTGTTAGTGCTTTCTGAAGCCAGTAGCAAGGAAGGAATTAATGATACAGATTAAGCGGCGGGACATGCTGACAGCACAGTAACTAAATCAACCAAAAAATGGATTGCAATTGTAGGAAGAGCTGGTGTGTCAGAGTATACTGACACTGGCTTTATGGAAAGATGAGAATGAAGATAAACCCTGTAAACAGAGGGAACTGTGGGGCTGCTGAGTGGGGACCGCTTCAGCCATACTGGGATCCACTGCAATGGGATGTTTTTTTGGTGTAGGCCTCTGGAGCGCTGCAAGGCAACACAAAATCACACCCAGCATAACACACCAGTGTTTTGGAGAAGATTCTGGAAGTTTGTTGGGAGAAGGGACAGCTGGGTTCAGCCGGCTGAGGGCTCCGAGTGCCGCGTGTGCCCTGGGACACATCAGGATGCCCAGGAAAAATTATTTTCTTTAAATGCTCTGCGGTGTATCGCTCATTCAGGAGAGCTTCATGTAACAAGTCAAAAAACAGGTCCCTCGGTCTGCTCCAGGCTCAGACTGCAATTTTTCTCCTCTGCACATATGAAATTGGAAGGAAAAAATCACAAAAATCACCAAAAAAAAAGTCCCCCTAGGCTCTGGTGGCAGCGTTTCAAAGTCACTTACCTCCAAAGGCAGATACAGCTGAGGGTCAAGGAAGGGCACATGCATAGCCAAAGCTTGTTTTGGAAAATGTCCCTCATATCAGCAAGTCTGGGGCTTTATCCTGGCTGTGCTCACAGTCCAGCAGAGGCCCCTCGGCCCCTGCTTATGTGTGTTGCAGCACCTGAAACAGGATTTGGACCAGGCAGGCGGCTGCTGCAAGTCAGAGACAGCACTTTGCTCCATTCAGGCTCATTTATAACCAGAAGCTGATAATATCTCACGGCCATTCAATTGGCTTCCTGAATTTTCTGTTTTGAAATTGCTGCTTTAATATCTTGAAAACAGAGGAAGCAGAGGAAGGCAGAGGTTTCCCTGGAGGGAAGTACAAAGCGTGGCTTCATTCAGATACATATCCCAAGGGACATCAATCTAAATCCATCAGCAAATTGTCACACTCGAAGCCACAAATTCTCAGTGAATCTGCGAAAGCCCTTACTTTTGCCATTCCAGTGGGACTTCCTTCAGTTTTCTGCGTTTTTGAAAAGAAAACTGCAGAGAAAAAACTAAAAAAAGCAAGACAGAGCAGGAGAGTGGTTTAGAAAGTCACATTTCTGATCATTAATAATGGTGCAGCAATCTTACATATTCTGGATAAGGATGTTATAGCACTCTGGTGTTATAGCACTAATTATTAACATCAGTACCAGTAATAATGAAGATGGCGGCTTCAATTAACATACAGAAAACACCTGCAGCTAAAAAAACCCACAGACATGGTAAAATAAATTCTCACCTGAATCCACAACTGATCTACAGCAATTAAGTAAGAATGCTTCCACCGCTGACCCAGAGCAAATGAGGATGCCTCTCCCCACTCTGAGCTCAGGCTTTAAATGCAGATGCTTCCCTCTAAGCAGTAAAATGAGCAGCTAATGCTTAAAATAGTCAGTTTGGTTTTAACAGCAAACCGAGCCCCTCCACACCATATTTCTGCACATGTGGAGCTTGCCCAGCCTGGCTGTGCTCGCTTCGTTTCGTAATGAATTTACTCACAGTCAAAGTGCCCGGACAAGAAGCGTGGCAGGCACAGAGCAGGAAGCATTAATATGTAGTTCCTGCTGTAACGTTTCATTCTTCAGCCTCACACCAGGCTCGTTTGCAGAAGATGGCTCTAGGTCTGAAAACAAGGTCACTTTGCACAAGCACCTGGTTCTAGCCTTGAAGATGGAACAGAGGAGCCTTCTCAGGGTAGTAAAATACCCAGCTCAGTGATAAGGCTGATCGGCATTTTAAGGGTGGCTGTGTACTGGGAGAATTATATACTTTCTGATTTGTGTAAAGCAGCTGAAACTGCCAACAAGGGTGAGGAGCGAACACTGATCGCCTCGTCCTGCCAAGGGATCCCATTCATGGGGCACGCACCTCCTCTTCCAGCGAGCAGCCCCAGACTGCAGAATTATTCCAGCTGTTCACCCTGAACAGCTGCCACATGAGAAAGGTCTGCCCCCACCGTTTACTGAACGTGTCTTTCCAATTTACCACCAAGCTGGTAAGTGCCAGAATCCAGAAATTCTTTTCAAAGAAAGGTTTTACTAAGTTAATACAGCAACACGTGCATGCACACAAATATGAGTAAGCACAGAAGGATGGGACTCTTGGAGGAGCTAATGTTTTCATGCTCAATCAGCCTCTGCAAAGTTCCTCGTAGAGCAGCCGAATTCTTCTGCACATGTCACTGCCTTCTTTTGCCTGTCCTTTTTCAGACATCACGAATTGCTGCAGGGACTGGTCTTTGCCTTCGCTATTTCATCAGAGCAGCTTTGACGGTGGTATTTCAAGTGTGTAGGGTGCCCACGGTGTCACTGAGCCATGGCAGTATTTACCAGCCCAGCCTTGAAGCTGCTCCTGATTAAAATGCTCCAGCAGCTGCACAGAAAAATCTCTGCCCAGCTATTGTCATATTGTCCAGCTGCGACATTGGCCCCTATCAATCTGCTCAAGTCAGCGTGCCAGTTCCCAGAACAGTGATGAGAAAGCAGAAATGTTAGACTGCCTTTATGTCTGTCCTGGATCTTCATTAATTAGGCTAGTGAACCATTAATTAGGCTACCTAAGCTTCTTTAGAGATGCTTAATCTTCACAGGATTCACAATATCAGGGATGGAGTCTGGCTGATACCAGCTGAAACCTTTTCCTTACTTGTCATTAGGCTTTTTTTGCTCTATTCCTAGTTTATTTATGAGCATGTTTAGATATTTTTCCACTCATTTATGTACCAAGGTGATGCAGAAACGCTCCTCTTCAGTGCCAATGTCATCGCATTGGTGCCTGGCTCACCTTCTCCTGGGGACAGGGGTTTGTAGAGAGATTGGATCCAAGTGCACAATTCGGGGCTCAGCCCCATTCACAGTACCCCAGGTATCTTTCAATCCACTTTGTCATTTCTAAAGGGAAGTATAAATAAATGGGTGTACTGGGTAGAAAAGAAGTGAGTAAAAGGAAACCCCAGAAAGTCTGAGATGAGAAGTGAGCTCTGGCTGGGAAAGGTCATATTGCTCCTAAGAGCAAAGCAGCCAAAAATGCCTTGAAATCCCCTGCCCTTATGTACACCACCATTTTCCCCTCTCATTATTCACATTCTAAGTCTGATGCAACCCGGACTGGAATGTAGTAAGACTTGTAATGGCTTTCGTGTCCCACCAGATGTCAGCTCCTCTGCAGAGAAGGGCCCTGAGCCGGCTCCCACCGCACCATGGTGCAAGAACTGCTGAGACGTTGCATCATCTGCGGAGGTGCAGAGCTCTTGCTGGTGGGAAACGGATTACCAAGCCCAGGGCCAGGCTTCAGGATGCCAGGGGAAAAGCAGCACAATGTACTCAGGTGAACGGAGGTTTTTAGATGAAGAAATCCTCTGTAATTTCAGTTTCTCCAGTTTTCACTGATTCAGGTAGTGCCTCCCTCTTCTTAAATCCTCAGGAATTAGGTGACGGAGAAAGCGGTTCCAGCGGGAACTCAGTATTAATCCGATGTTTTTGCTTGCCTAAGAACAAGTCCAAGCACATTTCTTTCACCCAGGGAGACTTATTCTGCCATGAGGTGCCTGAACAGCCCACGCTTGGTTTTTTGAGATACACCACCTCCAGAGCCGGAGCACGCAGTGGGTTTCCAGGTGCTGCTTTCTCTTGGATGCAGGGGACCAGCCACTGCATATGGTTATTGGTCCTGTTTTCCCTCGGTAGGCAGATACAAGTTCACTTAAAAATAATCGGTGCTCTATTAACACCTAGCCAACACTCCATTCCCATGACAAAGCCCTTCTTCACAAGATCTCAGAATATTATAGAGGAGAGGAGTGTTTCACTTTAATGGAGAAAGAAACACCTGCATCATGAGGCAAATGATATCCCCTGTAACATGAAGGCAGGCTGTGGCAGAGCAGGGTTTAGTATCTCGCCTGGCTTTTGTTGCAATCAAAAATCAGGCTAGATACAATGCTCTCATTCAAGTGCTCTCAAGTACCGGTTTTCCTCTGCTAGTTCATCAGGGAGCACATCAACCTGCTCTCGGTGGCTCGCTCGGCTTGCTCTCGAGGCAGGGACCTTGTTGTGATCTCATGGCAGGTAGGGTGAGGAGGCTGGCTTATATATTAGCAGAGAAAAGTTTAATTTACACATTAGAGAAACCTGCCTGACTACCAGGCTAGTGAGACACGAGAACAGACTGTCTTGGGAGGAGGCTGTGAAATTTCCAAAGACGTGTCTAAGACCCTGTGAGGCCGATGTTGGCCAAAGGCAGTTGGAGCGAGTCGACCTGCCCAGTGGCGAGAGTGGACAGGGTTGTTTCTCACTGTTTTCCCATTCCCAACAACCTTTTACAGCTGAGGAGGCAAAGGACAGGGACTGACCCTTAGTGTTTGATTTTTACCTATCTCAGCCCTGATAACAGTGACGTTGATGAAATTAATTATGTTTTATCTTCACAAAAAGCCACTGACCCCATCCTGACGGGTGAGTAGGTTTTTCCACAACTGATGGGCATTTGCTTTTCCTGGTGTTGCTGTGACAGCTATTGGGATCAGATTATCTCCTTACTGCTGTGCCTGCTGCTGTCACCTTGATTCAACAAGGCTTTACCGGTCTGAGCAATGCACTGTGGAGGGATTTGGTATGTTCTCCTGCTCCAGTTCAGTCTGGTTTTGTTAGCCCCTCAGTAAAGATAGCTCCATACATCCCTTATCATGCTAAACATTTACCCTCAGGAAACAATGACCCTGGCAAGATTCCTTGTGGTTTTGCAAAGAAAAGAAAATATTTGTTTAGTCTTAATGGCTTAAAAAGGTACATCTGAGTATATTAACAACTTTCATGAGCAGAAATGTCCTCCTAAAGCATTAGCTTTTAGGAGAAGGCACTGCTGTAGTGGGGTCTGTGCTTTGGTGTGATTGTGCTGGTTGTGGTGGGTGTGAGAAATGCTGCATGGAGCAGGAGACATGGGAGACGCGTGCTCCATGGTTGCAATTATATCAACTTGCCTCTTTCTCACTCTTCCCTGTGAACCCCAAAAAACTCAGCAAACGCCCTAGAGTTGGTTTTCAATTTAGGAGCCATGAAAATGTAGATAAAACTTCCTTTTTTCCTTCCAGCAGAATACCATGTGTCATCTACAAAGCCCACCACCTTATCACTATACTGTTCTCCCGCAGTGACTGTTTGGATAGATTCAGACTCCAGCATTTAGTTTTTAAGAGATGATATCTCATCTACCTGTGAACATGTTTCAGGGTGTTTCTACAGACATGATGTAATAGGTGATTGTCCCATATCTGTCTATCTATCACTGACTTGGTTTTTTTAAAGAAAAGGTTTAATTTTAACCTCAAGCTGCAATCCTAGTGAAAATAATATCCGTTAACAGTTTTCCTATCATCTCTGTAACGTGTACTGTTTTCTTTTGGAAATAACCATCTTGGTTTCCTGACCTGTGATGTCATTTCTCTTTCTAGAAAAGAAAGAGTCACACAGGAAGGCAAAACCCAGATCTTGGTGATATGTCACAGCGGGCTTTTCTCTGTGCTGTTTGAATGGAAAGCATAGCTTTATTATTAAGATAACCACGTGAAAAACAATCTGACATGCCACACATGATCCATTCTGCTGATGAGGCAGATGGGAATTAGGTCCCATTTGAAAACCAATATTTACTCTGATATCTGCTGCTTGCTCTGCAGTGCTGTCTGGCAAGGATCAGGAGTGCAAACTGGGTTTCTATGGTGGCTGTTGACACTCGGGCCAGCTTCACGCTTTCCCACAAGATAAACTGTCACATTAGGGGATCGAGGTGAGAAGCAACCCAGCCGCACAAGGGAGGGAGTGGGATCATGGCCGGGTGCCTGGAGCCGGTGGGCTGCAGGATGCCCATTCCGGTGCTATTTCTCTTGCCCAGGGTGTCCGCAACCAGCCAGCGGGAGTGGTGGGTTGTACTCCCGTGTGAAGGGCCAGCTCTGATCAGAGGGCTGGGAACCTCTGCTATGAGGACAGGCTGAGAGAGCTGGGGTGGTTCAGGCTGGAGAAGAGAAGGCTCCAGGGATACCTTATAGCAGGCTTCCAGTACCTGAAGGGGCTACAAGAGAGATGGGGAGGGACTCTTAATCAGGGAGTGGAGCGATAGGATGGGGGTAACAGTTTTAAACTGAAAGAGCAGAGATTTAGATTAGATACTAGGAAGAAATTCTTTACTGTGAGAGTGGTGAGGCACTGGAACAAGTTTCCCAGAGAAGCTGTGGATGCCTCATCCCTGGAGGTGTTCAAGACCAGGCTGGATGGGGCTTTGAGCAGCCTGGTCTAGTGGAGGTGTCCCTGCCCAGGGCAGGGGGGTTGGAACTCGATGATCTTTAAGGACCCTTCCAACATAAACCAGTCTCTGATTCTATAAAACAATTGCTCTTCCCTGGTCTCCAGGTACAAAGTGAGAGACCAGGACAGGCACCAGGAGGGAGAGCAGGACACGGGGGCTGTATTTGTGCAACGCCAGCTGCAGAAGCTGCCCATTCCCCGCTGTTGCCTTCAGGGACAGGTTCCTCCTGCTCACTTGTGGCACTGGGAGATGCTGGTCCACTAAAAAGAGTGCAGGTATTTCAAGACACCATGAAATAAAGATGCTGCACAGCCCACACAGGGCAATGAGTCCTTCTGTACCACACCGCTGGCATGGGACATCCAGCGGAGAGGTCTGCCAGGAAGGTCATTTCTTCTGCACTGAGCTGTTAGCTCACGTGAGCCATATTACAGCTTTTTATCAGTGCAACTGGTACATATCAGATAAATAAAAGACAAAAAAAGCAATCTGGCAATGCTCTGCACTGCAGAGCAGCTACCAGGAGAGGCTGTCGGGTCTCCCCAGGCACAGACTTGCCTGGCAAAAGGCTTAGTTGGAGGCGGGCATGGGCTGGTGCTGGGGTTCCTCATTCCTACCAAATCCCTCACCTTTATCCACTGCACCTGGAGGGCAGCGGGGTTTGAACAAGCCAGTGGTTATTTGTTGGGGAGAGGCAGTGAGCCAAGCACTGCCTGCGCCCGAGGCCATGAGGGGAACCTCACCAAACCCAGCCGGGGAAAATCCTTTAGCTCTGGGTGGTGACTCCATCAGTCTGAAAACACGAGGAATGTAATCCACACGGTGCAGGGAGCTGGGATTGGTTGGCCTTTGAGCCATAGTATTCAGAGCCCTTCACTTCCCAAAGCGCTGCAATCCAAACTGAAAGGTGATGGCCCAATCCCTCCTGCCACCCCTTTGGGGTTATTTGTACAGGGGAGGACTGCCAGCTCCTCCGCTTGCCCCACCACCAAACCATGCACCCGGCAGGGAAGCTCTTCCTGATGTGCCTTTTGCTCTTTGCTCTAATGCAGGATCAAGATCCCTTTTTCATTCCAGGTCAGTTTTCCTCTTTGTCTCCAATTCCCCATTTCTTCCTAAACCCTGGTTCCATCACACCTGGCTGGAGTTAACCAGCCTTGAGATTAGTTTTGTCCTTTCATCTCCCTGCTATTTTCTCAGAGATGGAAGAGGAGTTTCCCCCATGTCTGTGGTTTCTTCCCAACACAGGCTCCGAGAGGGTTTGAACGTGCAGCCGCTGTGGGCTGCGGGTTGCAGCTCCCCATCCTGGCAGGGTTCTCAGGGTGAGGATGCAGCAGGACAACCCTCAGTGCTTGGAGCAAACCGCACCGAAACACCAACCCAGCACTCGCCCCACCGGGATTTGCAGCAGGACCAGGACTGGTTCCTGGGAGACCGTGGCACACCAAGAGGGGTGTGCAACCCGCAGAAAGGCTGGAATTCATTTAATAAGGGCAAGGAAAATCAAATGAATCGACAGAGCTGGCTGCAGCACCCAAGAGCTCTCGGGCTGAAGCCTTTTCCCCAGCGCACAGGTGGAGAACAGGCTGCAACAAGCAGGTGGTTAAATCACCGATAGTTGCCCTAAATTGTGTTTCTGTCGGGGATCTTGTTCTGTAGCAAAACAGCCCGTTTCTGAGACACCGTTACGGCTCTGCCCTGAGCAGCCTCGTGGCGGCTGGGTTCAGTATAAGGCTCCTTTCCTGCAAAAAAAGAGCGAGGAAGGCAGCTAGAGCCCCCAGTTTTGAATCATAGAATCATAGAATGGTTTGGGTTGGGAGTGACCTTAAAGATCATCCAGTTCCAACCCCCTGCCATGGGCAGGGACACCTCCCACCAGACCGGGTTGCTCAGTTTCAGGGGAAGACTGGGCAGAGTTGTGCCTCTGTGGATGCTTTCCCATCCTGTGAAATGGCTTAAAAATGGCTGCAAAGTGGCTCAAAATGGCTGTGAAATGGCTCCTGCCTTTTTCTTCTGAGGCAACAACCCTTGGTAGGGTCTTGCATCAGCCACCGAAGGGGCTGCAAGCCCGTGGCCAGAATTAGGCAGGTGTAAAAATAGTTTTGCAGGCTTATTTTTCTGTGCTGAGGGCAGGGAAGAAATCCAGGTGGTATTTGACCCACATAGTGAGAAGAAAATCCCATAAAGAATATTTTGCAAGGTTTGGGGATTTATCTCGTTTGACTTGGGTGTAGGAGGTTCTCTCCAGTTTGCTTTAATGAATAAGACAGACCTATTTAACCTTTGCTCAGCAGTAATAGCACCTGCTCAGAAACTCCACTGGGTACTAGAAAAAAGACAGACTATTTTTGCTTAAGTTTTCTATGTTTTAATTTAAAGTATTAATTTTAATTAATCATGGAAGCTAAAAGGAAAAAGCTTGAGAGGTTTGAGGCTGGCAGGCTTTCTAACTAGATAATGCCAGACTTCTGTTTTTTTCCAGAAAATATTAGCTGTATATGAAGAAGACAAACATCTACAAGTGACAAAAGGATCTTTCCATCCCCAAATGTTCCCTCTAAAGAAAAAAGGTGACGAGCAATAGTCATTTTTGGTTACTCACAGGGTCTTATTGAGACTGGGATTATTGTGGCTTTAAATGGCTTTCTTCTAGGAACTGGTATTTTTATTTTGAAGCAATTATTTTCTGTACCTAAGGAAGGACTGTCCAATTAGCAGCTCATCAGCTCAGACCTTTCCTTGGGGCTGCTTTCTGGGGTTCCTGCTCCCCCCCTGTGACCAGGCTGTCTCCAGCCAGCGCTGATTTCTGCAGTAATTGCACAACCCGACGTGTCATGTGAGAGCTTAAACTCTTTACATTGTGGAAAGCCAGGGCCTCTTGGAAAAGACTATTTCAAGCGACTTTGTCAATCTGGATTATTTTTTTTTAATTTTTTTTTCCCCTAATGCAAACACAGTGTTGGCAAATGGCTAAACACCATTTAGCAGGAGCAGCGCTGCAGATGGATGGATGGATGCGTGGCCACCGCAGCATCAGGAGACTGCAGATACCAGCAGGGAGTTCAGCTGGGCACGAGCCTTCCCAGCCCTGCAAGTCCATCAGGATATCTGGGAAATCCTCTCAAGATCCGAACAACTGGCTGACTTCAAACACATAAGAAATAGTGAAGCAGTGACAAGGTGGCAATGCCCAGCGTGACGGGCAGCTTGTGGTCACCAGAGCATGTTCCCTTTGGGTCCCTGTGGCATACGGTGGCTTTTTCCTTGATCCAGCCAGCTCTCAGTGCCCACGTCACGGTGACTTGCAGGCAGCTTTCACGGCTGCCAGTGCCTGGCAGAGGGGCAGGACAGGGGGGACGGCCAAGTCTGGGCATCCTTTTCAGCCCTTGCAGTAATGTCTGCAAACTGAACTCCTCCTTCCACGTCTCTGGCCGACCCGATCTCCCCGCGGCCACACAGCCACCCCCCCAGCTGCTCTTGATACAACCCCAAAACGTTCAGCCTAATTTTCTCAAGATGTAGAAAGATTACGCGTACTGTTGTTTTTATTATCTACGTGCAATCGGTCTGCTGACTTTTGTTTAATGAAAGCCAGGGCCAGCAGCAACCTCATTTCAAGTCCTTGCAGGTCCAAATGTGTTTTGCATATCCTTCATCATGGGGAGCTTTACGGGGCTTTAGTCCCTATCGACTGAGCAGGAGCCCTTCCCTGGCAGAGGTAACCCATCCCCTCCAGACATCAGTTTGGGTTTTTTTTCCTTTAAATAATCTCTTGTCCTTGCAGCAACACTGCTCTCATATAAAACATGCACCGGCACCTCCGTGGGGCTCCTTACACCATAAAACCTCCCGAATACCTGAGATGCCCGGACCTGATTTATGAGCTCTGCAAAGCCAAGGGCTGCGAGGGCCGAGCTCTCCTGCCCTGGCAGCCCACAGCGGTTACACAAGGCGAGGAGCTGCTTGGGGAGAGGGGGGAGCCTGTGATTTTCCAGGGCGAGTTAGAGCAGAAATCACCTCACTGAAATCCAGAACCTGGCTCCTGGAGACATTGACCAAACCAGAAAACTGGTCCAAAGTGGAGAACACGCTCATGTTCCCACCGTGCAGTTATGCTTTTCGGGTTTGTACAGGCGGATTGCCACATCCTTAGGATTTGCTTATGGTACTTAGCGTGCACAAAGCTCTGTGCCTTTTATTTTTATTACTCATTTTTGTGATAATACTGTTGACTGTTCTGGAGGCTGTGAGATTCATAACTCGATGCTGTTACAGACAGTACCTCATTTTCAGAAATCTGGAGAGGTCTTTGATGATACCCTGCTCCAAGCTTGCTTTGGACTGTGCAAAGAGCCTGGCACAATGCGTAGACAGAAAACGTGGTTGCAGAGCACATAGAAAGACCTTCTGCTGGTCTGCTCGGAGGCAGCCGTGGACAAATACATCCCTACTCACCGAAATTGCTTTGCAACCTGTGCATGTCCCTTCCACTGCCAGCGGTGTGCTCTACCTCTGAAGGACACAGTGACGAGTGATGAGAAGCCATGCAGAGGAGCTGGGAGAGGAGGATCGGATCCTCGAGCTGGATCGTTTCAGCGCTTATTGCCCTGGCTGCAAAGGGGAGGCGGGAATCAGTTCCAAAAGGAGGTGTTGAAAAGAGCTCTTAATACAAAAAAAGAATTGTTTTTCTTACATGATCTGTCATCCTGCCTGCTTCCGCTGTCTCAGGCACTGTCCCTCTCGCCGGCATCCTTCCCCTGCTCAGTGCCTTGCCAGCTCCATCCAAACTGGGCTCCTGCTCAGCTCTTTGCTGGCCAATGGCTCCTAGTGCCCATGGTGGCTAATTGGATTGTGCTGAAAGGGCTCTCGGCTAACCCAGACCCGGGGACGAGCTCCCCACGGCAGGTATTTAACAAGACTAAGGCAACAGGTACATTTTCTGCTCCAGCAAACCCTGACTGCAAGCTGACTTTAGGGGTCAGGGTGCTGGCGGAGTTCTTCACGTGAGCACAAGCTGCCCTGCACGGTGGCCCCTGAAGGACAGCATCTGAAGGACAAGGTAGTTAATTAGGAAAGAGAGGCTCAGGCAAGAGGAGTTGTTATTTTTTACTTCCCTGGTTTCTAATTCCATGTAGGGATTCAAATGTGGATTTGTCTTTCTCATTGTGCAGCTTGGATGAAGACCAGGGGAATTTCCAGCACTTATTGCCCCATCTGATTCAGGCAGCGGTTTTTACCCGTTCTTAGCAGGTGGGTAAGATCGTTCACAGCTGGGGAAACTGAGGCACAGCCAGGAACAATTGTCGTTGGCTGGAGGAGACCCCAGATTTCCAGGTGTCCCCCCACCACCACACCACTATCTCCTCTGTCATCTGTGCCTGAGGGGAATGGCAGTCTGAGATAGGCAGAAAAATTGCATATTCAGTAAATACTCAGAGGGGAAAAAACCTTATAAAAGTCTATAAAAAACCCCCTCTGTTACATTTCAAGGTCTGGTGATCAGGGGGTTGGAGGCAAACCTTTGTTAAAGATCTATAACACCCACTCTTCTCTAAATCCAGTGTTGCTGAGCTCTGATGCCTTAAAAAGGTCTCCAGCAAAATCAGGACAGACTACCATGTTCTGGAGAGATATCTTTGTTTTGTGGCTTTTGTATAACAGACGAAATATTAGCAACTTCTTTTTTTTTTTTTTTAGAAAAAAAAAAACTTCCAAACAGAACTTCCATTGCTTCAATATTAAGGGGACAATTTTGTTGTCAGGTATATTTTGCTGCAAGGAAGTTTGTCAACATCAGTTCTCCTTTTATTACATTTCCTCATACCTGTATCTTGGTTTTGGTGTATTAATTTATCTGCCTCAGAGGATCCCTTTATTAGCTCTGTCCACAATTCCTCGTCAGCTCCTTGCTTTCATTTATGTTTGCAGCCTTGAAGCAGTTCCCAGCCCGTGTCACACCCCACCCTTAGTGGCTCCTTCCCAACCCAAACATATTTAGTGCCTTTCATCTTTTGCACAAATCTTCAAATAAACAACTGTTTTATTGCTTTTTGCTGGGCTTGCCTCCAGTTTGCA